>NW_016107369.1:1247027-1259002 GCF_001604975.1 Cebus imitator
TTTCTTGAGATGGAGTCTCACTCTGTCACCAGGCTGGAGTACGATGGCACAATTTCGGCTCACTGCAACCTCCACTTCCCAAGTTCAAGTGATTCCCCTGCCTCAGCCTCCCAAGTAGCTGGGATTACAGGCATGTGCCACCATGCCCCACTAATTTTTGTATTTTTAGTAGAGATGGAGTTTCTCCATGTTGGCCAGGGTAGTCTCAAACTCCTGATCTCAGGTGATCCACCCACCTCAGCCTCCCAAAGTGCTGGGGCCTGTAGGGATTCCTAATAGTGGCAGGGAGAGGGCTGACCAGATAGAATGCTGGGTACTAATCAGGAAAGGAAGAGAAAGGAGGATTCTTCTAACAAAATGGTACAGTTGGCTGGGTGCGGTGGCTCACACCTGTAATCCCAGTACTTTGGGAGGCCGAAGCGGGTGGATCACCTGAGGTCAGGAGTTCAAGACCAGGATGGCCAACATGGTAAAACCTCACCTCTACTAAAAAATAGAAAAATTAGCTGGGCATGGTGGCAGGTGCCTGCAATCCCAGTTACGCAGGAGGCTGAGGCAAGAGAATCGCTTGAACCCAAGAGACAGAAGTTGTAGTGAGCTGAGATTGCACCACTGCACTGCAGCCTGGGCAACAAGAGCAAAACTCCGTCTCCAAAACAAAAAAAAAAAATAGTACAGTTATGTGCCGCATAACAACATTTTGGTCAGCAATGGACCACATATACAAAAGCAGTCCATTATGCTAACAATATCATATTTTTCCTGTACCTTTTCTATGGTTAGATACGGAAATACTCACCATTGTGTTACACTTGCCTAGAGTCAAGCCTCCCTCAGGCTCACATTCTGAAAAGAATAGGCTATATGGTATACCCAAAGCGTATTGCAGGCCATCCCGTCTCGTCTTGTGCAAGTGCTCTACGATGTTCACACAGCAGCAAAATCGCCGAATGATGCATTTCTCAGAACATATCACCATCACTAAGCAACATATGACCGAATATGGGACAGAGAACTGCACCGCTTATCAGAAAGCGTAGGTAGAGACTCAACTCTGCCAGAACCCCAGTTCCTGCTCATAGAAAGCACACAGCACAACACACAGAAATCATTATTAACATTTACTGGCTCTCGCCCTGCAGCAACCACGCTCTTTAACTCATTCCACCCCACGGCAAGCCTAGGTGACAGGTAGTGTTATTATTCCAATTGTAGAGATCAGGAAATGGAGGGACAGGCCAGAGAGGGTAAGTAGCATGCCCAAGGCCCCAAAGCCAATGTACCCACAGGCAATTTGGCTCCTGCCTACCTCCAAGGCTCGCTATGAAGCTCCAGGCCGTGTGAAAGCAGACCGAGGGTACACATGTGCAATCCTGGTAGAGGGCCACGTGGGGAATTATGATGGTTAATTTCACATGCCAGCCTGGCTGGGCCACAGCACCCAGATATGGGCCAAGCATTACTCTGGGTGTTTCTGTGAGGGTTTCATTTTGCTATGAAGTGTTGCTCTGTCACCAGGCTGGAGTGCAGTGGTGCGATCTTGGCTTGCTGCAACCTCTGCCCCCTGGGTTCAAAGGATTCTCCTGCCTCAGTCTCACGAGTAGCTGGGATTACAGATGCACACCCCCACACCTGGCTAAACTTTTTTTTTTTTTGAGACAGAGTCTCACACTGTTGCCCGGGCTGGAGGACAGTGGCACAATCTGAGCTCATGGTAACCTCTGCCTCCCGTGTTCAAGCGATTCTCCTACCTCAGCCTCCCAAGTAGCTGGTGTTACAGGCACCCACCACCACGCCCGGCTAATTTTTTATATTTTTATAGAGATGGGGTTGCACCATGTTGGCCTGGCTAGTCTCAAACTCCTGACCTCAGGCAATTGGCCTGCCTCAGCCTCCCAAAGTGCTGGGATTGCAGGCATGAGCCACCGCACCCAGCCTGTATTTTTTTTTAGTAGAGATGGACATTTTACCATGTTGCCCAGGTTGGTCTCACACTCCTGACTTCAGGTGATCCACCTGCCTCGGTCTCCCAAAGTGCTGGAATTACAGGCATGAGCCATCACACCAAGCCATGTGAGGGTATTTTTAGGTAACATTTACAGTTTGTTTGTTTGTTTACTTTAATTTTTTTTAACTTTTTTTTTTTTTAAATAGAGATGGAGTCTCACTATAGTGTCCAGGTTTGTCTCCAACTCCTGGCTCAAGTAATCCTCCCATCCCAGCCTCCCAAAGTGCTGAGATTACAGACATGAGCCACTGTGCCCAGCTAAGATTTACAGTTATATTAGTAGTCTTTGAATAAAACAGATTACTCTCCATAGCATGGGTAGGCCTCATACAGTCAGGAAAGTGTCTGAGTAGAACATAGACTAACCTTCCCCAAGCAAGAAGGAATTCTGCCAGCAGATAACCTTCAAACAGGCTTCAGACTTGAAGTGCACCATTGGCTCTTCCTGGGTCTCCCAGCCTACTGGGCCACTCTGCAGATTTTGGACTTCCCAGCCTCTATAACCACACCAGCAAATTCCTAATAATTAATCGGTCTCTCTCTCTCTCTTTATGTGCATGCGCCCACACATACACACAGACACACACACAAGCATGTGCACATGTGCATACACACACACACACACATGCATGCGCCCACACACACACATTCATATTCTATTGGTTCTGTTTCTCTAGAGAGCCCTGACTTACACAGGTATGATATCCAGCCCAGCCCTGGCCAACTTGCCATAACCTAAGGGAAGGGATGCAAAAAGAGGCTGCCTTTTCCCACTTCCCATCAAGTTCATGGGACAGCAGAAGTGCCGTGTGCCCCTCACCCAGCCAGGCCCTCTCCTGCCTCATCTCTCTACTTCTGTCTTGTTCATGCTGGTCCTTGTGCCTATAGTGCCTTCTCTCTGACACCACCACCAAGCTGGATCAACAGTTGATATTCTTGGAGGAAAGGCTTTTTATCTCTTTTCTGAACATTTGCTTAAACCTTGAGCAAACAAGACAAGCCACCCTCCCACTGCACCCACAGGGTCTTACAAAACAGCTGGATATGAATTCTTCTACCTGCTGCACAATGGTATCCCTGCACCTTCTCTCTCCTTCATTCTCTTTGAAACTCCAGATAGTGCATCAAGAACACAGAGCACCTGCAACATACAGCACTTGTCCCTCTGTACTATGGGGAGCTGGAAAATAAAGTCCTCTGGGAGGGGATCAAGGGGTGAAAGACCGATAAAAACAAATTTCAGAGTACAAAAGCCAAACCACACCACCCAGACCACCAATACAAGCATTGTCCTTAACAGAGGTATTTCTGTGCTCCATGCAGCACCTGGCCTCATTTCCTTGTTTCTCATGAGATTTCAGAGATGGAAAGAATTTTATCTGATACAACTATATTCTAGGACAGAACTATGGACCTTTTCTTTTTTTCTTTTTTGAGACAGACTCTCACTCTGATGCCCAGGCTAGAATACAGAGTGGCCAGATCTCAGCTAACTGCAACCTCCACCTCCTGGGCTCAAGTGATTCCCCTGCCTCAGCCTTCTGAGTAGCTGGGATGACAGGTGCCACCACCATGCCCGGCTAATTTTTCTATTTTTGGTAGAGACAGGGTTTCACCATGTTGGCCAGACTGGTCTCGAACTCCTGACCTCAAGTGATCTGCCCACCTCAGCCTCCCAAAGTGCTGGGATTACAGGCATGAGTCCCCATGCACGGCTTGGACCATTTCTTGAAATAGGCTGTAACAAGATCGGACTTATCTGTATGTCATGGGGGCAGGTATAGACGTGTGTGCATGCGCGCGTGTGTGTGCATGACCAAGGATAACAGCACGGCATGGTTGACAGTTCTACAGATCATTCCTTAATTCCCACCATATCTCTATCCCCAAGCTTCCCACCCACTTCAAACCTCCCCGTCTACATCTTCCTCCACTTTTCAAAGATGACCTCATCTCCCACATTACTAAAAATTCAGGCTATTAGGCAAATTCCTTCAACTGCCCAACCACACGCCCACCCCCTCCGTATATCTCAGTCTCTTCATCCTTCTTTTGATCAGCTCCCTCCCCAAGTTCTCCTGTCCCTCAGGCTCACATTCTGAAAAGAACATTCTAGGCCCTTCATAATGTGGCCTCAGCCCTAATCCTACGACCTGTGCTCCACTCTTCACCGGCTGAACGCCACATTGTAATCAGCAAGACTTCACTGTTCACCTCCATGCTTTATGCTTTCCCACCCCTGCACCTCTGCTGAGCCCAGCATGTTAATCAGTAATGACTTCCTCCAACTTCCACCTCCTCCAATTCCCTCCATCTCTAAGAGGCTGGGTCAGGGGCCACCTGCTTCAGAAAGCCTCCATCTGCCCAAGGCAACCTCTTTCCTCTGCAAGCTCCTTGGGCACTATGTGATCATGTATTACCACAATGAGTGAACCTCCCTGGACCGCCAAGACTAGATTAGAATGAGGTCATCCCCATCCATGGCTACACCCAAGTGTCTGGCATTGTCCTCCTTCACTAAATACCAACTGCACAGACCAGCAGGAGACAGAAGGAATGAAGGAAAAGGTGCTGATGCAAAGAATCACCAGCCATGAGAGACTGCAGAGCATCAGAGAACTCGTAACCCCGATGAGGAGGTGGAAGGATGGATTTGTGGTTGTAAAGAACTGTGCCACGTCCTCCAACATGGAACCAAGGGCTCAGGTGCCCAGGGTGGTCAACAGCCTCGTGGCTGAGGCCTGTGCTTCCCCATTCAGGGTTTAGAGATGTCAGCCTGGGTTCCTTCAACAGCATGAACCATGCCCAAGAGTAAGTCTCGACCTCCTGGAGGGATCCCACCACAGGGAAGGACCTGGTCTTCATACCCATTCCTGACTTGCAAGCTCAGGCGCCATCTGCTGGCCAAGGTCAGCATTGCATTTGGACCCACGGCACCAAGGGCAGTCAAGGGGACCAAGGCTGGGACCAGCCCTGACCCAGTCCAGACCCAGGTCGCTTTTGGGGAGGCAGAAATGACCCCATCTCCCAGAAGTTGGGCTCTTGATGGCTTCCTGGAACCTGTCTTTCAGGATATAAGCCTAATATCAAATAGAGGAAAAAAATGTTTTTTTCTGGTAATACTAGCTGAGAAACTTCCAAGACATGCACACAGACACACACACACAACTCCTTTTTTTCCTGCCAAACAGAAGCTGTTATTTAGGGGACGAATCACCAGCCTGGGAATCAGAGGATGTGAGGTCTCATCCCGTTGCTTGTCACTGGCCTTCCCTCAGCAATGTGGCCCCCAGCACACTCCCTGCCTGGGCCAGTGCTAGGCAAGGATGGCGCCCTTTATGTGCCGCTGATGTGCAGTGATCAGATGCACTGATGGTGCCGCTGATGTGCAGAAATTCTGAATGATCCAGAAATGAATGTGAACCGTAGGGTCCAGTAGTCCTGCACTCTCAATCTTACCCCCATACCCATGCTGGGAACACCCCACAGGGCCGGGCCCCACCTGCCTGGGACAGGGACAGGTCTGAGGACATAGTGACCTCTAAAGCTGCTGTTGTTGGGAAGGGTCTTCACAGGCATATAGAACCAACAGACTCAGGCCAGGCAGGGACGCACCATCCAAGCGCCTCCCTCACTGCACCGCCCCTCTCTAAAGTCTGAGTTTCAGGAGCACTTATGGAATCTTTGAGCTCAAGGTAACCTCAAGCCTATCCTAGCACTGAGAAGGTGGTGAGGCATGACTGACAGCTTTTTTTTTTTTTTTTTTTGAGATGGAGTCTTGCTTTTGTTGCCCAGGCTGGAGTGCAGTGGCACGATCTCTGCTCACTGCAACCTCCGCCTCCTGGGTTCAAGCGATTCTCCTGCCTCAGCCTCCCGAGTAGCTGAGATTACAGGCACCTGCCACCATGCCTGGCTAATTTTGTATTTTTAGCAGAGACAGTGTTTCACCATATTGGGCCAGGCTAGTCTTGAACTCCTGACTTCAGGTGATCGGCCTGCCTCGGCCTCCCAAAGTGCTGGGATTACAGGCATGAGCCACTGCACCCAGCCAACAGCCTCTTTTAAGCCAGGGCTGAAATGGAGCTTTCTACAGAAGGTCTTGGGACTGGCATGGAGCTGAGGATGAGTGGGGCCCACTCAAGCATCCTGGGGGCGAGACTGCTCCCTGAAAAGTGTCATGGGAGGGGCTGGAGGCAGGTGGAAATGCCAAGTGAGTGACATTCCCCCCGCCCTCACACCCCCACACGCACCCAACCTTCTTCCCACATGGCCTGGTTCCCCTCCCTCCACCCACACACTGGGAAAGTGTGTCACCAGGAAACAAATGCCATCTTCTCAGGGGAAGGAGGGGGAAGAGGGCAGGGAAGACTGATCGTGTGCCTGTGGGGGCCTGGTAAGAACCCAGAGGTCCCAGAAGAAGCTCCCCAGCTGTGAAGGATGCCCCTCAGAACCGTAACTTGGACAGTAGCCCATTTTCTCAGGGGGCTAAAGAAGCATTGTGGGGCAGGAGCCACAGGGCCACTGTGCTCAGGGCTAATCAGCAGCGGGTAGAGGGGACTGGAAAAGATGCCCTGAAGAGCAGGTGACATCCTCCAATCCCAGACATCCTTTAGCCAGCTGAGTGGGCCATCATGACTGCTGACATCCAAACTTCCCTCGCTCCACCCTGGCTTGGGGACAGCCACTGGCCTGCCCTTGTCCTACTCCCTCCCCAGTTTTCCAGACAAGTCGGCCTCCAAGGGTTAACCTACTGCCTCCCCCTCCAGCTTCCACCCCCAGGGAGCTACCACACACCAGCAATGATGCACTTCACACTATTATTACCCTGATTTATTTAGTTTTAATTTGGGGGTGAATCTCGTGCTGCTAGAAGCTGCAGGCCAAGAGTCTTGGCAAGAGGCAAAGCCACGCGTGGGCCGGCACTGTGCCAATTCCGTCCTCCCCTCTGCCTGGGGTCCCTCTCTCCTGACCCTCCTCCTCCCAGTTTGCAGCCTGCTCCCCGACTCCAGCCACAGATCGGGTTTACCTTTCACTCAATGTCTCTCCATTTGGAGGAAATGTTCCTCATGGCAGAGGACTCGTAGAGGTTTCTATGCTCACCTCCTGTGTGATCCAAGCCCCACTCCAGACCAGGCTATCCCTGAGAAGTGGGACACCTTTGGATGGAGGCTGGGTACCTGGGGCCAGCTCCACACTAAGGACCAATAATCAGGGCCAGATCCCTGTAAAAATGGAACCACTGGTCTTTATCAAACCTCTGCCCTACTCTCCCAGCCCTGCAGCAAGTAGCCTAAGGATGCTACTTCTAGTTCATCCATTGGCTCTTTAAGCAAACCCTGGGCACCTGCTAGGTACAGTTCCAGAGTTGCACAAACAGGGTAAAAGGACTGTGGTGGTCTTCATCCTCAAAGACTATGACTTGCAAGGAAACCCTTAGACACAACTAATCAAGCCGCAAGTTGCACAAGTATGGGGAGCAAAGGTCTGCAGAGCCCAAAGGAGGGATAAGATCAGTCAAGGGAGGGTCAAAGACTTCCTAGAAGAGCTGGGATTTGGACAGGAAACCCAGCACTTAGCACCCTGCCTGCCATTTGCTAGCTGGGTGGACAGATGGGCAGATGGTCTGAAGTCACCTGACAAGTAGAGAATAAAGACAAGACAGCAGGCAGATGGTAGACCATGGCACAAGCACTGAGGACTAAGAGAACGCAGCGAGTTTGAGACAGGTAGCACAATGGGACCGGAGCACAGGGAAAGAACGATCATAGGACACCGTTACTATCCAAATCATAGCTAATATTCGATGGCCCCTTCTCTACATCAGGTACTATACTAAGCACCTTCTATTCATTATCCCATCTAATCCGCACAGCAACCTTAAGCAGTGAGCACCATGGTTACCCCCATTTTACAGACAAGGAAAGTGAGGTGCCAAGATCAATCATTTGTGCAAGGCCCAAGCTCTTGGCTCCAGAGACTAAACCACAATGCCACTCTGCCCCACCAAACTTATAGACAGGTATGTTGAAACAGGATGGGATCAACCTTGAAAGCCCTGCTGAGGATAAAGCTTCAATAAGGCATTAAACCTTCAGTAAGTGACAGATATCATTAGGTTGAACCATATGAATCATATATAGGTTTCAGGTCAGTAATAGTCTCATATGAACTATTTCATATGGTTGAACTGGTATGTTTCACTGAGGGCAACTGAGACGCCTTCCGAACTCTTTGATTTCAGCAGCGAGAGTGGCTGTGACACTTGGTTTTGTCACTGGTGGATCCCTAGCACCCTGGCCGAGACTGCAAGAATTCAGCCAGGGCCTTTTCTGAAGCATCCCAACCCAGGCCCATCCTCCCTGCAACAGTACCTCCTTGCCCAGATCCTCTCGGATGACCTGGCGGACCTCTTGCATGCTGCTCTGTGGTGCCTGGCTGTGCAGTACCTTCAGCGTGCTGGTGTACTCTTCTGGCAGCAAGTAGTCCAGAGCCCCCAGGTGCTGGCCCACCTTGATGAAGGTGCCCCGGTTGGCACAGCAGAGCTCACAGAGACGCCTGGCAGAGCGCAGGTGCACCTGCAGGAAGACAAGCCAGGGCCAGAGAGGTGTGAGTGCAGACTGTTCCTAGATCTTGTTCCCTTCTCCCGCCCACTCTGCATGAAAACCCTCATTACCCCACAATGTCCAGGGCAGGTACGTGTATGCACACACATGCGCGCGCGCATACACACATGCCCCTTCTCCCTTGCTGTCCAGCTTTCTGATACACAGGGCAGTCAACTCCAACCCCATACAGAAGCAGCCTTCACACACAGCCCAGTGCTTCCTATCTCCTCCTCTCCATCAAAACTTACCTGGTCTGGGTCCCACTCCCTGGAAGTAAGCATTCAAGGCTCTTAACCAAGTCTAACCTACTAATGATTCATTCAAGGGACATTGAGTTAAAGTATTTGCCAGCCACCCCTCAGACATACTAATTATGTTTTGTTTATTTGGGCCTCTATGTTTTATTTCTTCTTTTTTTTTTCGGAGACAGGGTCTCACTATGTTGCTGAAGCTGGAGTGCAGTGGCTATTCACAGGCGCAATCCCACTACTAATCAGCACAATAGTTTTGATCTGCTCTGTTTCTGACCTGGGTCAGTTTACCCCTCCTTAGGCAACCTGGTGATCCCCCTTTGGCAGGGGTCTCCTATTAACTGGAGGAGTCACTGTACTGGGGGGTATGGGGCACACAGAGAAGGCATCTGGGCAGGTTGACCAGGACAGAGCAGCCTAAATTCATAACTGGATGCTCACCAGTCCTTCCAGAGTTGGGAGGTGGCCTCATCTGCCCCTAGCCTGAATATCCACACTCATCCCCCAACCCAGCTGAGGGCCTTGGCACTGTGAAGGTCCTGCCTTCCAAGAGCTAAGCCTCTGAGGCAGCACAGGCACATGCAGAAGACAAGGGACCCCAGTACCCTGTGGGGACCTGGTACCAGCCTTCTACCAACTCAGTCAACCAAGAGAGTGAACCACAAGGATGGCCTTACACTCTTAAGTGCCACGTAGGACACTGATGTAATTAACACATATGGGGGCCATAAAATCATGTGAGGAGTTAAATAACAGTTGACAACAAAGGTGGAAGAAGCATTCAAAGATCCTATATAATTAGTTACCAAGTGAACCACACAGGAAACCGTTACTTCAGAAATTAAGAAGAGGGTTTTTTGTTTTGTTTTCTTGCTGTTTTTTTTAGCTCCCACATATAAGAGAGAAGATGTGATACTGGAGGTAGTGAGTGGAAAAACAGATAAGAGACTGGGAAGGAGGGGTGGAGGGGAGGGGGAGGATGAAGAGAAGTGGATTAAAGGGTACAAACATAAAGTAAACTTAAAGGGATAAAGTCAATGTTTGATAGCAAGGGAGAATGACTGTATTTAGAAAACTGTATTGTAAGCCGGGCACAGTGGCTCACACCTGTAATCCTAGCACTTTGGGAGGCCGAGGCAGGAAGATCACAAGGTCAGGAGTTCAAGACCAGTCTGGCCAGCAGGGTGAAAACCCATCTCTACTAAAAATACGAAAATTAGCCAGGCGTGGTGGTACATGCCTGTAATCCCAGCTACTGGGGAGGCTGAGGCAGGAGAATCACTTGAACCCAGGAGGCAGAGGTTCAAGTGATTCTCCCATCCACCCACCTCCCACCACAGCAGAGGGGATGCTTCAGACTCCAGGCACTAGCAGGTCAGCCATCCTTAAGCCCCCAGGGGCCTGTCCACTTCAAGGTCTACTAGACAATTTATTTATTTATTTATTTATTTATGAGACAGAATCTCACTCTGTCAACCAGGCTAGAGTGCAGTGGCCCAATCTCAGCTCACTGAAACTTTTGTCTCCAAGATACAAGCAATTCTCCTGAGTAACAAATTACAGGCTTGCACCAGCACGCCCGGCTAATTTTTATGTTTTTAGTACAAATGAGTTTTCACTATATTGGCCAGGATGGTCTTGACCTCCTGATCGCAAGTAATCCACCCGTCTCAGCCTCTCAAAGTGCTGGGATTAAAGGTGTGAGCCGCTATGCCCGGCCAAGGTTATTTTTTTCTTTTTTTCTTTAAACCGAGTTTTAATCTGCCTCATATTAATTAAAAGCATTGTTATAGCCTTGGTTTGGGGTTTGAGAGGGGGGCAATGAATAGCTAATAGCTAATAAGATCCACTTAGTGTTGATTAGTTACTGATTAGGCCAGGTGGAGTCAAGACCCAAGGAAGGCAACCCTTTACCCACATCTAAAGCCCCAAGAGCAGGAGTTCCAGACCCAAAGCTAGGCAGAAAGGTATCAATGTCAGACTGAATGCTGGCTCCCCGTCAGAACCAGGCAAAATCTCCAACAAGGGTTAGGGGCATGTGAGTGACAGAGAGGAAAGAGATCATCAGACAGACATACATACACACCCCACACACAGAGAGAAGGGCAGACATGGAAAGAGAAGGCGATAGATCCCAAGCTGACATTTAATTAATTCTTCTAGTCAGAAATTTAAGCCCTAAAGGAATGAAATGTTAACAGTGGTATCTCTGGACTGTGAAATTATAAGGGTATTTCTTTCCCTCTATATAGGTTTTTCTGTATTTTCCAAATTTCTTTTCCTTGGAGACAGAGTCTCACTCCGTCGCCCAGGCTGGAGTGCAGTGGCACGATCTTGGCTCACTGTAGCCTCTGCCTCCCGGGTTCAAGCAATTCTCCTGACTCAGCCTCCTGAGTAGCTGGGATTACGGGGGCTTGCCACCATGCCCGGCTAATTTTTATATTTTTAGTAGAGACAGGGTTTCATCATGTTGCCCAGGTTGGTCTCAAACCCCTGAGCTCAAGTAATCCACCCAGGTTGGCTTCCCAAAGTGCTGGGATTAAAGACGTGAGCCACCGCACCCAGCCTATGTTTCCAATTTCTTATGAGTAATAAATAATATGTCAATAATGAGAGAAGTTTTTTTATCATCCCTTTTCAGAGTCTTCTGAGAATGGAAAGTCCAGCTGATTTTTTTTTTTTTTCAGCTTTCAATGGGCAAGATTCTGCCACGCAGACAGGACCAGCTTTGATCAGAAAGAATCCAGCAACTCTTTCCTAATTTGGCAGGGTCCCATGGCACACATGTGTACTGCTCATCAGAAAAATGAAATTGTAACTCCTCATCCCCAAGAAATCAGGCCAGCACTGTCTGCAAGGTCTCTTTTCTGGATATTAACCTTTACGTTGTCATTTAGATAGCAAAGTAAAGCTCATCATGTCTTGGGGGGGAAAACAAGTTGCAGTCTGTAAATATATTAAGAGTTTAACCTCAGACTAAATCCCACTCTGGCCGGGCGCGGTGGCTCACGCCTGTAATCCCAGCACTTTGGGAGGCCGAGGCGGGTGGATCACGAGGTCAAGAGATCGAGACCATCCTGGTCAACACGGTGAAACCCCGTCTCTACTAAA
>NW_016107369.1:1259132-1263036 GCF_001604975.1 Cebus imitator
AAAAAAAAAAAAAAAAAAAAAAAATCCCACTCTGACCACACATGGAATAGTTCTGTAGTTAAGAACACAGGGCTGGGCGTGGTGGCTCATTCCTGTAATCCCAGCACTTTGAGAGGCCAAGGCAGGTGGATCACCTGAGGTCAGAAGTTCGAGACCAGCCTGACCAACATGGAGAAACCCCATCTCTACTAAAAATAAAAAATTAGTTGGCTGTGGTGGCACATGCCTGTAATCCCAGCTACTCGAGAGGCTGAGACAGGAGAATCGCTTGAACCCAGGAGGCAGAGGTTGTGGCGAGCCAAGATCGTGTCACTGCACTTCAGCCTGGCACATAGAAGCTGGTGGGCTCGGGCAAGTTACATATCTGTTCTCTACTTCAGTCTTCTCGTCTATAAAAGTAAGACAGTAATAGTACCTACACCTCATAGGGCTGCTACGAAGATTAAATGAGCTGAGGTAATACATATGTCCACTTAGCCAGAGCTGGTGTTTCTATACTTACAACACGGGGATTGGGATTTGTTTCAATCATGTGTGTGGTAAGACACACACACACAGAAATGATTACCATGAAAGCAGAGGTCTTTACTCACAAATCTCTAGAAATAGCATGATGGCATGCCACGCAAGGCCATGTGGGGCAGCACCAGAATGAAAGGCAGAGGGGAAAGTAGGAAAATCTGGACAAGAGCCTTTGCTGCTATTCCCTGTGAAGGAATGGTCAAGGCAAGGTAAATAGATTAGGACCGGTTAGTTTGAACAATTTCATGGGGCTCTGGGGGATGGGAGCTGTCCCCAGTTTTCCACTACCTAATGATGGGGCAAATTAGGACAGGGGAATAGTAGCCCAGACTGTAAGAGCCTGATAAAGTAGTTGGCTGTGAGGTACGGGCTCTGAATTGTTGGTCTGCAATATGAAAAGCAGACTCCTGTGAGCAGTGGCTCACCCCTGTAATCCCAGCACTTCGGGAGGCAAACAAGGGCAGATCACCTAAGGTCAAGAGCTCAAGACAAGCCTGGCCAACATGGCAAAATCCCATCTCTACTAAAAATACAAAAAAATTAGCCGGGCGTGGTAGTGGTCACCTGTAATTCTAGCTACTCAGGAGGCTGAGGCACAAGAATCACTTGGACCCAGGGGTGGAAGTTGCAATGAGCCAAGATCACGCCACTATATTCCAGCCTGGATGACAGAGTGAGACTCCATTAAAAAAAAAAAAAAAAAAAAAAAAAACCACACTGCCAAGAGAGCTGCTACCTAACTCTAGGAATTAGTGGACCCTGAGAGTAGTAGTCTCTCCAATGCCAGCATAACCTCAAGATGTCAAAGCACCAGAGAATATAGAAAACAAAAAATGGGATTAATCTAATACTCTAGCTATATTCCCTTGGGGATCTCATCCAGTATCATGGCTGTAAATACCATCCACACATTGATGACACAGAGACGTGTGTCTGCTGTCCAGACCAGTCCTCTGACTGGAGCTTGCTGATTCCAACTGCCTCTGTGACATCAATTACTCCAATATCCAGTAGGCTCTTCAAACTTAGCCTGACTTTCCCCCAACTCCCACCACCACCAAACCTGTTCTTCCCACAGTCTTCCCCATCTTAGGAAATGGCAACGCTAAACTTGGAGTTTTTTAGGCCATAAATCATGATGTCAGCCTTGACATTTCATCCAAAACAGGGACTAAAATTACCTTCCCATCTGAAAAAAACTGGACAACATATATAAAACAACCGTTTTCAAGACACTGGACATCAGACAAGGAAGAACAAGTGATTCCTGAGAGATGAGAAAGAAACACGGTGAACATGATGAATGCCCTAGTTCACTGCATTGGGACTTTCCAGGCTGACATGGCAGGGAGGGAAAGCCAGGCAGTGACCAGAAGACTCCTTGAGTTGAGGAGAAGGAGCTGACAGTCCAGAAAGCGTTCAAAGGACAGAGCAGTGAAGAGGAAAGTGTAAAAGAAAGAACACTAAAGATCTGCAGAGAGCCCACCTCATATACAGCTGAGTACTAATCAGCACATGCATATCCAAACATTGCCTGAGTCCAGGAAAAGAACCGAAAAAGAGTAGGATTCATGGTACCCAACATTCCCATAGGGCCTATTTCCACCAGCCAAACTGAAAAAAATCTCAGAATCTATGGGACACTTGTTGCAATACCCAGAAAGCCTCACAACAGTAATGGTATATATCCAAAAACAAATACTGTTGCATTCCCATCTAACAAATATTCAAAGCAAGATCTAAAAAAAAAACAAATTACTTCCGAATAACTTAACAGTGTCCCAGAACAAAGCTCAAGATTTATAAGACACAAAAATATCTACCACCCTAAAAATAGAAGCACAATGCTGGGCATGGTGGCTCTCACCTGTAATCCCAGCAATTTGGGAGGCCAAGACAGACAGATCACCTGAGCTCAGGAGTTCAAAACCAGTCTGGGCAACATGCCAAAACCCCATCTCTACAAAAAATACAACAACTAGCTAGACACAGTGGCATGCGCCTGAAGTCCCAGCTATTTGGGAGGCGGAGGCAGCCCAGGAGACAGAGGTTATAGTGAGCCAAGATATGGATGGCATAAAAGAGACAGAAAGTGAACTCTATCAAACTTTTAGATATTAAAAATGTAATGCATGAGATGAAAAGCACAAGAGATGAGATTAATGGCAGATCAGACATTGCAGGGAAAAAAACATTAAAAACATTAGGCCAGGCATGGTGTCTCACGCCTGTAATCCCAGAACTTTAGGAGGCTAAGGGGGATGATTGCCTGAGCCGGAGATTTCGAGACCAGCTTGGGCAACACGGCAAGATCTTGTCTCTAAAAAAATAAAATAGCTTTTTCCCATCTTGCAAGATGGCGGGTGAAAAAGTTGAGAAGTCGGACACTAAAGAGAAGAAACCTGAAGCCAAGAAGGTTGATGCTGGTAGCAAAGTGAAAAAGGGTACCTCAAGGCTAAAAAGCCCAAGAAGGGGAAGCCCCATTGCAGCTGCAATCCTGTTCTTGTCAGAGGAATTGGCAGGTATTCCCAATCTGCCATGTATTCCAGAAAGGCCATGCACAAGAGGACGTACTCAGCCGCTAAATCCAAGGTTGAAAAGAAAAAGAAGGAGAAGATTCTTGCAACTGTTACAAAACCAGTTGGTGGTGACAAAAACAGCGGTACCCGGGTGGTTAAACTTCACAAAATGCCTAGGTGTTATCCTACTGAAGACGTGCCCCAAAAGCTGTTGAGCCACGGCAAAGAAAACCCTTTAGTCAGCATGTGAGAAAACTGCGAGCCAGCATCACCCCCGGGACCATTCTGATCATCCTCACTGGACGCCACAGGGGCAAGAGGGTGGTTTTCCTGAAGCAGCTGGCTAGTGGCTTATTACCTGTGACTGGACCTCTGGTCCTCAATTGAGTTCCTCTGCAAAGAACGCACCAGAAACTTGTCATTGCCACCTCAACCAAAATTGATATCAGCAATGTAAAAATCCCAAAACATCTTACTGATGCTTACTTCAAGAAGAAGAAGCTGCGGAAGCCCAGACACCAGGAAGGTGAGATCTTCGACACAGAAAGAGAAACACGAGATTACAGAGCAGCGCAAGATTGATCAGAAAGCTGTGGACTCACAAATTTTACCAAAAATCAAAGCTATTCCTCAGCTCCAGGGCTACCTGCGATCTGTGTTTGCCCTGACAAATGGAATTTATCCTTACAAACTGGAATTTTAAATGTCCTAATAATCTAATTAAATAACTGATTACCAGGCCGGGTGCAGTGGCTCAAGCCTGTAATCCCAGCACTTTGGGAGGCCGAGGCGGGTGGATCACGAGGTCAAGAGATCGAGACCATCCTGGTCAACATGGTGAAACCCCATCTCTACTAAAACTA
>NW_016107369.1:1264431-1273564 GCF_001604975.1 Cebus imitator
TAAGATGGGGTTTCACCATGATGGCCAGGCTGGTCTTGAACTCCTGACCTCAGGTGATCCACCCACCTCAGCCCCCCAAAGTGCTAGGATTACAGGCGTGAGCCACCGCACCCGGCCTCTACATAATTTTTTTAAACAATTTATACAGAGAAAAAAGATACAGACAAAAGAATAAAGATAAAAATGACAGCAGATTTTTCTCTGGAAACAATACAAGCAGAAGTTAGTATATAGCTACATCTCTGAAAACAAAGAATTCTATACCCAGCAAAGAAAATCTTCTAAAAATAAAGGTAAAAAAGCTTTTGCAGACATAGGAAAACTAATAGATTTCATATCCAGCACTACAAGAGATGTTAAAGAATCTTCATCCGGCAGAAGAAAAATGAAAACATAAAAATATGCATCTATATAAGAGAACAAAGAGACCAGAAATAGCAACTTTATGAGAAAATACACAAGAAGTTTTTTTATATTTTATCTCTTTAAAAGATAAATGATCTGAGTGGGCGAAAAAAAAGAAAAGATAAATAATTGCTTAAGCAAAAACAATAACAATGTACTGTGGTGTTTATAACATAAAAGCATGTATTACATCAATAGCATAAAACTTGAGAAGAAGCTTTGTGCAGTGGCAGTATTGTAGCCAATGAGGTTTATCCGAGGCGCAGTTATTGCTAATTGAAAACATTTCCCAATACCCTGCCATGACGACTTGAAATATAGTCGGCGTTGGCAATTTTTGGCAGTCTCTATGGGGACTGAATCATTAAAAAAAAAAAAAAAAAAAACCTTGAGAAGAAATGGAAGTATACGATTTTAAGATTCTTATACTCTGTGAAGCACTATAATATCACTTAAATACAGACAAGATATATACTATAAACTAAAGCAATCATTAAAATAACAAAAAGAATTATAATTCATAAGCCAACAAAGGAGGTAAAATGCAACCATGAAAAATACTCAATTCAAAAGAAGGCATAAGAAAG
The DNA here is from genome assembly GCF_001604975.1 of Cebus imitator. Classification (NCBI taxonomy): domain Eukaryota; kingdom Metazoa; phylum Chordata; class Mammalia; order Primates; family Cebidae; genus Cebus; species Cebus imitator. Next base: position 1,265,424 of record NW_016107369.1, read on the forward strand.
GAAACAAGAATAGGACAAACAGAAAACCAATAGCTAGATCAAAGACATAAATCCAACCTTATCAATTATCCCTAAACACCCTACTTAACAGTGAGGTTGTCAAACTCACCTTAAAAAGAACCAAATGTGGCCGGGCGCAGTAGCTCACACTTTTAATCCTAGCACTTTGTGTAGCCAAGGCAGGAGGATTACCTGAGGTCAGGAGTTCGAGACCAGCCTGGGCAACATGGTGAACTCTCAACTCTACTAAAAATACAAAAATTAGCCAGGCATAGTGGCAGGAATCTATAATCCTAGCTACCCAGGAGGGTGAGGCAGGAGAATCACTTGAACCTGGGGGGCAGAGGTTGCAGTGAGCCAAGATGGTACCACTTCACTCCAGACTAGGCAAAAGGGTGAAACTCTCCATCTTAAAAAAAAAAAAAGAAGAGAAAACTAAATTCAAAGCAATTAGAAGGAAAAAAGGTAAAGATTAGAGTGGTAAAAAAAAAAAAAAAAAAAAGAAAGAAAGAAAAAAACAAGAACCAAATATTTGCTGCCTACAAGAAATGCTCTTCAAATATAAAAACACAAATAGGTTAAATATATTGAGTTGGTGTAAAAGTAATCGCTGTTTTCATTAAAAGTAATGGCAAAAACAGAGATTATATCGCACCAACCCGATAGAAGGATGGAAAAGGATATATCATGCCAACACTAATCAAAAGAAAGCTGAAACAGCTGTATTATGCAGACAAAATTTATTTCAGAGAAAAGATTATCACAGATAAAATTATTTCACAACAATAAAGGGATCAATCCATCAAGAGGATATACCATCCTAAACGTTTACGTATCCAATAACAGAGCTTTGAAATACATGAAGAAAAAAAAAATAATGGAATTGCAAAAAGAAACCAAAAAATCCACATTACAGGCAGAGATTTCAATATCTGTCTCAATACATGATATAACAGAAAATGAGTAAGGATATAAAAGACTTGAACACTGTCAACTAATTGGCATTTATAGAACTGGCATTTATAGAACACTGTCCAACAACAGCAGAACATACATTATTTTCAAGTATAAAAGGAACATTTACCAAGAGAGGCCATATTCTTTTTGTTTGCTTTTAGAGACAAGGTTTTACTGTGTCTCCTAGCCTAAAGTATAGCGACACCATCAATGTTTACTACAGCCTTGAACTCTTGGCCTCAAGGGATTTTCCTGTTTTGGTCTCCCCAGTAGCTGGGAATACAGGCACACACCACCACACCCAGACAATTTTTTTAAAATGTTTTGTAGAGTTGGGGGTCTCACTATGCTGCCCAGACTGGTCTCAATCTCCTGGCCTCAAATAATCATCCTATCTGAGCCTCTCAAAGTGCTAGGATTACAGGCAAGAGCCACCACACACAGCCAACAGACCACATTCTGTGTCATAAAGCAAATCTCAATAAATGTAAAAGGATCAAAATACATAAAATATATTCTCTGACCACAATGGAACCAAAGTACGAATCAATAACAACAAAACCTCTGGAAAATTCCCAAATAGTTGAAAACTAAGGCCGAGCTCAACGGTTCATGCCTGTAATCCTAGCACTTAGGGAGGCTGAGGCAGGAGAATCACTTGAGGCCTGCAGTTCAAGACCAGCCTGGGCAACATAGTGAGAGCCCATCTTTACAAAACATAAAAATGAAAAAAATTAGCAAGGAATAGTGACATATGCCTGTAGCCCCAGATACCCGAGTAGCTGAGAGGTAGGAGCACTGCCTGAGCCCAGGAGGTCAAGGTCATCATCATGCCACTGCACTCCAGCCTCGACAACAAAGTGAGACTGTCTCAAAAAAAAAAAAAAAGGAAAGGAACTAAACAACACAGTTCTAAAGAACTCATGGGGCAAAGAAAAATCAAAAGTAAATTAGAGGCCAGGCGTGGTGGTTCACGCCTATAATCCCAACACTTTGGGAGGCTGAGGTGGTTGGATCATGAGGTCAAGAGTTCAAGACCAGCCTGGCCAACATGGTGAAACCCTGTCTCCACTAAAAATACAAAAATTGTCCAGCATGATGGTGCACACCTGTAATCACAGCTACTTGGGAGGCTGAAGCAGGAGAATCATTTCAACCCGGGAGGCGGAGGTTGCAGTGAGCTGAGACCACACCACTGCCCTCCAGCCTGGGTAAAAGAGTGAGACTTCATTTCACGCTTTCAAAAAAAAAAAAAAATACCCAGAAGGCAGAGGTTGCAGTGAGCTGAGATTGTGCCACTGTGCTCCAGCCTGGGCAACAAAGCAAAATTCCATCTTGAATAATTAATTAATTAATAATTCATTAAAATAAAATGCATGAAACCTTTCACACACATTATCTCACCTGACCCAGGTAAGAGCCCTTGAGATGAGTACTATCATTCTCCTCATTGCACAGATGCAAAAACTTGCGCTCCAAAAAGTTAGAAGTCTTGCCAAGGTTACTTAGCCAGTAAATAGTAGATTCAGGGTTTGAAACATTGTCTTCTCATTGCAAAACATCTGTCTTTCTCTAGACTCTACCACCCGTCCACACCGCTACACATTCCTCATGAATTAGAAGAAAAACATCCAGGCCGGGCACAGTGGCTTATGCCTGTAATCCCAGCACTTTGAGAGGCCAAGATGGGGGGACTGCTTGAGGCCAGGAGTTCGAGACCAGCCTGGTCAGCATAACGAGACCCCCATCTCTATGTATTTTTAAAATTTTTTAAAAGACGAAGAAAAATATCCAAGGGGCCAGTGCCTGCTATGGCGCCCTCAGTATTGCCCTCCACAGTTCCTCACAATGCCCACCCACCCAAGTCCCCAGTTGAGCCCCAGCCAAGTGTCAGTGTTGGGCCACACGGCCACCATGGCTCTGGCCACGTCTGGGCTCCCGGGAGCTGTCCCAGTAAACCAGCAAACAAACTCTGAGATTAGGAACAAATTCATGAACACACAGGGGGATCTAGAAGGCCTTGCTGTATAAACAGAGATTGGGAATCATTGGGAGAAGGAGGCCAGGAAAGGCCGGGAAGCGTGTGGTCTCTGACGACAGCAGCCAGACCACGCAAGAGGACTGTGCAGCCCAACTAGGCAGGGCCAGGAAGAGCAGCACACTGGCCACAGTGGGAAAAGGAAAACGATCTTCAATGATAACCCTTCAAATGTCCTCAATGCCTCACTGCCCCTAGTTTGAAGTAGGTTTTTTTCGTTGGTTTGAGACAGAGTCTCACTCCATCACCCAGGCTGGAGGGCAGTGGCAGGATCTCAGCCCACTGCCACCTCCACCTCCACCTCCTGGGTTTAAGCAATTCTCATGCCTCAGCCTCCCAAGTAGCTGGGATTACAGATGCTCGCCACCACGCCTGGCTAATTTTTGTATTTTTAGTGAAGACGGGGTTTCGTCATGTTGGCCAGGTTGGTCTTGAATGCTTGACCTCAACTGATTCACCCATCTTGGCCTCCCAAAGTGCTGGGATTGCAGGTGTGAGCCACCATGCCTGGCCTAGCATGAAGTTTAAACTCCTGACAAGCCCACACGATGCAGCCCAGCTGTCCTGTGGCCTCATCTCTTACCCTCTCCACCTCACTCTCTACCCTCCAGCCACAGTGATCAGCTCTCTCCTGTGCCATCCCCGGGCCCCACGCCTTTGCATGATACCTCCATAGCCTCACCACACCACTTTCCTTTTCACCTGCCAAAAATCCTCTCAACCTGGACCCACACCTACCTCCTCTTACCTCCTCCCGCACTGACCTAACCCATTCTCCACACCACACCTCTCCCCTCTTACAAGTGATGCTACTGCCTTCCACAATCCCAGAATGAAGGGCAGAGCAAGGAGTTCCTTACCCCCAGAATGGCTCAAAATCCTCCTTTTGTCTGAGCCTCTCTTGAAGAAGAACGGGGCTTCTGCCCATGCAGCAGCTCCATGGCTATTATCAGCTGTTCTGCTTTGGGTCCACAGAAGAAAAAGCAGGGGAGCAACCCTAGACATGGTCAGGTTACAACCAAACGAGGCTGGGAACCAATGAGAGGCCCAGAGCAACAGGGCTTGCCAATGTTGGGGACAATGACTTGACCATTCCCCAGTGGGAAGGCCTCCTTCCCTCCAGTCCCTACTCCATCCTTTCTCAGCAGGGATCAGCTGGGCAGACCCCAGGAAGATCTCTGTTGGAGGATCCAGAACAGGAGTTTTTCCCAAAAATCAGTTGGGATGTGGAATCACGGACGATTCACTCAATGAGAACCACCAGCCCATCACAAGACACCCAGAGAGCCCTCCACACTCCCGTCTTGAATCAGGCAGGGGAAGGATCAAAGCCCCATCACTGCAGGCCTAGCTAACAGGACAGTCATGGACTCCACCTGCTTCTCAAGGCTTCCCTGGGTCCTCCTTAGGGTCACCCTAAGGGAACTGTTATCCAGGGTCCTGCATGGCTAGACTAAGACAGGGAGAGGGCTGAGGTGGGTGGAACACGAAGTCAGATCGAGACCATCCTGGCCAACATGGTGAAACCCTGTATCTACCAAAAATACAAAAAGTAGCTGGGTGTGGTGGCACACATCTGTAATCCCAGCTACTCAGGAAGCTGAGGCAGGAGAATCACTTGAACCCGGGAGGCAGAGGTTGCAGTGAGCCGAGATCGCGCCACTGCACTCCAGCCTGGCGACAGAACAAGACTCTTTTGCAAAAAAAAAAAAAAAAAAGAAGACAGGGAGAGGACCACAGCATAGCTTTGGGTCTAGGCTCTGACTAGGCCCTGCTTTCTAAGCCTATAGAAGGCGCAGCTGTGAGGAGGGGGCTAGCACCCCCTGGCTATTGAGGTCTAGTCTAAAAGCAAGGTTCGGGATGTATGGGAGAAGATACATTGGCTTAGGGGAGCAGAGACGGTCAGAAGGAGGTGCTATAGTGATGTTCTTTTCAGAGGAGCAACCAAATAAAATGCCGAGAGGCTCCATGTGGCAGCTGGTCCCTGGCAACCATAGCCAGGACTCCAGGGCTGCATCACACACCCGAACCAAAATGAATGTCCAGGGAGTGTGAAAAAGCTGCCCCAGAACCGCAGGTAGTGACAGATCCAGCACCATCTCACACCTGGTTATTAGTACTGTGGGACTTTTCATCATGAAATTACAAATTCCAGGAGCACTTCAAACCCAAATGATTCCAGAGCAGACCACAGGAAGAAAGAGAAGCAGGTATTTCCAAGGGGCAACTCTGAGGGATACTGCAGAGGGAGTGAGCAGGGGAAGATTTTGTGTCTATGTCCACCATGAATCTAGAAAGACAATTCAATTTTAAAAGAAACATTTTGGCCAGGTGCAGTGGCTCAGGCCTGTAATCCTAACACTTTGGGAGGCTGAGGTGGGCAGATCACTTGAGGCCAGGAGTACGAGACCAGCCTGGCCAACATGGTGAAACCCCCATCTTTACTAAAAATACAAAAATTAGCCGGGTGTGGTGATGCATGTGCCTGTAGCTATTAGGGAGGCTGAGGCAGGAAAACTGCTTAAACCCAGGTGACAGAGGTTGCAATGAGCTGAGATTGCACCACTGCACTCCAGCCTAGGCGACAGAGCAAGACCCAGTCTCAAAAAGAAAAAAAAAGTCACATTTTAATTGAGCTACTAATATGGATTAGGCCCTCCTCTGAACCCCTTATACATGTATTTTCTCATTTAATTCCGTAACCATCCTATATAGTTTAAAGATGAAGCAGTTAAGGCTCAGAAAGTTTAAATGGTTTGGCCAACAGCACACAGCTAATTAGTGGCAGAGCTGGGATCTGAACCCCAGCAGTCTAACTCCAAGACCATAATGAAATACCTCTTAGAATGCCCATACACTTCAGAAGAAAAAGTTTTGAACCAAGACTCAAGGAACCTGGATTCTGGGATAATTATGCCAATTACCGCCCCTACTTATACAATCCTGAACAACTCATCTCAGCTTCTTAGACCTCAGCTAATCTGTAAGTTAAGAGGTTGAGCAGAGTAAGGAATAGCAAGTGAGTGCCTATGTGCCTCTCCTCTGTGACTGCACTCATGGCACACATCAGACATCACTAATCAACCACAGCATGCACTCAGTGAGTCCTGGTGATGACCTGCTTATTCTCCAGGCTGCACTCAGACAACCACTACTAATCAACTGGAGTTTGCAAATGAAATGTCTTTGCTTTTCCAGAGCTAGATTTTTTTTTTTAATTTTAAAATACACTTACTTCCTGTTGATTTGCAAGACCTAGATGTTTCTAAGCTGTCTTCTGACTAAAAACCTACAACTCTGTTACTGGGGTTCTGAAGACAAAATTTTAATTCTAGCCCTAACTCCAAGTAGATTGTTGTCTCTATGCCTCAGTCTTCCTTCTCTCCTTCTGGAAGATGGACATTATGTCACACCATCATCTATATGGTCAACTCCACTTTCTCCCCTGCCCCAATTAACTGCACTCCAAGCTAATGCCCAAACTGAGTTATACAGACAGAGTCTGCTCTCAGTGTGGACCTGACAGGGCCTGATCCCCACACTGCCTTTCTAAGGGAGTCCAACAGAGGGGAGAACTAAGGCCAAAGACACTGACATGATAGGATAAAGGGGCACAGATTCCTTTGCATTAAGCACTGTGTTTCCAGAAGGTTCCGATAAAAATGAGAATATTCCCTAGAGGTGTTATAAGAAATTATGATCAGGCCAGGTGCAGCGGCTCACACCTGTAACCCTAGCACTTTGGGAGGTGGATTGCCTGAGCTCAGGAATTCGAGACAAGCCTGGCCAACATGGTGAAACCCCATCTCTACTAAAATACAAAAATAATTAGCCAGGCATGGTGGCACACACCTACAGTCCCAGCAACTTGGGAGGCTGAGGCACAAGGATTGCTTGAACCCAATTGCTTGAACCTTCAGGCAGAGGTTCCAGTGAGCCAAGATTGCACCACTGCACTCCAGCCTGGGCAACACAGTGAGATTCTGTCTAAAAAAAAAAAAAAAAAAATTATGACCTGTCATTGACATCCTGGCAGGAGTTTCTTTATATGTCTCTCCAGCCAGCCCAACTAACCTAGAGCAGATTTCTATGAAATGGGACAGGTTACAAATGTAAGTTCTGTTTCAGGGAAGACCATCCTAAAAGGAAGGTGGCACTAGCGGGTATCTGGAGAGGGCAGTTGCTAGTGGCTGAGAAAGCTTAATGAATAGAACATACTACACAGCTGCCAAGGATACTTGCATTTTAATAAGGAACAGAGTTTAGGCCAAAGGAATTACTTTGTAATGGTGAAATTACAAGCATCAATAATGATTTAGGGAAGAATTAAGCAAAGAAAGTTGTTCCAGCATCCCTGAAATCCCAACAAATGAGCTGATATGACTGTGCAAGCCCTCAGCAAACAGCAAATGAGCTGCAAATTTAAGGGATTAATAGTATTACTACTGGCAACCTGTGACTCCGCCTGCGGTGAGCGAGCCTGCCACCACACAGACAAACCCAGATGCCCACAGGAGCCCAGGACACGTACTCCTTGGTCTGGAACGCATCCATTTGGGAACCCAGTTGCCAGAAAAGCTGAAGAGAACTCTTCCCTCCATCTGCCCCTTAATCACACACACTGAGAAGATGCATAATTAATTTGTTCTCAACAGTTGTTCTGCAGCTAGAAGAGTGAGGGCATCTCTGGAATGGCAATTACAGACAAGAAAAACAAGCGTTAGGCTACGAGCGGAATACAGCAGCCAGCCTGCTTCCCTTCCCCACCACACCTGCTCAGGCCACAGGCCTGAATGGGGGACACGAGTCTTTTTCATTTCCTCACAGCCTTGGGCCCTTGGGGGCTGGTGGGAAAGAACAGAAAACAAAACTCTGGCCAGACAAGGTTTCTCATGCCTGTGATCCTAGCACTTTGAGAGTCTGAGATGGGAGAATTACTTGAAGCCAGGAATTTGAGACCAGCCTGGGCAACTTAGTACAGCCCCACGTCTACAAAATATTTTTAAATTAGTTAGGAGTAGTGGCATATATCTGTAATCTTGGCTACTCAGGAGGCTGAGGCAGGAGAATCACTTGAGCCCAGGAGGTAGAGGCTGCAGTGACCCATGTTTCAGCCACAGCACTCCAGCCTGGACCTGATCTCAAA
>NW_016107369.1:1273879-1297242 GCF_001604975.1 Cebus imitator
AAAAAAAAAAAAAAAAAAAAGAAAGAAAGAAAGAAAAGAAAAAAATACCCCGAAAGATACAGGGAGGAAGGCCTCACTCCAATCTCAGAGAGAGAGCTAAAATAGGCACAAAGCTCAGGGCCAATGTGAAGACCAACAGGCAGCACAGTTGGGGGACAAGTGAACACACATAGAAATTAGATGAAATTAAAGAACTCCTGTTAATATCATTAGCTGAGATAATCACAGTGTGATAACTTAGAAAAATATCAGTTGTTAGAGATGCACAGTGCAATTACAGGTGAAATGCCATGATTTCTATAATTTGCTTAAATTTGTCAGCGAAAAAAATAATGAAAGAATTGACAAATTTTTTGTTTGTATGTTGTGTTTCATTGTTTTACAGAGACAACATCTCGCTCTGTCACCCAGGCTGGGGCACAACATAGCTTGATCATAGTTTAAGCCTTCTTAATCATAGCTCTCGGCAGCCTCAAACTCCTGGGCTTAGGTGATCTTCCTGCCTCAGCCTCCCAAGTAGCTGGGACTACAGCTGGTCTAAATCTCCAGGCCTCACATGATCCTCCTGCCTCGGCCTCCTAAAATGCTGGGATTACAGGCGTGAGCCACCACACACAGCCAGTTTATTTCTTAATCTGCTGACCTTGATAGTGAAATTATCCAGAATCTCTCAGATTGGCCTGGTGTAATCACCATGGCTTTTACAAGTAGAAGAGAAAGGCAGAAGGCAGCAGAAAGATGGAAGGGGGAGGACTTAGCCGGATGTTTCAGGCTTTGAAGATGGAGGAATGGGACCATGAGCCAAGGAATGCAGGCAGCCTCTACAAGCTGGAAAAAAAAAAAAAAGAAAGGAAAAGAATTCTCCCCTAGAGCCTCCAGAAGAATCACAACTCTGCTGACACCTTAATTTTCTCCCAGTGAGAATCATTCCAGACTTCTGACCTCCAGAACTATGAGAACAAATGTATTGTGTGAAACCACTATGTTTGTAAACATTTGTCAGAGTCTTAAGTCATAGGAAACTAATACAGTAGCCATCTTGAAATTCTTCATTACTTTTGAATTTGTGTTTTGGAAGTGAAGCCTGATGGGACAAAGGAAGGTGTACTGGGAGATTCAGCTTCACACAGTCCCACCTCCTTGGCTGATCATTCCCTGCCCCCAGTACCCTGACTCTACCTACCTCCCTACCTTTTTTTTTGAGACAGCGTCTCTCTGTCCCCCAGGCTGGAATGCAGTGGTTCAATCTGGGCTTGCTGCAGCCTTGACCTCCTGGGTTCAAACGACTCTCCTGCCTCAGCCTCCCGAGTAGTTGAGGAGGTGTGTGCCACCATGCCTGGCTAATTTTTGTATTTTTAGTTTCACCATCTTGCCCAGGCTGGTCTCAAACTCCTGATCTCAGGTCATCCACCTGCATTGGCCTCCCAAAGTGCTAGGATTACATACCAGCCACCACATCTGGCCCTGCCTCCCTACTTCTATCTGCTGTCACTGCTGCTCTCTGCAACCAGTGCAGTGGGAAGAAGAGGCCTGCACTGTGCCATTGCTCTCCGTCCCAGCAGGCAGACTTGACACAGGCATGGGGAGGGTTGGGGTCACATCGTGTGCCAAGTGTTATCCAGCCCCATCCTAGACTAGTACAGCCACAGCAAGGTGAGCACACAGCTCAGCCAGCACCTTTCACTCACCCCTATCTAGATCCTGAGCATGCCCCAGCACACAGCTTGCCATTTCCTGGGAACTGCCCATCCTTTGAAGGTTGGGGCAGCAGGGCCATGGGAAGGGAGGCTGACTTCCACATGCCCAGCCAGAGCCCAGCATTTGCATTTGCACTATTCCCATAATCACATGGTCGGCCCTGCCTCTTCTTCTCTCAGTCTCCCTGTAGCCCTTCACTTGCTAGTTCTTTATCATTCTTCAGTTTTAGCTGAAAAACCTCATGCAAGAGAGCCCTTCCCCAGCCTCTTCCACAGCCACTCTTTATCCCATGACTACATTTAACTCCTTTAGGGCACTCAGCAAGAGTTGAAATGACCTTGTTTCCTTACCACACTGATTCCCTGAAAAGTATACACTGAGACCACCGTGTGCCAAGAACTGTTCTTCGCACTGCAGATGCAGCAGCAAGCAATACAAAACAAGTCCCCTACCCTCCTGGAACAGATGTGTTTGTAAGTTCCATCATTATGAATTATCTCTTGTCCTCCCAAGAACAGACCATTGTGTGCCCAGCACCCCACACAGTGCCTGGCACATAGTAGGCATTTACTAAATATCACTGAACAACTGGCTGAATGAATAGTGGCTTAGATACTCTGCACTGTGACCAGGCACCGCGGAGACATCCCTCTTCATTCTATAATGTGTTGGGGAGTAAAAATCTTTCCCACAAGTAAAAAACTGGAGGGGGGCCAGGTGCAGTGGTTCATGACTATAATCCCAGCACTTTGGTAGGCCAAGGCAGATGGATCACTTGAGACTAGGAAGAAACCAACCTAGGCAACATGGTGAAACCCCATCTTTACCACAAATTCAAAAAATTCAGCTTGGCGCGGTGGCTCATGCCTGTAATGCCAGCACTTTGAGAGGTCAAGGCAGGTGGACTGCCTGAGGTCAGGAGTTTGAGACCAGCCTGACCAACATGGAGAAACCCCATCTGTACTAAAAATATAAAAATTAGCCAGGCGTGGTGGTGTATGCCTATAATCCCAGCTACTCAGGAGGCTGAGGCAGGAGAATCGCTTGAACCCAAGAAGCGGAGGTTGCAGTGAGCCAAGATTGAGCCATTGTACTCCAGCCTGGGCAATAAGAGCAAAACTCTGTCTCAAAAATAAATAAACAGGCCGGGTACGGTGGCTCATGCTTGTAATCCCAGCACTTTGGGAGGCCGAGATGGGTGGATCACCTGAGGTCGGGAGTTCGAGACCAGCCTGACCAACATGGTGAAACCGCATCTCTAAAAAATAAATAAACAAAAAATTAGCCGGGCACGGAAACACATGCCTGTAGTCCCAAGTACCTAGGAGGCTGAAGCGGGAGAATCACCTGAGCCTGGGAAGTCCAGGCTGCAGTGAGCCATGATTGCACCACTGCACTCCAACCTGAGTGATAAGGGGGACACCCTGTCTCAAAAATAATAATAATAATAAATTGGAGGGGAAGATCATTTTAAAGACAGATTGGGGGTACGGGAGGGACAGCACCCCAGTTCCTGAACCACCTTGCCTTAAATTAGCCTCACATATATTTAAGTAAAGTTATTCCATTAATTGGACATATGTCTCATGGTTCTACAAGGAAAAGTCTATTAAAAAGTCTTGCTGTAACAGGCAAGAGCTTTGACAGTAGTTTTATTCAGGGACAGGAAGAGAGCTGAGCAGATTTTAAGTTGGTAGAAAATAGCTGCCTGGGGCCAAGACAGTGATAAATAGGAAATCAAGAACAGGCTATTAGATTACTATTGCTGTTAACAAGCATCTCGATCACGCTTACAGCTGCGGAGTGCCTTCCATCAGTTTTATTAGTTATATGACGGCCTTCCATCTAGCCCTGCTATTCCAGTGATTCCCATTTTGGAGATGCAGCCACTGAGGCAAGAGAAACACATCTTTTTTTTTTTTTTTCTTTTTTGAGATGGGAGTCTTGCTCTGTTGCCCAGGCTGGAGTGCCGTTGCGTCATCTCGGCTCACTGCAACCTCCACCTCCTCCACCTCCCAGGTTCAAGTGATTCTCCTGCCTCCGCCTCCTGAGTAGCTGGGATTACAGGTGTGCACCACCATGACTGGCTAATTTTTTTTGTATTTTTGATAGCGACAGGGTTTCACCATGTTGGTCAGGCTGGTCTCAAACTCCTGACCTCTTGATCTGCCCACCTCTGCCTCCCAAAGCGCTACGATTACAGGTGTGAGCCACCTTGCCCAGCCAAGAGACACACTCATCCAAGCCAGTATGAGTCTGTCCTTACGGCAGCTGTAGCCTCACTTCATGAACATATTAATGTGTGGGAATTTTCTGAGTCCAAGAGGAACAGTCCAAAGGGATTCAGGAGAAACTGCAGAGGGCTGAGGGGATGGGAGAGAGGTGGAGAAAAACACACTGAAGTCTCGAGGCTTGACAAATGGCTCAAATGCCCTGATCCAACACACAATCCCATGCCATATGGACCATGGCCTGGAGGAACCCTGGGAGCTCATCCAGTCCAGATTAGTGAGCCAGGGAGTAGAGTGGTTCTAGGCACAGCCTGAGGAGCTGCACCATTTGGGATGAAATCTAAGTTCCTGTAGTGGTTGAATGGTGGCCCCCAAAACGATGTGCATGTCCTAATCCCTGGAACCTGTGTCTGTAACCTTATTCAGAAAAAAGGGTCTTTGCAAATGTAATTAAGAATTTTTAAGATGAGGCTGGGCATGGTAGCTCACACCTGTAATCTCAGCACTTTGGGAGGCCAAGGTGGGCAGGTCACTTGAGCCCAGGAGTTGAAGACCTGCCTGGCCAACATGGCAAAACCCCACCTCTACAAAATATACAAAAATTAGCCGGGCATGGTGGTGCATGCCTCTAAACCCAACTACTTAGGAGGCTGAGGCAGGAGAATCACTTGAACCCAGGAGGCAGAAGAGATCATGCCAGTTCACTACAGCCTGAGCAACAAAGCAAGACTGTCTCAAAAAAAGAAAAAAAAATTTAAGATGAGATCATCCTGGACTGCCCAGGTAGACCCTAAATCTAATGATAGTTGTCCTTAAAGAGGAGGAAGGCCAGGCATGGTGGCTCATGTCTGTAATCCCAGCATTTTGGGAGGCAAGGCAGGTGGATCACCTGAGGTCAGGAGTTCGAGACCAGCCTGGCAAATATGATGAAAACCTGTCTCCACTAAAAATACAAAAAATTAGCCAGGCAAGGTGGCAGGCACCTGTAATCCCAGCTATTCAGGACGCTGAGGCAGGAGAATCGCTTGAATCTGAGGGTCAGAAGTTGCAGTGATCCAAGATCATACCATTGCACTCCTGCCTTGGGGACAGACCAAGACTCTTATCTCTAAAAAAAAAAAAAAAAAAAAAAAAGAGGAAGTAGAGGCAGAGATTGCAGTGATGCAGCCGCAGGAATGCCTGGTGCCATCAGAAGAGACAAAGAAGGGTTCTTTCCTAGAATGCTTCCCACCAGCAGAATGGTCCTGAGGGCACTTTGATTTTGGGCATCTGGCCTCAAGAACTGTAGGAGAATAAACTTCTATTGCCTTAAATCACCCAATTTATGGTAATTTGTTATGGCAATCATAGGAAATTAATACACCCGCTTGCTAGCTGTGGACCCTTGAACAAGTCACTCCATCTATCTGTTCATCAGTCTCTTCATCTGTAAAATAGGGATGATAGCAATGGTATTTCACAGGGCTACTGTGAGAATTAAATGAGATAATAGAGAGTCCTAAGTACAGTGCAGCAGAAGCCATCTTCATCCATTTGTGCTGCTATAACAAAATGCTCAAGACTGAATCACTTTTAAAAAAAACAAACAAACAAGGCCGGGCACGGTGGCTCATGCCTATAATCCCAGCACTTTGGGAGGCTAAGGCAGGCGGATCACCTGAGGTTGGGAGTTCGAGAGCAGCCTGACCAACATGGTGAAACCCTGTCTCTTAAAAAAAAAAAAAAAAAAAGATTAGATTGGGCAAAAAAAAAAATGCTCTCAAAAAAAAAAAAAAAAAAAAAAAAAAAAAAAAAAAAAAAAAAAAAAAAAAAAAAAAAAATTTTATATAAAAAAAAGAAAAGAAAAAAGAAAAAAACAAACATTTTTTAAATAGTTCTAAGAGCTGGGAAGCCCATGACCAAGAGACCTGTACCTGGCAAGGGCCTTCTTGCTGGGTCATCCCATGGTGGAAGGTGGAAGAGTAAGAGAGCCCATGAAAGGGCAGGGGTTGGGGGTGGAGACAGAGAGGGAACCCATTCCCACCATAACAGCATTAATCCATTCATAACGGCAGAGCCCTTAAGACCTAATTACCTCTTGAAGGTCCTACTTCTTAACACTATTGCTTTGCACATGAAGTTTCTAAAATGTGAACTTTAAGAGACCCGAAGTTTTTAAAATGTGAACTTTAAGAGACCCATTCAAACCTTAGTAGAAGCCTACCTGATGAACTCATTAAAAATATGGCTTTTGGTCAGGCTCATACACTTTGGGAGGCTGAAGCAGGGTATTGTTTGAGCCCAGGAGTTTGAAATCAGGCTGGGTAACATGGTGAACCCTCGTCTCTACAAAAAATACAAAAATTAGCCAGGTGTGGTGGTACAAGCCTGCAGTCCCAACTATTCGAGAGGCCAAGATGGGAGGATCAATTGAGCTCAAGAGGCAGAGGCTGCAGTGATAGCCATGATCACGCCACTATGCTCCAGCCTGGACACCAGAGTGAGGCTTTCCAGGCCTTACCTCAGAATCACTGAAAATACATCTTTAGTGTATGGGACCAAGGAATCTGTGCTTTATAAGGCTCCCCAGGTGACTGATTGTCTGACAGGTTGGGAACCATCTGGGGGCTGTCCCATTCCCACCTCAATGCCAGACATAAAATCTCTTGTTTCCAGAAAGCTGCTCTCTAAATACAGCCTTCACAGCTGTCCTGAGTGCAGGACACTTGGCTTTGTTACATGGGAATGGTAAACAATGAATTCAAAATACTGCTTAATTCTGGTTATGCAGGAAGATGTCTGGAGTTAGGGAAGAAGTACCCACGGGCTACAACTGCATGGGTAAGGTATTATTTCTGAAACTGGGCAATGAGCATAAGAGTGATCACTTAATTATTTTTTACACTTTGTCTTAGGTCTTAAATAGTTCACATTTTTAAAAATACAAGCTGTATACAAATACAGAAAAATAAAATGCTGGTATTGGCCATGGTCCCTAGGTAACTAACAAGTCTAGACCAAGGACACTTCTGTGTACTCCAGTACTAAATTGCCTCAGCCACAGGGAAGTCCTAGCTTATGCCGACCCCGAAACTCTCATCATGTTGCCTCATTCACTTCCAGCAGAGGTGGAAACAGCTCAGAAGCACCCAGTCCAGGGCAGTTCAGAAAACTGCAGGAGGTTTTCAGTGGGAAAAGCAATCAGCAATGAAAAGCCCAGCCTGGGTTGGTCTGGGATAGGGTCTGAGATGAGCAAGGGAAGGCTGAAACCAGGGTTACTCCAGCTCCTGCCCCACAGAGGGCCTTGCTAGAAGTGCAGGTCCTCAATGCAGGACCTTCTCTGGGGAGCGCAGTGTTCTGCCTGCTCCACTCACCCTGTAGAACCAGGTGGTAGCGGCAAGTGTAGGGCAGCTCTGCAGGAGCATGAAGCTCACCCGCATCTCCAGGCAGCCCACATAGGAGAGGGAGCTGCAGACACACACGCGAGAGGAACTGTATGCTGATCAGAATGGAAAGATGCCCTGTACAGAGCAACAGGCTCATACCACCAAAACCCAGGGGGTTGTTTTGTTTCATTATAGCTGTGGCCTTTGGAAAGAAAAGATCACTGCTTTAGAACCACAGCAGCAAATACCATCACATCAGGAATCTTCAATCCTAAAGCAGCCTCAGGAGATAAACAGTGTGAGCTAGGAAGAGAGAAGCGCTGGAAAGAAAGTAGCCAAAAACAGCAGGGTAAAGATCAAGGCAAGAGTGGGTGCAAGCCAGGGCATAGCCCAACATCTGCTACAGATGCTGCAGCCTTGTTTCTCAAAGCACGACCCCGCAGCAGTGATGGTATGCAAAAGGTGGTACAAGGGGCAATTTCAGCTGGTACGCAGAATATTTATTTGCATATGCATTTAGACAGACAGAGAGAGAGAAAATCAAACCTGTAATTTCACAGATATTTTTGCTTAGAACAAAGCCAAGTAAAGGTAGAAGCGTCGACAGGATGAAAAATATCACAGAAATACCTGAATAGTTGGTTATAAAGAAGTACATGGGAATAATAAACAACGAATTCAAAACACTGCTTAATTCTGGATATGCAGAAAGAAAGCTGGAGTCAGGGAAGAAGTACCCACCGGTACAACTGCATGGGTAAGGTATTATTTCTGAAGCTGGGCAATAAGCATGACGGTGATCACTGAATTATTTTTTATACTTTGTCTTAGGTCTTAAATATTTCCCATTTTTAAAAATACAAGCTGTATACAGATATGGAAAAATAAAACGCTGGCATTGGCCATGGCCCCTAGGTAACTAACTAGTCTAGAACAATCGAGAGGGTCACTGGCATTTCCCTGATTGCCTAGGACCTACAGAGAAGCCACCACACAGTGAGCCCAATCTCCAGGGAGAAGACATTTTCTCCCAGGCCCACCACATTTACCCCCAGTACTCCCACTGATGGCCATGGACCCTACCAAGTTTCTCCTCAGACCACACCAAGGCTCAAGAACCTACTCCTATGGAATTATCCAGGAATCAAAATGGTTTTGAGGTCAGGGCCACTGCGGAAAACTGCACAGATTTCTATGCAGTATTCAGAAAGCTAAAAAGGAGGTGCTAGACTCGCAGACTCTGTCTCCCTAATTCCAAAGAACTGGTCCTTAGATGACCCAACAAAAGCAAATTAAATGCAGCTCATGCTCCTGCAGAAATTATCACAAACTCTGAGAAAGCCAGTCACCAAGATAGCAAGGATTCAATTTCTCCCCTCCTCTATGCAGAACACTCTCAGGCAAACATTCCGTGATGACAAGTGAAAGCAGCAAAAGCGGGTCTAGAGGCACAATGCCTGAAAACTCACTGGAGCCTGTAAACCCAGCACTTTGGGAGGCTGAAGCAGGCAGATCACCTGAGGTCGGGAGTTCGAGACCAGCCTGATCAACATGGTGAAACCCTGTGTCTACTAAATCTACAAAATTAACTGGGCATGGTGGTGCACTCCTGTAATCCCAGCTACTCGGGAGGCTGAGGCAGGAGAATTGCTTGAACCCGGGAGATGGAGGTTGCAGTGAGCCAAGATCGTGCCATTGCACTCCAGCCTGGGCAACAAGAGCAAAAGACTCTGTCTCCAAAAAAAAAAAAAAAGAAAACTCACTGGAAAGATTCCATGCCAGGTTGACAGGTGCTGCACATGCAAAGGAGCTGTGGCACAAGGAGACCCAGACCACTACTCCGGGAGGAATGCACCCTAGCCCTATCTCCCAAGCAAAGCTGCCTCGCAACATGCCCACCTTGCCTGGAAGTTAGCTGCTGTCAGGGATCAGGAGAAGGAAGTAATTCCAGACCAGGGACCAGAGCTGTAATAAAGACAAGTCAGTCCTGCAGCTGGTGATTTCATGCCTTCTGTCCCCCTACCCTCAACTGTGACAACTTGATGGCAGGGGTCAAGTCTTAGTTCCCATTTTCTCCTCAGAGCCTCACCCTGTACCTGACACAGAGCAGGCTCAGTGAAAGTGGCTTGAGTAATAGATGGATGGAAGGTTGGTGAAGAAATGTCCTGGTTTGGCCAGATCAGACCCCGGGTCTCAAGGAATATTCCTGAAGATCCAGACATTGCTACAGCTCCCTTTGCAGACAAACAAGATCTTTAGAATGCTTAGTGAATTATAGCTTCACTAGACTGGTAAGATGGTTATCCTCAAAGCTGGCAGTTGTTCAATAGCTTCAGAGTTGAAACTCTTTCCTGAAGCAAAGAGCTAGGACCTATCAATTACTTTTGAAGGGTCTACCCACCCCCTCCATAGGGGAATGCCAAATATTTGTTGAGGTAACTGTTGTATTGATTGAATGAGTTAAGTTACTTCAGGGAGGTGGCTCTGCTGCCCTTCTTCCTCCTCCCAGTGTTTCCCAGTTCCATCCCAGGCAGCAGCAGAGCCTGAGGCTCAGAGGAGGGAGGGTGAAGAGGCAGGAAAAGCAACTCCAGCAGCAGCAGCCAGTTGGTCAGAACTACTACACAGGCATTTTTGTGTCTACTCTCTATCCAGCTTGGTGCTTTTCCCCAGATTGGAAGCAGGTAAACCGGGAGAAGACAGTATAAAGTACAAAGAACATGTGATTGGAAAATATCTGAACATCAAGATCAAGTTCATGATCTGCTACACACCTGCTGGGGACGTAAGAAATCATATCACCTCTCCAGAACTCCACATCCACATCTGTACATTACAGGCTTCAGCTGGCTGATGCCCAAGATGTCTTTCTCTAGTTCAATGGGATGGTTATAGGGTTGTCACTCGATGTTAGCCCCTTACTCCGCCCCTCCAACCAATATCCACAGGTCAGAAATTGAGTCCCTTTTTCTCCAAAACAGCCTACCATATCCCATGGTTCTAAAGCTTGACAGCAGCCAGGCATTGTGACTCACACCTGTAATCCCATCCCAAAATTTTGGGAGGCCAAGGCAGGAGGACTGCTTGAGCCCAGGAGGTCGAGGTTGCAGTAAGGCGCGATCACGCCACTGAACTCCAACTTGGGTGACAGAGCAGGACCTGTCTCAAAAAATAAACAAAATAAAAGCTGACAGTGCCTGACTCTTGCCTCTAAGTGCAGATTTCAGTAATGCCAAAATAGCTGTCCCATACTCCGATCCAAAGCGGCCTATGTTCCTAAACAAAGGCAGATGTAAAGATCAGCAGAATCTGATAGAAACAAAAGGTTCTTAGAGCAAATTTGCAGCTACCTCCCCTCTCACAATCAGTACTGCAGGAGAACATCCTATTCCTATGTTTCACGCAACTACGCGGAGGGAGCTCCAGTAGGCATAATGCTCCTGACCTTTCTCCCTGCTCTTCTCTCCTTGTGGGAGGGACAATCACCAATCAGATTAAGGAATTCAGGAGAAGAAACAAAGTTTACCCAACTGACCCCTTTCTCTCTCCTCTCCATTTGGGATCTGCTTATCTGCAGAGCACTGACTTTCAGCTCTTTCCTCCTCTAAGTGGCAGTCCCCCATCTGAGAGGCTTGTCCAGCCATGTCTGTGCCTGGGTAGGTAAGCCTCTTAAATTCAGGGGTGAAGTTCAGCAAGCCCACTTGCTTTAGACCCCAAACTACATGCTGCATCCTGTGTCTAATAGTAATGAAGCTTATGAATTTTGTCTACCACCTGGCAGAGTCCTGCATCTCCCCGACTCTGTTTCTCAGGCAAGGAAGAGAAGGATAATGATCGTTGCCTGTAGTCCAAATATTAACTGCTATGGTAACTTATCAAACAAACACATACTACTGACCTGAAGCATCTGATACCTCAGAAGCCCAGGGACCTACCTGGTAACAAGAATTTGAGTTTAGCTAAAAAAAAACTTCACACTCAAAGTAGCAATTAGGTCCCCTCCTACATTATAACTCTGACTTAAAAAAGAAAAGCTTCCTGCTGGGCGCAGTGGCTCACACCTGTAATCCCAGCACTTCAGAAAGAAGCCAAGATGGGTGGATCACCTAAGGTCAGGAGTTCAAGACCAGCCTGGCCAACATGGCAAAACCCCGTCTCTGCTAAAAATAAAATTTTTTAAAATTAGCCAGGTGTCATGGCAGGCACCTGTAATTCCAGCAAGTTGGGAGACCATTTGAACCTGGGAGGTGGAGGTTGCAGTGAGCCGAGATCTCACTATTGCATGCCAGCCTGGGCAACAAGAGCAAAACTCCACCTTAAAAAAAAAAAAAAGAAAGAAAAAAAGTTCTTGTTCTTGTTTTCTCTCACACAGACAGACACGTATACACATGCATGTTCACACACCCACTACCCAACATAGTAGAAGCTCAAAAAATATTTTTGGCAAGTGGTACTGGTGTTAAGAAAAAAAAAAATCTATTCTCTGAATAGGTAAAAAGGAAAAAAAAAGAAAAAAGAAAAAAAAATCAATAATTGGCTGAGTGCAGTGGCTCATACCTGTAATTCAGCACTTTAAGAGGACAAGATGGGAGGATCACTTGTGCCCAGGAGTTTGAGACTAGCATGGGCAACATAGCAAAACTGTCTCATATTTAATAATTTGTTTAAAAAAATGGCCAGGCTGGTGGCCCACACCTATAATCCCAGCAATCTGAGGGGCCATGTCCAGCAGATCATCTGGGGTCAGGAGTTCAAGACCAGCCTGGCCAACATGGTGAAACCCTGTCTGTACCAAAAAATACAAAAATTCGTCGGGCATGGTGGTGCACACCTGTAGTCCTAGCTATTCGGGAGGCTGAGGTGGGAGAATTGCTTGAACCTGGAAGGCAGAGGTTGCAGTGAGCAGAGATAACCGTGAGCAGAGATTCATCATTGCACTCCAGCCAAAAGAAAATTCAATGAGGCAATAGCTAATAACTTTTAAGCACTCTCAATCATTGAAGGCTTAATAAGTAACTCTACTGGAGAATTTTTCATGGCTCCTTATTGTCTGTGGCATAAAACCTGGCCTTGAGTCCCTCTGCGACCTAGCTCTAATCCTATTTGCCACTATGCCCTTTTATTCACCCATACCTGGTCTCCAGTAACAATGAATTAATCTCTTTTTCATATAGACAATCCTCAAAATTTCACCCACTATACTCAGCCAAAATCACCTTGTCCCCAAGGCTACATGTTTCAATCAACCCACCTTTCCAAACTTAGCTCCCACACCAACTTAACTCATTCAACCTCACCTATTTTAGACTACTGTCTCTGCTTGTGAATGCTTAAGTGGTCTTAACTATTTTAGAGTATATGAGAGTCGAACAAATAAGGAAATATATTGTAGATAAAAGGTAGGTTTATCACTGTCAGAGAAAGAGGCGCTATTAAAAAAAGGGTGAATGCTAACTTGGACTCTGTGGTGTTAGACTAGAATTGGAGATACAAGGATCAGCTCATAGTTTTCTGCCCAGACACAGTGGCTCATGCCTATAATCCCAGCACTTTGGGAGGCTAAGGCATCAGGATCACTTGAGGCCAGGAGTTCAAGACCAGCCTGGACAACAGAGTAAGACTGTCCCTACAAATAATGCTTTAAAAAATTAGCCAGGTGTGGTGGTACACACCTGTAGTCTCAACTACTCAGGAGGCATGTGCCACCACACTCGGAGGCTGAAGTGGGAGGTTCACTTCAGCCCAGGAGTTGGAGGCTGCAGTGAACCCTGATCATACCACTGTACTCTAGCCTGGGTGACAGAGCAAGATGATGTCTCTCTAGATAGATACATAGATAGATAGATAGATAGATAGATAGATAGATAGATAGATAAGATTTTTAGTAGAAAGACAGAAGTAAGTGTGTGTATGAGTGAGTGAGTGTATACACATATATATCTTCACTCTGTCTCCTGAAAGAGCCTAGAAGCAATGGCACCCCATTAGCAAAACAAATACCTAACCTAAGCATCTTGGTTTCTAAATACCATTCTCCAATAACAGGAACAAAGGCTCCTTGGAGAAGTGATTGATTCCAGGGCAAGGAAAATACAGGATAAGCCTTAAGTATCTATCTTTCAGTACAAGAATGTAAAACAGTGCTCAAAATAGGTTGGGGGCCTATCAAAAGGGCGCAGGAACCAACCTGAAGGAGCTCCCAATAGCCAAAGGTAGAACCATTTGAGCAATAAAATAATGATTATTTTGTAAATAAAGGACAAACATCGTTTGGATTATATATGGGACATACACCACGTAGAATAAAATAAAAATCCACGAGTTCACAGTGATACATAGCTGGGCACGGTGGCTCATGCCTGTAATCCCAGCATTTTGGGAGGCTGAGGCGGGAGAATCTGAATTCGGGAGTTCAAGACCAGCCTGGCCCACATGGTGAAACGCTGTCTCTACTAAAAATACAAAATTAGCAGGGTGTGGTAGCAGGCATCTGTAACCCCAGCTACTCAGGAGGCTGAGGCAAGAGAATCACTTGAACCTGGTTGGCGGAGGTTGCAGCAAGCTGAAACTGCGCCATTGCATTCCACCCTGGGCAACAAGAGTGAAACTCCATCTCAATAATAGTAACAATAATTAAAAAACTAGGGAAGAAGGGAAAGGTATTTTTTACACAATTAGTAAATGTATAGAAGAAATGAGGAAAATAGACTATCATTAATATGTTTATTAAAGTGACAAGGAGCTATCCAGGCTAACCCAATGCTCAGGATCTCCTCTCTGGCTGGTTTAAATAATCCACAATGTTAAATTAACTAAAGCTTCTCATCTCCATTCTTATACATGGAACAGGGGCAAAGGCCATCACCATCATTTTACAGATAGAAAAGCAGAGGTGCTGGCCAAGCATGGTGGCTCACATCTGTAATCCCAGCACTTTGAGAAGCCAAGGCAGGCGAATCACCTGAGGTCAGGAGTTCGAGACCAGCATGGCCAACATGAGGAAACCCCATCTCTACTAATTATACAAAAAATTAGCCGAGTGTGGTGGCACATGCCTGTAATCCCAGCTACTCAGGAGGCTGAGGCAGGAGAATTGCTTGAACCTGAGAGGCAGAGGTTGCAGTGAGCCGAGATAGTGCCACTGCACTCCAGCCTGGGCGACAGAGAGAAACTCCGTCTCAAAAAAAAAAAAAAAATGTAGCCTGGCATGGTGGCAGGTGCCTGTACTACTTGGGAGGCTGAGGCACAAGAACTTGAACCCAGGAGGCAGAGGCTGCAGTGAGCTGAGACCATGCCACTGTACTCCAACCTGGGTGACAGGGCCAGACTCTAACTCAAAAACAACAAAAAAAAAGCCTTTTAAAAACTAAAAAAGTAAAAGCAGAGGTGCTTGGCAGTGGACTAGGACTAGGTGCCAGGGGACCTGACTCCAGGTCCAAAATGGTTCCAATTCTACCCAGCACCATCCAAACCTCTCTCCACCCTCCTTAGGCACTAAACTTTTTGAATTTCATTTCTTCCCTTGAGTTATGGGCCCTCCTGTGACCTATCAAAATTCTATTTATGCTTAAAAGACCCAGCAGCTCAAGTGACAAACTGAGGGACATAGGAAAAAAGAAAAATAGAAAAAAAAAAAAAAAACCAGTATGCTTCTCTATGAATCCACAGTACATAAGAACTCTTTTGGCTGCAAGGAACAGCAAACTTAACTCAAACCACCTTGGCCAGAAAAGAGAATTTCCTGGTAGATATAACTGAAATTCGAGCGGCAGCCTAGCTTCCATTTCAGCTAGATCCAGGGACTCAAATTATGCATTTCTTTGCAACACTAGCTCCATTCACAGACGGGCTTTCCCCTCATGGTGGCAAAGATGGCTGCCAACAGCTCCAAGCCAACATCTTACACTCTCAGCTCACTCAGCAGAAAAGAGAGAGCTGCTCTTCCCAGAAAAGTCCTGCTCATTGGCCAGAACTGGCTTAGCTGCTTAGGTTCCCTGAATGAATCTCTAGGGCCAGCAGAATAGACTCCACTGATCACCTAGCTAATATGGATGATGTGAGTCCTTCCCAAACTCATAGAGTGCACATCAATACAGTGGCTCCCCAGAGGAAAGTTTATATGTTGTTTCCCAAAATGAGAATGGCTTCTAAACTGCAAAATTAACAAACAGCCACTATGTGCCAAACCCTTATCAGAATCAACTCTATCTTGCCTCCTCCAGCCCCATTCCTGGATGTCTACGCCAGCAGTGACTTCTGCATGCTTTGTGAATAAGCCAGCTCACACACATCTCAGTTTATAAGCATCCTGAACACCAGGGATCTGGTCCTCCAAAGCATGTGAGCCCCTCCCCACCACTTTGGCTGCCTAGCAAAGGGCCACTATGCCTCTAGAACACATTTCTTCACGTTGGCTCCCAGGTTCCAGAGCTGAGTCACTGAGATCCCAGCCTGCCCGCGCCAACCGTGAAAGTGCTCGAAGTCACCGCCTGCTGAGCTAGCCTCCCGGCTCTGACATACTCTGGGACCTGGAGATGCTGTCTTGATAGCTGAGATAATTACGTTTCACCCTTCATTCATTCCTTTATCAGCCATGCTGACGAGAAGGGATAAGCGCTCCAGTGGAAGAAAACACTCCTGCAGTATTTACTTGTGCTCTTTAGTGCCAGCCAGCTCCCCCTTCCCAGGGACAACTCCTGGAGATGGGCCTACATGCTGTTTTCTGGTGCCAGCCACCACTTGCTACTCTCTTGTCAAATGCCAGGCTGCACTTTCCTTACTGCATCCCCTGTGACTGTCAACTTCTCCAGGAGCTGCAGTGTCACTGCCTTTCATATGACTTACACATGACAAGTAACTGTCTTTATTTTTATTTATTTATTTATTTATTTATTTTGAGACAGAGTTTTTTGCTCTTGTTGCCCAGTCTGGAGTGCAATGGTGCAATCTTAGCTCAGTACGACCCCTGCCTCCCGGGTTCAAATGATTCTCTTGCCTCAGACTCCTGAGTAGCTGGGATTATAGGCATGTGCCACCATACCCGGCTAATTTTGTATTTTCAGTAAAGGAGGTTTCTCCATGTTGGTCAGGCTGGTCTCTAACTCTCGACCTCAGGTGATCCACCCACCTCCGCCTCCCAAAATGCTGGGATTTCAGGTGTGAGCCACCGTGCCTGGCTTTATTTATTTATTTATTTCTGAGACGGGGTTTTGCTCTTGTTGCCCAGGCTGGAGTGTAGCGGCATGATCTCGATTCATTGCAACCTCTGCCTCCCAGGTTCAAGCAATTCTCTTGCCTCAGCCGCCCAAGTAGTTGGGACTACAGGCATGTGCCACCACACCCAGCTTATTTTTGTATTTTTAGTAAAGGCTGGGTTTCACCATATTAGCCAGGCTTGTCTCGAACTCCTGGCCTTGTGATCCGCCCACCTTGGCCTCCCAAAGTCCTAGGATTACAGGCGTAAGCCACTGCACCCAGCTGGGCAACTGTCTTTTTGACACCCATCTCCTGCCTCCTCTACAGATTCCATAAAGCAGAGGCCTTGCCCCTGTGTCCGAGCCTGCGAGCTCTCTGCAGAATGTTACACCACTAGGGGTCAAGATTCATAGCACTGGTTAGCTGGAAAAAGAGGGGCAGGGAAACACAGCAGGCAATTATGTCTCAGAAGCAGAGTCTTTGAGATCAATCCTCCATAAAAACTAACATATATTTCATTTGTTCATTCAACAAACCTTTACCCAGGACCTGTCACTTCCTGGTGATGGATGCGGTAGACGTGGACATTCACAGCACAGACCAAGTCTCTGTCCTCATAGAACAAACCTTGTAGAAGACATCTGACTTGTTTTTGATACGTGCTTTCTATTTCACAAGGCAGAGATATTATCTATATAATCCTGAGTAAGTGGCATAACCATCTCTAGTTTATAGACAAATGGCATCTCCAAAAGGCTAAATGAACTTCCCAAAGCCAAGGCACAAACTTGGGTCTTCTAACTATTTTTTTTTTTAGACAGAGTTTCATTCTTGTTACCCAGGCTGGAGTACAATGGCGCGGTCTTGGCTCACCGCAACCTCTGCCTCCTGGGTTCAAGTAATTCTCTTGCCTCAGCCTCCAGGGTAGCTGGGACTACAGGCGTGTGCCACCAGGCCCAGCTAATTTTTTTTTTGTATTTTTAGTAGAGACGGGGTTTTACCATGTTGACCAGGATGGTCTCCATCTCTTGACCTCCTGATCCACCCGCCTCAGCCTCCCAAAGTGCTGGGATTATAGGCGTGAGCCGCCGCACCAGGGCGGGTCTTCTAACTATTAACATCATGCTCTTTCTGGGACCTCCCCCAAAAGTAGGGAGGTGGCAAGGTACAGGCTGGCATTAAAACAGACATTAAATCAACGCAGGCCTACACATGCATCATGGCTGGAGATAGAAGATTGAAAAAAAACAAAGACTCAATCCCTGATCTAAAGAAACAGATAGTCTAAAAAGAAAGACATGTAACCAACTATTGTCTGTGGCAAGAATAAAGATAAAGTGATTAAATTCAAATAGGAAGACGTCTCTGGAAGAATGCACAAGAAATAATAATCATCTCTAGGTGAGAAAATTGGGTACCTAAGGAACAAGGGTAGGAAGGTCATTTTGTATGATTCAAATATTGTATATCTTGAATTATGTACCATTTGAATGTATTTCCCATTAAATAATACTTTGAAGATGGAATCAGCCAAATCCTGAACGTAGAAAATTCTACAGGATAAATTATTTGGTTTCTTCAACAAACAAGTAACTCAAGAAAGAGGGAGAAAGAGGAAATGTTATCGATTTTTAAAGATGTAGAAAATGTCAACCTTAATATATCTACCTTATTTGGATATTTTGATCCAGATTTGAACAAACTAGCTATAAAAAGACATTTTGGGGCCAGGTATGGTGGCTCACACCTGTAAT
The DNA here is from genome assembly GCF_001604975.1 of Cebus imitator. Taxonomy (NCBI): domain Eukaryota; kingdom Metazoa; phylum Chordata; class Mammalia; order Primates; family Cebidae; genus Cebus; species Cebus imitator. The sequence goes on from NW_016107369.1 coordinate 1,292,120, forward strand.
CCCAGCACTTTGGAAGGCCAAGGTGGGCAGATCACTCGAGGTCAGGAGTTTGAGACCAGCCTGGCCAATACAATGAAACCCAGTCTCTACTAAAAATACAAAAATTACTCGGGCGCGGTGGTGCGCACCTGTAATCCCAGCTAATAGGGAGGCTGAGGGAGGAGAATTGCTTGAACCCCAGAGATAGAGGTTGCAGTGAGCCAAGATCACGCCACTGGTGGCACTCCAGCCTGAGTGACAGAGACTCCATCTCAAAAAAAATAAAAAGACATTTTGGGGACAAGGGAAATTGAACATGGACTATTTATTAGAGATCATTAAGGAATTGTCAGTTTTGTTATTGATCATGGTCTTTTGGTTATATTTTTTTAAGGTTCCTTATCTATTTGAGATATGTACTGTTTACTGATAAAACAATGTGATGCCTCAGATTTGCATTTAAATATTTAGGAAAAAAAAATTAAGTGAATGAGGACAGGCATGGTGACTCACTCCTGTAGTCCCAGCACTTTGTGAGGCTGAGGCAGGTGGATCACTTGAGACCAGGAGTTCAAGACCAGCCTGGCCATCATGGTGGAAACCAGTCTCTACTAAAAATACAAAACTTAGCCAGGCGTGGTGGCCTGCACCTGTAATTCCAGCTACTTGTGAGACTGAGGCAGGAGAATTGTTTAAACCCGAGAGGCAGAGGTTGCAGTGAGCCAAGATTGTACCACTTCCCTCCAGCCTGGGCCACAGAGTGAGACTCTGTCTCAAAAATAAATAAATAAATAAATAAGTGAACGAATAAAAAAATAAATGAAACAGCCCTGGCATAGTGGCTCACACCTGTAATCCCAGCACTTTGGGAGGCCAAAACGGGTCCTGAAGTCAGGAATTCGAGAACAGCCTGGGCAGCATGCTAAAACCCCATCTCTAATAAAAATACAAAAATCAGCCAGGTGTGGTGGTGTACACCTGTAATCCCAGCCACTTGGAAGGCTGAGGCAGGACAATTGCTTGAACCTGGGAGGCAGAGATTGCAATGAGCCGAAATCGCACCATTGCATTCCAGCCTAGGCAACAGAGTGAGACTCCAGCTCAATAAATAAATTAAATAAAAGAATAAATAAATAAAGGGGGGAAGAGGACTAACAAGATGGGCAAAAGGTTGATAATTTCTGAAGCTAAATGACCAGTGTTCATTCTACTGTTCTCTCCACTCTTGTGGATGGTTGAAATTGCCATAATAAAAAGGTTAAACAAAAATTTAGAAATTAATTATTCCATCCACCTAGGAAAACTGAGAAGAAAGGCACCACAGAGGAGAGCTTGAACTGAGTCTGGAAGGATGATGAGGAATTTTCTTAGGGGCAAAGGGCATTCCTGGCTGAGGGGACCGCCTGAGCACAGACATGCCCATCTATCACAAACTTCTCTCTGGAAGAGCCAAAGGTATCTACACTTGACCTCAAACTCAAACTACAGCCACAAAAAAATGCCGTCTTGTTTGATTCCCCAAGTCTCTGGGATATCTAAACATGTATCAACATCAACTACACTGTTCCAAGTGAAAAGAGAGAGTCTGGGGTTGACAGCTCTACTCAGAGGCCTAGGAGAGCCCCCAGAGTAGCCCTCGAGGATAGGAAAGCAATTCACCTCTTTCAGATGGGTTTTGCCTGGCAAACAGTTGAGAAGCCAGCTAAGTTATCTCTGGGACAGAGCCTACATCCCTCCTGAGTCATCCCAGACACCTGTATTCCCCAGAAACACACACTGGCCTCCCCCACAGCAACTTACAAATTAATAACCTCAGTACCATGGGATCCAGCTTGATGCTGGTCTGACAGCCCCACTCAGAAGTACTGAAACCTCCACGTGAAGGAGGAAGTGGTCCTCCCCTTCTTCCTTCCAAATTCTCAGTGGCCAATGGCCCCAGCCTTAATCTCCTGCACTGTCCTCTGCCCAACTCCAGCTGTACATAGGAAGCTTCATGGCTAGGCAGCTGCTTCAGGATTTATCCAGTCCTAGGCCGGGCACAGTGGTTCACACCTGTAATCCTAGTACTTTGGGAGGCTGAGGTGGGAGGATGGCATAAGCTTAGGAGTTCGAGTGTTATTCAGTCCTGGCCTGGTTCAGATGGGTCCCGTGGGTTACTTACCTTAGATCTCAGCTGCAGGTACTCCTCTGAGCCATAGGGGACGCTCTTCAGGGAAGTGAGGTAGTCATAACTGATGACAGCTGTCTGTGAACCAAGGCAGTGGGGAAAAGCTTAGCACCTGGACATTAAATACTACTCCTCTGCCCAAAACTTGCAGTACAGGCTTCTGACACTGCTATGTCTTGGGGAGTGGCCAGTCCCACCCCTAAGATGCCCAGGCCCTCGATCTTATTCTAGCTAGCTTCTTTCTATCATTCAGGACTCTGTGCAAATGCCACCTCTGCAGCAGCCTACTCTAAAATTGCCCCTCTTACCAGAAACATTCAATTATTTATCATAACAAACCGCCATCCAACATTATCTTGCTCATTTGTTTCTTTGTTCATGAACTGTCTCTTCCTAAAAGCTTAAATTCTGAGCTTTAGAAGCACAGGGGCTTGTCCCTCCTGTCCATCACTATACCCCAGCACCTTTTTACACTGCCAGCAACATGAATTGCTCAACCAAAGCTAGTTAAATGAATGCTGTTACATAAACTTAGCCCACTTCTCCATATCACAAATAAACATTATTTTATATGTATGTCTGCTCTAATAGCATAAGTCTTTTTTTTTTTTTTTTTTTTTTTTTTTTAGGCAGAGTCTCGCTCTGTCACACAAGCTAGGGTGTACTGGCACAATCTCGAACTCACGGCGGCCTCCACCTCCCAGGTTGAAGCAATTCTCCTGCCTCGGCCTCAGCTGGGATTACATGCGCACTCCACCACACCTGGCTAGTCTTTGTATTTTTAGTAGAGATGGGATTTCGCCATGTTGGCCAGGCTAGTCTCCTGACCTCAGGTGATCCTCCCGCCTCGGCCTCCCAAAGTGCTGGGATTACAGGCGTGAGCCACGCACCTGGCCCTAATAGCATGTGTCTTGATTCTGTGTCCCTTTATCCAGAGGGAATCAGAAAATTCCAGTCTCCAAGATATCTTAGACATTGAGGCACCTTGGGAATTATCTACCCCAAACATTCCTTTATAGAATTGAATAACTGGGAGCCTAGAAGTTCGGGGATTTATAAAGTTGATATTAAGAGAGTTTCCTCCTTTGCACTCTACAAAGCTTTATTCTATTAGACGTATACTTGTTAAACACTAACCACAAGTAAGACCTAGTCATTGAGTAGTGTTCAAGGATGATCCAGACCAGAGCCCTGGCCTTTAAAAAATAAACAGCTTTGTGGTTGGTTTACAAAGCACTGATTCATATTTTCCTCCCTCCTTTCCAACTATTCAAATATCTAAGATTCCATTTAAAACTTGCTTCTCGCTGGCCTGAAGGTAGTGAGTTATCTCAACTGATTGTTCACAATCAGTCACAGATCAAACTCCTTGCTCTACTCTTTCCCCCCTTCTCACTATGGCACTTGACTAGTCTACAGGCTGGGCATGGTGGCTCACACCTGTAATCCCAGCACTTTGGGAGGCCGAGGCAGGTGGATGACTTGAGGCCAGGAGTTTGAGACCAGCCTGGCTAATATGGTGAAACCCTATCTCTATTAAAAATATGGAAATTAGCCAGATGTGCTCACTTGAACCCAGGAGGTGAAAGTTGCAGTGAGCTGAGACAAGATTGTGCCACTGCACTCCAGCCCAGGCAACAGAGCGAGACTCTGTCTCAAAAAAATAAATAAATATGTGCATATATATTTTATATATATGTACATCTGTATCTATCTATCTATATATATGGATTTGAATGCATGGATTTGGATTTTTGTTTTTTTGTTTTTCCAGTAATATAAGCAATGGATTGTTTTTTAACCTACTCCTGTAGGCATTCCTCAATCATAGGGGTGTGTGCGTGTGTGTGTGTACGTACATACACACATACACACACAATTGGCTTGGCACAGTGGCTCACACCCGTAAGCCCAGCACTTTGGAGTTTGGGACCTTCCTAGGCAATATAGTGAAACCCTATCTCTACAAAAAAATACAGAAATTGGCCAGGTATGGTGTCAGGCACCTGTGGTCCCAGCTACTCAAAAAGCTGAGGTGGAAGGATCTCTTGAGACCAGGAGGTGGAGGTTTCAGTAAGCTGATATCACACCACTGCACCCCAGCCTGGACAACAGAGCAAGACCCTGTCTCCAAAAAAATAAAAATTAAATGTACACATATATATATTTATTTATTTATTCATTTATTCTATATCTTAGGCACTGAGATATATACATAAAACCTGCTACCGCTAGGATACCAATCCTGACTCCCAAGCCACAGCACTCACTCCAGTGTCCAACCATAGTAGCATCTGAATCACCCATCTTGGCATAATGCATGGATTTAAATTGTTTTTTAACCTATTCATATAGGCATTCCTCAACCAGAAGCTACTTTTTTTCTTTTTTTTTTTTTTAGACAGGGTCTCACTTTGTTGCCCAGGCTGGAGTGCAGTGGCTATTCACAGGCGCAAGCCCACTACGGATCAGCACGGGAGTTTTGACCTGCTCCATTTCTGACCTGGGCCGGCTCACCCCTCCTTAGGAAACCTGGTGGTCCCCCGCTCCCAAGAGGTCACCATATTGATGCTGAACTTAGTGCGGACACCCGATCAGCATAGCGCACTACAACCCAGAACTCCTGGACTCAAGAGATCCTCCACCTCAGCCTCCCAAGTAGCTGGAACTATACAGGCACGCGCCATTGTGCCCGGCAACACTGATATTAAGGAGATGGTGAGATGACAACCACAATGGACTGTGCATCTGACTGAATCTACATCAAGGGGAAGAAAGCATGAGCTCATCCTGCAGCAGATAAAGGAGGAAAGCAAGCATGAGGCAAGTGGCCAACTACCCACCAATGGGACAGTTTTTTTTTGGTTGTTTTTTTTTTTTTGGAGACGGAGTTTCGCTCTTGTTACCCAGGCTGGAGTGCAAAGGCACAATCTCGGCTCACTGCAACCTCTGCCTCCTGTGTTCAAGCAATTCTCCT
>NW_016107369.1:1298202-1304929 GCF_001604975.1 Cebus imitator
GCCTGAACCCAGGAGGCGGAGGTTGCGGTGAGCCAAGATTGCGCCATTGCACTCCAGCCTGGGTAACAAGAGCGAAACTCCGTCTCAAAAAAAAATAAAAAAATAAAAGTTAATCAAAACTGCACAGTCCTCCTTGCAAGTGCATTTGCTGAAGAGTACGGCCCCTCTTGGTGTGTCACTAAAATAAGATACAGAATCCAAGATGTAAAGGCTTCATTCAGAATACAGATCCAGGGCAGTCCCATTCTATGATATCTCAGATCACAGAGTTTCTGTATGGGAATAAAGAAATATGAGGACACACATCCCTATGTGTACACCTGTGCAGATGGAGCCTTTGCCCATGTAAGGATACACAAGTATCTCCACATATGTATGACAGGCATATCTATCTGCTACATGTATGAACACCTGCAAGTAATCCTGTAGCTTCTCTGCAACCCCCCAAACAAGAAAAACCTACCGTAGCAACTGCTCTGCCCACTCTGACAGCACCAAAGTCATTAGGGTCCAAGTACTTGTTACTGTAGAGGTAGATGCCAGAGGCAGCAAGAGCCACGCTGGTCCACGAAGCAAGCTTGAGAGCCTTTCTGACCATGTTCCCAGATCCTGCAGCAAAAAGGAAAGCTGAGAAAGAATAGCAGTTAAGGGTTTCATAGTTAGTTAAACTGAGGTTCAAATCCCAGCTCTACCACTTAAGATTGTATGACTTTGGGTCATTTTGTTAATCTCACTAAGACTTAGTTTCTTCGTTTATAAAATAGGCTAATACCTACCTCAAAAGTAGTTGGGATAAAATGAAATAATGTACATAGAATCCTTAGCGTAGTACCTGGAGCAAGTCAGTCCTCAAAGTCCTTCCTTCAACAGTGCCAGGCACTGTTCTAGATATGGGGAGAGACAGTGACCAAAACAAAGTTCTTGCCAACTTGGAGCTTACACAGATACATCACTATAGAATATCGGAGCTGGTATAAATGTATAAACGCTGGCAAGAAAAGCAGAGCGAGGCCGAGCACAGTGGCTCACACCTGTAAACCCAGCTCTTTGGGAGGCCAAGGTAGGCAGATAACTCAAGTCCAGGAGTCCCAGAGCAGCCTGGGCAATAAGGCAAAACCTGTCCCTACTAAAAATACAAAACAGTAGCCAGGTGTTGTGGCATGTGCCTGTGGTTCCACTACTCAGAAGGCAGGTGGGAGGATGGTGTGAGCCTGGGAGGAGGAGACTACAGTGAGCTGAGATCGTGCCACTACACTCCAGCCTGGGTGACAGCCAGACTCTGTTAAAAAAGAAAGCAAAGAGGGCAAGGGGAATCAGGAAGGGGGAAGACTGTTACTTTAGAAGCAAAGCCGAAGAGCATGTAAACCATCACTACTGTGTCTATCACAATGCCACCATGCACATACAGGCATCTTAGCCCTCTATGTCCAGGTCAAAAGTGGTCAGGCCACAGCCAAAATGGCAGCTGCTCAGGAGCAGCCAGGTGAGCCCTCCGTGTCTGGTTGATTTTCAAAACATTTACTTTGATTAGAGAAGATTATCCCTTGTCTTGAATGGAGGCTCCTTGAGGACAAACACCATAACTCTCACTACTCTGCCCTCTCACAGTCCTGTGGAGTGTTTTACAGTTAGGGGATTAATGCATACCTGCTGATTTGATCTGCTCAAACTCAGACTCACGGTCAATGCGACCTTTCCCCACCCTACTTGTGCTCAGTCCCCCAGATGGCTGCACAGTCGTTCTTTGGGGCTAGTACACCCAACAGGCTGCCTCTCCTTCAATTCCTGAGCATTTTATATCAGACTAAAGTCCTTGACCACCACTGCAGCTGCCAGGAGAGAGGTGTCACACAACAGCGGCAGCACACCACCAAGCCACGTGCAGGTGCCAGCCTTGCAAGCCTTGTACTCTCATCCCTCTGCTCTGGAATGAGCCTGCCTGTCACCTCTCTGCTCTATGCCTGTTTCCCCTTTGTATGGAAACTATTATTACAAAAAAGCCTATCTTCATTTTATTTTTTTTTTGAAACAGGGTCTTGCTCTGTCACCCAGGCTGGAGTGCAGTGACACAATGTCAGCTAACTCCAACCTCTGCCTCCCAGATTCAAGTGATTCTCCTGCCTCGGCCTCCTGAGTAGCTGGGATTACAGGTGGCCATCACCATGTCCGGCTAATTTTTGTATTTTTAGTAGAGACGTGGTTTCACCAAGTTGTCTAGGCTGATCTCAAACTCCCACCCTCAGGCAATTCACCAGCCTCAGCCTCCCAAAGTGCTGGGATTACAGGCGTGAGCCACCACACTTCACGCCTCATAACATAGCCACAGTTTTTTAAATTATTTATTTATTTATTTATTTTAGAGATAGGGTCTCACTCTGTTGTCCAGGCTGGAGTGCAGTACCATGATCATAGCTCACTGTAACCTCAAACTCCTGGGTTCAAGCAATCCTTCTGCCACAGCCCCTCAAGTAGCTGGGACTACAGGTCATGTCGCTGAGTTTGGCTAAATTTTTTTTAATTTTCTGTAGAGACAGGGTCTTGCTAGGTTACCCAGGCTGGGCTCCAACTCTTCTCCAACTCTTGGGCTCAAGTGATCCTCCCACTTCAGCCTCTCAAAGCTCTGGGGTTATAGGCATGAGCCACTGTGCCCAACCCACAGATCCCAGCTCACTGCAACCCCCGCCTTCTGGGTTCAAGCAATTCTCCTGCCTCAACCTCCCGAGTAGCTGGGATTACAGGCCTACACCACCATGCCCAGCTATTTTTTGTATTTTAGTAGAGACAGGGTTTCACCATGTTGGCCAGGCTAGTCTCGAACTTCTGACCTCAGGTGATCTGCCCACCTCAGCCTCCCAAAGTGCTGGGATTATAGGCGTGAGCCACCATGCCTGGCCCATTCTTTTATTTTCAACTTATGTTTTATACTGTTTCTCCATGCAACTTATAACTGATTTTTTTCTGTTTGCAATTAATATTTTATATATTTGGACTTAAATTGACCATCTTCCTCTATGCTTTCTATTTCTCCTACCTGTTCTTCTGTTCTTTCTTGATTCTTTCTGGACTTAGTACTTTTCATAATCTATAGTCGTTTCAGGAAAAACTCTCAAAGTGTTTTCCCTCTGCTCTCATACTGTCACAGCAATCATCAACACAGAAGACTTCTGTGACCAAGTGTGTGGGTTTTTCCTCACACATCAACCAGCAGACACCAGGTGGGTGTCCTCCAGTACAATCCCGACACCATCTACTACATGGAGATGGTGTCAGATCCCACGGGTTGAGGGCCCAGTCCCCCAGACTGCAACCCTTACTTCCCCCAACAACATCAGTGACAAGTCCAGGTCTCTGGAACTTCAACCAACCAGCTTCAAGTTGGGGTTCCCACAACCCCTTCTTTGGGTTCAATTAAGTTGCTGCAGCAACTCACAGAACTCAGGTACACACTTACGTTTGCTGGCTTTTTATAAAGGAGATTGCAAAAGATACTGATGAACAGATATGCAGGAGGAGTTACAGGAAAGGGCATGTAGGTTCCAGGACTTCCCCAGGTGCACCACACTCTGTGAATCTCCAAGTGCTCAGCTATCCAGAGGCTCTGTGAACCCAGTCCTCTTGGGTTCTTGGGTTTTCAAGGAAGCTTCATGACATCAGCATTCCTTCCCTGGGTATATAGGGCAGGACCCACTCTAGGGAGGGGCTTAAGACTCACAATCAGAGAGGTGGGGAAAGACCATGATCCAGCCTTAGGGCAGGCAAAAGGAGGGCATGAAAGAGATTCTGATTCCTGAGGCCTGCCCCTGAGGCCTAACATACCCAATATTAAAACAGAAGCTGTGGGAGTTATGAATCAGGAACAGCAGACAAAAACCAATACGTATAATAACACCACAATAGTCCTTATTTATAATTCCATTGTTCTTCCCTTTGGAACCTTCATTTCCTAATCTAGTATTATTTCTAAAGTATAATCAGAGCAACATATGAAAAAATATTAGCCTAGGTGCCCTTTCAAAAATGCAGATTCCTGAGCCAAGAGAGGTGGCTCACGCCTGTAATCCTAACACTCTGGGAGGCCCAGGCAAGCAGATCTCTAGAGGTCAGGAGTTCCAAACCAGCCTGGCCAACATGGTGAAACCCCATCTGCATTAAAATTAGCTGGATGTGGAGGCACACACCTGCAGTCCCAGCTACTTGGGAGGCTGAGACAGGAGAGTCGCTTGAACCCAGGAGGCGGAGGTTGCAATGAGCTAACTCTAGCCTGGGCTGCAGAACAAGACTCCATCTCAAAAAAAAAAAAAGAAAAAAAAAAAAAAAAAAAAAAAAAAAAAAATATATATATATATATATGTATGTATGCACACACACACACACACACATATATATATATATATATACACACACACATACACACATGTGCCTGGCTGGGGGCAGTGACTCACACCTGTAATCCCAGCACTTTGGGAGGCTACAATAGGGGGATTGTTTGGGGCCAGGAGTTCAAGACCAGCCTGGGGAAGAAAGGTAGACCCCATCTCTACAGAAAATGTAAACATTAGCCTGGAGTGACAACCTACACCTATAAGTACCAGCTACTCAAAATGCTGAGGTAGGAGGATCTCTTGAGCCTAGGGGGTCAAGGCTGCAATAAGCCATGATCACCTCACTGCATTCTAGTCCGGGCAACAGAGCAAAACCCTGTTTCAAAAAAAAGAAAAAAAAGACAAAACAAAATTTTCAAACATTTTTTAACATGTAGATTCCTGGGCCAGTCTTGGTGGCTCACACCTGTAATCCCAGCACTTTGGGATGCCAAGGTGAGCAGACCACTTCAGGTCAGGAACTCGAGACCAGCCTGACCAACATGACGAAAAAAAACTAGCCAGGCATGATGTCACGTGCCTCTGTAATCCCAGCTACTCATGAGGCTGAGGCCAGAGAATTGCTTGAACCTGGGAGGCAGAAGTTGCAGTGAGCTGAGATCACGCCACTGCACTCCATCCTGGGTGACAGAATGAGACGACGTCTCCAAAAAAATATAAAAATAAAAAAAAATTTTTTAATGTTAATAAAATAAAGAAATGTAGATTCCTGGAGTCCACTCCATGGGCCACTGAACTACTAACTCTAGGGGTAAGACTCAGGAATGTGCATTTTAATAAGATAACAAGTGATTTGCCTGAAGGCTCATGTTTGTTTTCTGTTTGTCTGTTTGAGAGTCTCCCTCTGTCACCAGGCCTGAGTGCAATCTCTGCCTCTCTGCAACCTCTGCCTCCTGGGTTCAAGTGATTCTCCTGCCTCAGCCTCACAAGTAGCTGGGATTACAGAGGCACATGACACCACATCTGGCTAACATTTTTTGTTTTTTGTATTTTTTGGGGGATTACAGGCACCGCACCACCACAACCAGCTAATTTTTTTGTATTTTTAGAGACAGGGTTTCACCACGTTGGCCAACAATGGTCTCAGTCTCTTGACCTAATGATCTGCCTGCCTCAGCCTCCCAAAGTGCTGGGATTACAGGCATGAGCCACTGTGCCCCCGCCAAAAGCTCAAGTTTGAGAGCCACACTTCTACTTTGTTTTTTCTTTTTTTGAGATGGAGCCTCCTAGGTTCAAGTGATGCTCCTGTCTCAGCCTCCAGAGTGGGCTAATTTTTGCTGTAAAGACAAGATTTCGCCATTTGTTCAGGCTGGTCTCCAGCTACTGGGCTCAAACGATCCACCCACCTTGGCTTCCCAAAGTGCTGACATTACAGATGTGAGGTACCATGACCAGCCAGTATTTCTTGTTTTCAGTAAAGAGAGGCTTTGTTGTCTACCAATGGGTCAGAAAATAAAAAGCAGTCAGGCACAGTGGCTCACACCTGTAACCCCAGCACTTTGGGAGGCCAAGGTGGGAGGACTGCTTGAGCCCAGAAGTTTGAGACCAGCCTGGGCAACATAGCGAAACCCCATCTCTACAAAAAATAGAAAAGTCAACCAGGTGTGATATCATGCACCTGTTGTCCTTGGTACTTAGGAGGATGAGGTGGGAGGATTGCTTCAGCCTGGGAGGCAAAAGTTGCAGTGAGCTGAGATTGTGCCACTGCACGCCAGCCTCAGAGACACAGTGAGACCCTGTCTCAGAAAAAAAAAAAAAAAAATTTTTTTTTTCTTAAACAGGCTGGGTATGGCGGCTCACACTTATAATCCCAGCACTTTGGGAGGCCAAGGCGAGTGGATCACCTGAGGTCAGGAGTTCAAGACCAGTCTGGTCAACATGGTGAAACTTGGTCTCCACTAAAAATACAAAAATTAGCTGAGCATTATGGCATGCACCTGTAGTTTCAGTTACTCAAGAGGCTGAGGCAGGAGAATCACTTGAACCCAGAGGCAGAGGTTACAGTGAGCCAAGATCACACCGCTGCACACTCCAGACTAGGTGACAGCATGAGACTACTCAAAAAAAGGGGGTAAAAAAAGAGAGGCTTTGCTGAAATTTAGTATTCAAGTTCATCAGTGAAACTATCCACCAAAAATAGGCCTCCCTTCCCCAACACCAGATGACTGTATTCACTCTACAAGGGTAACTACAAGCAATTATTTTTAAGGAAATAATTTAAGAAACTCAGGGCCAGGCGCGGTGGCTCAAGCCTGTAATCCCAGCACTGTGGGAGGCCGAGGCGGGTGGATCACGAGGTCAAGAGATCGAGACCATCCTGGTCAACATGGTGAAACCCCGTCTCT
>NW_016107369.1:1305969-1308899 GCF_001604975.1 Cebus imitator
TTTTTTGAGACAGGGTCTGGCTGTGTTGCCCAAGCTGGAATGTAGTAACTCGATCACTACAGCTTCAAACTCCTGTCCACAAGGGACCCTCCTGCCTCAGCCTCTGGAGTACCTGAGATTAGAAGCACATGCTGCCAGGCCTGGTTAAATTTTTTTTTTTTTCTCAAGAGAAGCTGGAGTCGATGCTCTCACTATATTGCCTAGGCTGGTCTTGAGCTTCTGTGCTCAAGCCATCCTTCAGCCTTGGCCTCCCAAAGTGCTGAGATTACAAGTGTGAGCACACCAGGTCTCAGATATTTGTTTATTCTATAAACGCCCCTTGAGCTATATTTTTCATGGGGGAGCTCATCTATCAGTTCAATGCAATTCCAATCAAATTTCCAATAGAATTTGTTCTGGATCTTCACAAACTAATCTAAAGTATATATGAAAACACAAAGGGTAATGCAGTGGCTCATGCCTGTAATCCCAGCACTCTGGGAGGCCAAAGTGGGTGGATCACTTGAGGTCAGGAGTTCAAGACCAACCTGGACAATATGGCAGGACCCCATGTCTACTAAAAATACAGAAATTAGCTAGGTATGATGGTGCATTCCTATAGTTCCAGCTACTCAGAAGGCTGAGGCAGGAGAATCCTTAAACCCGGGAGGCAATGGTGGCAGTGAGCTGAGATCGTACCACTGTACTCCAGCCTGGGCAACGGAGCAAGACTTTGTTTCAAAAAAAAGGCCAGGTGTGGTGGCTCACACCTGTAATCTCAGCACTTTGGGAGGCTGAGGCAGGCGGATCACCTGAGGTCGAGAGTTCAAGACCAGCCTGACCAACATGGAGAAATCCTGTCTCTACTAATAATACCAAATCAGCCAGTCATAGTGGCACATGCCTGTAATCCCCAGCTACTCAGGAGGCTGAGGCAGGAGAATTGCTTGAACCCAGGGGGCGGAGGTTGCAGAGAGCAGAGACTGCACCATTGCACTCCAGCCTGGGCAACAAGAACGAAAAACTCCATCTCCAAAAAAATAATAATAATAATAAATAAATAAATAAAATGTAAAAAACTAATTTATTTCCCAAAACAAATGCTCAATCTCTAGCCCTACTACTGGGATCAGTTCCTATCTCTGCAAGAATGACATTGTGACTTTGTAAATAAAAAGAATATGCAGCCAGGCATAGTGGCTCACCCCTGTAACCCCAACATTTTGGGAGGCCAAGGCAGGCAGATCATTTGAGCCCTGAAGTTCGAGACCAGCCTGGCCAACATGGCGAAGCCCTATCTCTACTAAAAATACAAAAATTTGCCAGGCATGGTGGCTCACCCCTGTAAACTCAGCTACTCAGGTGGCTAAAGCATGAGAATTGCTTGAACCTGGGACGCAGATGTTGCAGTGAGCCAAGATCACTCTACTGCACTACAGCCTGAGCGAAAGAATAAAACTCTGTCTCAAAAAAAAAAAAAAAAGAATATGCAGTAGTATGCACAATAGCTAAGATGTAGAAACAACTAAATGTCCACCCACAAATGGATAAAGAAATTGTGGAATGCACACACACACACACACACACACACACACACGGAATATTACCCAGCCATAAAAAGGAAGGAAGACTGCCATTGGTGCCTACATGGATGAACCTAGAGAACATTTTCTATTTTTATTTTTTTTAAAGACGGGGTTTCACCATGTTGGTCAGGCTGGTCTTGAACTCTGACCTCAGGTGATCCACCCACCTTGGCCTCCAAAGTGCTTGGATTACAGGCCTAAGCCACCACTCCCAGCCTGAGAACATTTTCTTTTTTTTTTTTTTAAAGATGGGGTTTCGGCCGGGCATGGTGGCTCACGCTTGTAATCCCAGCACTTTGGGATGCCTAGGCGGGTGGATTACCTGAGGTCAGCAGTTCAAGACCAACCTGGCCAACATGGTGAAACCCCATCTCTAGAAAAAATAATATTAATAATAATAATAATTTTTAAAAATAAAAAAATAATAAATAAATAAATAAAGATGGGGTTTCACCATGATGACCAGGCTGGTCTTGAACTCTTGACCTCAGGTGATCCACCCACCTCGGCCTCCCAAAGTGCTAGGATTACAGGTGTGAGCCATCGCGCCCGGCCAAGAACATTTTCTTAAGTGAAATACGCCAGACACAAAAAGACAAATACTGCATGACAACAGATGCTGGAGAGGATGTGGAGAAATAGGAACACTCTTACACAGTTGGTGGGAGTGTAAATTAGTTCAACCATTGCGGAAGACAGTGTGGCTATTTCTCAGGGATCTAGAAGTAGAAATTCCATTTGACCCAGCAATCCCATTACTGGGTATATACCCAAAGAACTATAAATCCTTCTACTGTAAAGACACATGCACACGTATGTTCATTGCAGCCCTGTGTACAATAGCAAAGACCTGGAACCAGCCCAAATGCCCATCAATGATAGACTGGACAAAGAAAATGCGGTACATATACACCATGGAATACTATGCAACCATAAAAAACGTTGAGTTCGTGTCCTTTGTAGGGACTTGGATGAATCTGGAAACCATCATTCTCAGCAAACTGACACAAGAACAGAAAGCCAAACACCATATGTTCTCACTAATAAGTGGGTGCTGAACAGTGAGAACACGTGGACCCAGGGAGCGAAGCATCACACACTGGGGGCAGTTGGGGGGGTAGGGGAGAGACAGCGCGGGGTGGGGAGGGATAACATGGAAAGAAATGCCAGATATAGTATGCACCTAAAGTAAAATAAATAATTTTTTTTTTAAAAAGACAAATACTGCATGATCTCACTCTTATGCGGAATCTAAAGAAGTCAAACTCGGCCGGGCGCGGTGGCTCAAGCCTGTAATCCCAGCACTTTGGGAGGCCGAGGCGGGTGGATCACGAGGTCAAGAGATCGAGACCATCCTGGTCAACA
>NW_016107369.1:1309969-1316474 GCF_001604975.1 Cebus imitator
AACAGAATGGGAAAAAATTTTTGCAATCTACCCATCTGACAAAGGGCTAATATCTAGAATCTACAAAGAACTAAAACAGATATACAAGAAAAAAAAAAAAACCATTCAAAAGTGGGCAAAGGTTATGAACAGACACTTTTCAAAAGAAGACTTATATCGTACACAGGTCCCCTCTCCTGCCCTCTCTCCTCCTCACTCCCACCCACCTGCTGATTGAACTACCTGCTGTCTCCAGGCTTCCCATCCACCCTCATGGGCACCCTCTTCTCCAGTGGATCTGTCAGGGAAGGCTTCTGTTATTTTGTGTGTTTTGTGGTACTGCCTGTGTCTGTGTGTCACTTGACCAACACTCCTGAAGCCAACTTCTGTCCTGGTCAGGTCTCTCTTAGTGAATGGCTACCCTAGGCCAGGCGTGGTGGCTCATGCCTATAATCCCAGCACTTTGGGAGGCCGAGGTGGGTGGATCACCTGAGGTCAGGAGTTCAAGACCAGCCTGGCCAACATAAGGAAACCTCATCTCTACTAAAAATACAAAAATTAGCTGGGCATGGTGGTGTGCACCTGTAATTGCAGCTACTCAGGAGGCTGAGGCACGAGAATCACTTGAACACGGGAGGTGGAGGTTACAATGAGCCACACACCATGGCACTCCAGCCTGGGCAACAGAGTGAGACTGTGTCCCAAAAAAAAAAGAGTGACTATCTTAAGCCAGGTGCAGTGGCTCACACCTGTAATCCCAACACTTGGGGAGGCCAAGACGGGTACATCATCTGAGGTCAGGCGTTTCAGACCAGCCTGGGCAACATGGTAAAACACCATCTCTACTAAGAATACAAAAATTAGCTCAGTGTAAGGGTGTCCACCTGTAGTCCCAGATAGGAGGTTGAGGCACGAGAATTGCTTAAACCCAGGAGGAGGAGGTTGCAGTGAACCGTGATCGTGCCACTGTACTCCAGCCTGGGTGACAAAGCAAGACTTCATGCAAAAAAATTTAAAAGAATGGCTATCTTGGTGGGAATAACCTGGACACAGGTCAGACAAGCCACAGGGCATCTGCCAGTGTAAACGAGTGAAAACCTAGGCACAAGTCAGGCACAGGCGTTAGGCTGTCCAGCAGGGTAAAGATGTACTCCATGAAAGGCATACTGTAAGAGTCCACAACCAAAGCCCTTGGATTCCAGGCAGGGCTGAGCTAGATCTCTCTCCAGAGAAAGACCTCAAGACCAAATTAAAGGCAAGTACAACAATAATACCACTGATAATTGAAACCACCTCCACAAAATTACGGCAATAAGAAAAATCTGCCGTAGTTGACTCCATTTTGCTTCTGACCTCCAACCTGTCCTTGGTCACTCCTGGGGGTAGACCAAGCTAACTTTGGGAGGAATATAGTTTGTAGTTTAATGTGAAAACAAGGATGATAACAGCCCCTCCCTGAAACTAATCTCTCTTGCTCAGAGATCTAAAGCCATCTTTGTAAAAATAGTAAGGCTGGGTGCAGTGAGTGGCTCACACCTGTAATCCCAACACTTTGGGAGGCGGAGGCAGGTGGATCACCTGTGGTCAGGAGTTCCAAACCAGCCTGGCCAACATGGTGAAACCCTGTCCCTACTGAAAATACAAAAATTAGCCAGGTGAGGTAATGGGCACCTGTAATCCCAGATACTCGGGAGGCTGAGGCAGGGAATCTCTTGAACTCGGGAGGCAGAGGTTGCAGTGAGCCGAGACTACAGCACTGCACTCCAGCCCAGGTGACACAGCGAGACTCTGTCTTAAAAAAAAAAAAAAATGCCAAAAAAGCCACAAGAATAGGATTATGGGAGGAACCAGAACTCTGCTAAAATGTAGCATAATTTCTACAATCCCTTACTGCTCAGGAGTCCTGTGACCAAAGGTCACAAGATTTGCGGCTTTCCTAATTGTTCTCATAGAATGTATAAACATCAGTACTGCAGGACCTAAGATTGGGTGGGGGAGGGGTTTGAGATGTTTTTCAGACTGAACCCCCTGGACAAGGTCTTACATGGTCTGACTCTCAATTTCCTCTAGTGTCTGAGGCCCTGTCACTTTCCCCTTCACTCATTCAACTCCAAACGCACTGGCCTCTGTGCCATTCCTCAAACATGCCAGGCAAACTCTGACCTCCCAGAGCTTTTGCACTTGCTGTTCTCTGTCTAGAACAGAAGTTGACAAATGTTTTTCTATAAAGAGCCAATTAAGAGACATTTTTGGGCCAGGCATAGTGGCTTAGGCCTGTAATCCCAGCACTTTGGGAGGCTGAGGCAGGTGGATCACTTGAGGTTAGGAATTTGAGACCACCCTGGCTAATATGGTGAAACCCCATCTCCCCTAAAAATACAAAAATTAGCCATGCGTGGTGGCAGGTCCCTGTAATCCCAGCTACTCGGAAGGCTGAGGCAGGAGAATTGCTTGAACCCAGGAGGTAGAAGTTGCAGTGAGCCAAGATCATGCCACTGTACTCCAGCCTGGGCAACAGAACAAGACTCCACCTCAAAAAAAAAAAAAAAGAGAGTCATTTTTGGCTTTGCATTCATAACATCTCTGATGAAACTACCCAACTCTGCATTGTGACACAAGGCAACCACAGATGATGTATAAAGTAACAGGTGTGGCCAGAATTGGCCCTCAGGCTGTCATTTGCCAAACCCTGGCCTAGCACATAGGAGGCCCTTCAAAAGCATTTACTGAAAGAATGAATCAATGAATGGATAAACTATACCCAGTGAGGACTGAGGCCTGTGCAGAGCAAGGAACAATACAGGTGAAAACCACATGCACCCACCAACACCCCATCCCACCCCTAACGCCACCTCTCAGCCTTTGCCTCCCATGGACTCCCTCTTCCTATTACACCAACCTCCTGTTTGTCCTGTATGCAATGAGGCCACGCCCACCTTTCAGACCCTCTCAGGGTAGGGAAGTGACAGCAAAGCAGACACAATTCTCAAGACTCTGATTTCGTGCAAATGTCCTCAGTAATAAAACAGGTGGAAATTGAAATAATAAAATAGATGATACAGGAGCTAAATGGCATCTAAATAGACTGGAGCTGGAGTTTTCCATAAGGTGTCCCTGAGTCTTTAACATGCAAATGAGTTGCTTCCCTCAGGGTATTTTAAAAGACGCTGTCAGGCGTGAAATATGTCTGTCAATGAAAAACACCTTTGATTATTAAACTCTTCGTTAATGAATCACCTGCCCTGTTCTGTTTACTTGCCTTTTTGACTTTCACCTGAGTCCCCTCTCCTAACAGTGCATACCTTACAGGGGGTCTGAGGCCACCAAGACCCTTAAACCTAATCGCTAGATAATAACACTAGCAATAACTAGCCTTTATATTAAAATAGAGCCCTTTACACTCAGCTCATTAGCTACTCCACACAACCCTGTGAGGAGAGACAAATATTATTACCATCCCCAGGTATAAATGAGGAAACTAAGGAACAGAGAGGGTGAGTGATTTGTCCTGGGTGGCTCAGCTAGTAAAATGGCTAAGAGCTTGATTGAGCAGGGACTTTCCACTCATTCCAAGTTTTCGGCCTTCTCTTTATGATAGGTAACCTCTTTGATAGGGACACGTGGACCCCTGTTCACTAAAGTTCTTACTACTGTTTGTTCTCAAGTAAATGCAACAGTTGCTATGGGCAGGGATTATGATTTCTGACCCAGTGCCAGGCATGTGGGAGGCACTGTTTGTAGCCCCAAAAATCAACAGCATGTCACAAGACCACCAATGTCTCCCACTAGAAACAAGCCATTTCAATCTATCAAATGTTTAGGAGAGCTGCAAAGCTGACATAGCTGTTTTACCATCAAATCAATGACCAGAACGGAATCCATCTCACTGGACCACAGGAAACACCCCAGTGGGTCATGAAATCAAGCAACAGGAGAGTCTAGAACATTGTACAAATGGGAAGTTGATGTTCACATGAAATGTCCATCCCCTCGACTGAACTAAATGGGAAACCAAGCACTTACTGTTCATCGGAGTCAATGAGGGGCTAGGCCTTTTCCATTTCCATCCATTGGCAGCCCTCACCCTAGCTCACATTTCAGGACTAAAGGCCTAGAATCACCTCTCCCTGTTTGGTGCACAAACGAGAATTACTCCGGAGAAAAGGCAATTAGGTCTCTAGTTCCATGAAAAGCGACCATGGTGTCCTTCCATTTCCTAGAGAGACTATTAGACCAGTGAGCATTATTTCTTCTAGTCTGCCCCAAAACTGAAAAAAAGACCTAAAAATACCCTTGGAGAGAGTGATTGGGTCTTCAGAAGAACCTGATCCCCGATACGGATAGAAAGCACCCAAGGTGGAGGATGCCATCATGCCTCAAATCTGGAAAGATGCCAAAGTCAATAGCAAGGGACTGTGTGAGGTTGGCCTGAGCAGGTTTACAGTTGGCCCTCCCTAAGATAATAATACAGTCCAATGCAGGAACCAAATTTTAATCAAACTCCCTTTCCTAGTGTTTGATGCCCAAGCACTCAGGTGCTTAAATCAATGTTGATTAAATAAAGGAATCCTGGGAGGCTGAGGCAGAAGAATCAGTTGGACCTGGGAAGTGGAGGCTGCAGTGAGCCAAGACCATGCCACTGCACTCCAGCCTGGGCAACAGAGCAAGACTCTGTCTCAAAATAAATGAATGAATGAATGAATCCCTGACTGACGCCAAGATCCCAGAGTAGACAATGAAAATAAGTCTCACCCAGGCAAGGAATGGAAATTCTCCATTCAGTCCATCCTAGGGAAGGCGGACTGAGGGAGAAGAGGGCAAAGCCAGATGCAAAGAGCAAGCAGCAGGTAAGAGAATGAGTGAGCTTCCAATGGGAGAGCTACAGTGTCAAGCACTTATTAAACGCACCACTAGATTCCAAGGTACATGCTATTGGAGCTTCAATCTATGGATAAAGAAGTGGTGTTTTAGAAAAGGTAGAAAACTTGGCCAAGGAGCACGTAAGTGATAGAGCCAGAACATGAATCCATGTATGACTGCTCCCACCAAGAGAGCAAAAAGTGCACACAAACAAGCAACTTGCTGGGCCCTGAAACAGGCCACTGGAGTCCTTGCCACATGGAAATCTTTCTTTTTTTTTAAGACAGGGTTTCACCACGTTGGTCAGGCTGGTCTTGAACTCCTGACCTCAGGTGATCCGCCTGCCTTGGCCTCCAAAGTGCTTGGATTACAGGCGTGAGACACCACGCCTGGCCTAGCCACATGGAAATCTTAACCCAGGAGGCATATTCAGTGAGCTACCCTGACGAAGAGATGGATGGCTAACCCAACTAACATTTTTTTTTTTTTTTTTTGATACAGGGTCTTGTTCAGTCGCCCAGGCTGGAGTGCAGTGGTACGATCTCAGCTCACTGCAGCCTCCATCTCCTGGGTTCAAGCAATTCTCCTTCTCAATCTCCTGAGTAGCTGGGACTACAGGCACACACCACTACGCCCAGCTAATTTTTTTATATTTTTGGTAGAGACAGAGTTTCATCATGTTGGCCAGGCTGGTATGACCTCAAGTGATTCACCTACCTCAGCCTACCAAAGTGTTGGGATTACAGGTATGAGCCACTGAGCCTGGCCCCAACTAATATTCTTATAGGTCCTTTGTCTGACAAGAAAATGACTGCATATCAGAAGGTAAGAAAATGCACACATTCAGTCTGGGCGTGGTGGCTCACACCTGCAATCCTAGCACTTTGAAAAGCTGAGGCAGGCGGATCACCTGAGGTCGGGAGTTCGAGACCAGCCTGACCAACATGAAGAAACCCTGTCTCTACTGAAAATGCAAAATTAGCCGGGCATGGTGGTGGGCACCTGTAATCCCAGCTACTTAGTAGTCTGAGGCAGGAGAATGGCTTGAACCCAGGAGGCAGAAGTTGCAGTGAGCTGAGATCACACAATTGCACTTCAGCCTGGGCAACAAGAGTGAAATTACATCTCAGAAAACAAAAAAGAAAGAAAAGAAAATGCACACTCTCCTAGCACAGATCAAATTGCACATCCCTGAGGCCTGTTGAGAAATTACTAAGCAAAGAATGACACAGTAAGGTAGAATATGATGTAACCAGGAAAAATGGCAAGTATAGACTCCATGAAAATCTATATATAAAGTAATATGGAGGGAATTAACAGTGCCCCAAGTAATATGCACATATTTACAATTACCAAAAAAAGGAAAGCTGGCAAATATAGACAGAAAGACCCATAACCAGCTGTGAAGAGATAGTGCTTTAAGTTCACAGGACTTTTTTCCTATAAAGCAGTGCCACTCAAAGTATGGTCCCCAGACCAACAGTAACTGCATTCCCTGGGTGTATGTTGGAAATGCCAATTCTTGGTCCTCGTGCCAGACTTACGGAAACTTTAGGGATGGGGTCCAGTATCGTGTTGTAACAAGCTCTTCAGGTGACCCTGGTGCGTTTGAGAACCACTGTAATAAGAAAATTATTTTATTTCTTTTCCTTTTTTTTTTTTTTTT
>NW_016107369.1:1316764-1319774 GCF_001604975.1 Cebus imitator
TTTTAATAGAGATGGAGTCTCACTATGTTGCTCAGGCTGGTGTTGAACTCCTGGCCACAAGCAATCCTCCCATCTTGGCTTCCCAAAGTGCTGGTATTACAGGCATCAGTCACCACAGCCAGCCCCAAGAAAATTATTAAAACATATGAATACACAGATAAAGTCTAATTCACTTCAACTCTGCAAATATTTCTTGAGCACCCACTAAGTGCCAAGCATCATGGAGGTAATCAATAAATACTTGTTGAATGACTTTCTTGTTCGTAGAAAGTAAATGCCACTTAACCCTGGGAGAGGGCTGTTCTAGGCTGCTCTCCACACACACTGGCTGCTGCTAGCAGGTATCTATTGTGTGATCCGGAAGCTTTGAGTAGCACTGCAATATGCTGGAGATAAGTAGTGGTCCGGGGCACGTCGCAAGACGGGGTGGAGGCCAGGATATGTGCATCTCCCCCTGCTCTTGCCCAGACCACGCTACAGCTCCAGCTGCTTCGGCCTCGGAACCCACAGGGCCACCACGGGGTGAAGGTGTCTGGGTGAGCCACCTCCGGCCCTCCTCCGGCTCCGGACCTCCTCCAGCTCCGCCCACTCAGGTGCCTGAAAGACACCAAAGTGGACAGGCCACATGAAAGCTCACTGGTGTGCCAAGCTGGAGAAGTCACTGCAGGGGGGCGGGACACTGCGAGTCACCCGAGCCACGTGGCCGCGCGCCAGGCCCAAGTGACAAGGTCACGGGGCTAGGGTTCTTTCCCCCCCGGCGCCTAGGGCGGCTGCACAGCTGAAGCAGAGGCCGGCGCCCGGCGTGTCCACACCGGTTCTCCCGTGCTCCACGCGCGGTGCGGCCCTGCCAGCCTAGTCGGCCCGAGCTCTGCGCCGACCTCCAGCGGGCTGCCCCTACTCACCCCGAGGGAAGCAGAGCCGCGGCGCCCGGCTTCCCGCCGCAACCAGGTAGCGGGGAATTCGCAGGGAACCGGGACAGCCACCTGACTGCGCTTAGTGAAGCCGAGGCGCGCGAGGCCTGCTGGGACTTGTAGTTCCTGGTTGCCCACGCCGAGGTTCCGCCGCCGGCACCGGGGAGGCACAGGGGTCTCAAGCCCTTACTCCGTCAGGTCGCCCTGTTGCTTTGCCAGAGCGGCGGACTTGGAATCTTACTGAAATGCTTTTTTTTTTTTCTTTCATGATTCAGTCCCCGTAGAGACTGCCAAAAATTGCCAACGCCGACTATATTTCAAGTCGTCATAGCGGGGTATTGGGAAAAGTTTTCAATTAGCAATAATCGCGTTTTGGACAAACCTCCTTGGCTACGATACTGCGCAGGGCTCTTACTGAAATATTTTCTTCAAGACATTCTAACTAGGTGTTAGGTTCGTGTTAAATGAATGATAGAGTGGATTTGTAGGGTGTTTTTTTTTTTTTTTTTTTTTTTGGAGACCGAGTCTTGCTCTGTCGCCCAGGCAGTGCAACCAATGTTTTTGTGTTTTTAGTAGAGATGGGGTTTCACCATCTAGGTCAGGCTGGTCTGGAACTCCTGACCTCAAATGATCCGCCTGCCTAGACCTCCCAAAGTGCTGGGATTACAGGCATCAGCCACTGTGCCCGGCCTTGTAGATTTTATTGATTCATTCATTCATTCGTTTTTGTTGTTGTTTTGTTTTGTTTTGTTTTTGTTTTTTATTTTTAAAGACGGGGTTTCACCATGTTGGTCAGGCTGGTCTTGAACTCCTGACCTTAGGTGATCTGCCCGCCTTCGCCTCCAAAGTGCTTGGATTACAGGCGTGAGCCACCACGCCTGGCCCATTCATTCCTTTTGAGACAGTCTCCCTCTGTCGCCAGACTGGAGTGCAGTGGCACCATCTGGGTTCACTGCAACCTCCGCCTCCCAGGTTCAAGCTATTCTCCCACCTCAGCCTCCTGAGTAGGTGGGATTATAGGCGTGTGCCACCACACCTGGCTAATTTTTTGTATTTTTAGTAGAGATGGGGTTTTGCCATTTTGCTCAGGCTGGTCTTAAACTCCTGAGCTCAGGCAATCCACCAGCCTCACCCTCCCAAAGTGCTAGGATTACAGGCTTGAGCCACAGTGCCTAGCCGTAGATTTTAAATAAGATATTAGATATTAAATAAGTCTCTTACTGTATTTGAATTTGTACAATTAGATTACATATTAAGATATTAAAACTAGGTGAAGAAATTTACTGACGATTGATGAATAATAAAAATATAAGAATATCACACTATTGCACTCCAGCCCAGGCAACAAGGGCAAAACTCCATCTCAAAAAAAAAAGAATATGCTGGCCAGGCATATTGAGACTTCATCTCAAATTAAAAAACAAAAACAAAAAAAACACTTTAGGGCAAAGCATAGCCAAAGCACTCTTGAAGAAGAAAAATGTGTTTCAAGAACTTGCCCTTCCATATCTACATGTATTATAAAGCTATACAAATTAAAACCACATGATACTGGAATAGGGAAAGGCAGAGGGGGAAATGGAACCACCTACAGGGCCCAGAAACAGATGCAGGCATCTATGAAATGAGATCTGGCTGGAATTATAGTTCGAGGGAAGATAGACTATTCAGTACCTGGGCTGGAACAACCAGTTATCTGTTGGATCCCCTATACAAAAACTAATTCAAGGTAGATTAAAGATTTACAGGGGAAATTAAAGCATTTTAAAATTACAACTTTTTTCTTCTATCATTCCCCAAAATTGTAACTTTTTCTTTTTTTGCAATAATGAGTTATCGCAGAATTAATTATTGAAAACACATGTTCCCTGACATGTATATGAAATACTACCTTTTTATATTGGATAATTCTCTGCTCTATTGATAGATCTCTTCATTTTGTTTTAAATATTGTATCTTTTAATATATTATTTTTAAATTTGTCCTTTTTATTGAAAAGTCATCAAGAACATTCTTTTTTTTTTTTTTTTTTTTTGTATATGAAATACTACCTTTTTATATTGGATAATTCTCTGCTCTATTGATTGATCTCTTCATTT
>NW_016107369.1:1320014-1331013 GCF_001604975.1 Cebus imitator
CCAGGCTAGAATGCAGTCTAAAAATGGGTATTGAAAACCTCTTTTATGCTTAATAATGGAAACAGGAAAAAAAAAAAAATGAGGGAAGAAAACAACAAACAAGCAGCCAACCAATATTTCATTTAAACCTGTGAGTAGATGTGATGAGGTACTGATAAGAGTGTGTATTTTGTGTATTTAAAGTGGAGAGTTCTATAAATGTTTATTAAGTTTACTTGTTCCAGATCTGAGTTCAAGTCCTGGATATCCTTGTTAACTTTCTATCTCATTGATCTGTCTAATATTGATGTTGAAGTCTCCCACTATTATTGTGTGGGAGTCTAAGTCTCTTTATAAGTCTTATGTATCTGGGTGTTCCTGAATTGGGTGTGTATATATTTAGAATCGTTAGCTCTTCTTGTTGCATTGATCCTTTTACCATTATGTGATGTCTTTCTTTGCCTCTTTTGATCTTTGTTGCTTTAAAATCTATTTTATCAGAGGTGAGAATTGCAACTCCTGCTTTTTATTTATATTTATTTATTTATTTATTTTTGCTCTCCATTTGGTTGGTAAATCTTTCTCTATCCCTTTGTTTTGAGTCTTTGTGTATCCTTGCATGTGAGATGGGTCTGGATGCAGCATACTGATGAGTTTTGGCTGTGTCTTTTGATTGAGGGGTTTAGTCATCAGTTGATATAGATTCTTCATTATAAAGATATTCTTTATCTTTTGGTAAGTTTTTGGGATGACTGATACTGGTTGTTCCTTTCTGTGTGTAGTGCTTCTTTCAGAAGCTCTTGTAAAGCAGGCCTGGTGGTGATGAAATCTCTGAGTGCTTGCTTGTTCGCGAAAAATTTTATTTTTCCTTCATTTATGAAACTTAGTTTGGCTGGATATGAGATTCTGGGTTGAAAATTCTTTTCTTTGAGGATATTGAATATTGGCCCCCACTCTCTTCTAGCTTGTAGGGTCTCTGCTGAGAGATCTGCTGTGAGTCTGATGGGCTTCTCTTTATGGGTAACCTGACCTTTCTCTCTAGCTGCCCTCAGAATTTTCTCCTTTATTTCAACCCTGGTGAATCTAACGATTATGTGTCTTGGGGTTGCTCTTCTTGAGGAATATCTTTGTGGTGTTCTCTGTATTGCCTGGAGTTCAGTATTGTCCTGCCTTGCTAGATTAGGAAAGTTTTCCTGAATAATATCTTGAAAAATATTTTCCAGCTTGGATTCATTCTCTTTATGACATTCGGGTACACCTATCAAACGTAAATTAGGTCTTTTCACATAGTCCCATATTTCCTGTATACTTTGCTCATTCCTTTTTACTCTTTCTTCTCTAATCTTGTCTTCTCATTTCATTTCATTAAGTTGGTCTTCAACCTCTGATATCCTTTCTTCTGCTTGATCAATTCAACTATTAAAACCTGTGCATACTTCGTGTAGTTCTTGTATTGTATTCTTCAGTTCCATTAATTCACTTATATTCCTCTCTAAATTGTCCATTCTCGTTAGGATTTCATCAAACCTTTTTTTCAAGGTTCTTAGTTTCCTTACATTGGGCTAGAACAGGTTCCTTTAACTCACAGAAGTTTCTTATTATCCAATTTCTGAAGCCTAATTCTGTTATTGGAACCCACTCATTCTCCATTAGGGCTTGTTCCCTTGTTGATGAGGAACTGTGATCCACTGTGGAGGGAGAAGCATCCTGGTTTTGAGTACTCTCAGCCTTCTTAGGCTGTTTTCTTCCCGTCATTGTAAATTTACCCACCTGTCGTTTTTGTAATTACCGCCTTTCAAATTAGGTCTCTGAGTGGACATCCAACTTGTTAATTCCCAGTGTCAAAATCCGAGCAACGCACTGTGCTGGCCAAAACAGCGGTGCCAAGACTCCTGGTGTTTTTCTGCCCGGGAATCTCCGGTCTGGCTTCCCTCCTGGGTCTCCCTTTCAATCAGCTCAATAGGCAACTCTGCCTTCCCGGAGCTCCAAACATCCGCCAAAAAGGGAACCAGTCCCATTCACTCCCACACCGGGAACTGCCGCGCCAGGGCGCCGGCAAAACCGTCACGCCGGCCACAAGAGTCGTGCTGGCGACCCTTGGGGCTCCTCCGCTAGGAATCTCCTGGTCCGTGAGCAAAAAAATTCGCCTGAAAAGTGTGGCGTCTTCTCCTTCTCTGCGCTTTCACTTGGAGCTGCAATCCCGAGCTGTTAGTAATCGGCCATCTTGGATCTCTCTCCAAAATTATAACTTTTAAAGAAAGGGAAACATCCTTATGATCTCAGGGTAGGGTTTATTAAGGGCCATAAGCATAAACTGTAAAGAAAACTTTTTTTTTTTTGAAATGGAGTCTCACTCTGTCACCCAGGCTGGAGTGTAATGGCGTAGTCACAGCTCGCTGCAACCTCTGACTCCCAGATTCAAGTGATTCACCTGCCTCAGCCTCCTGAGTAGCAGGAACTGCAGGCGTGTGCCACCATGCCCGGCTAATTTTTGTATTTTTAGTACAGACGGGGTTTCACTATGTTGGCCAGGCTGGTCTCAAACTCCTGACCTTGTGATCCTCCCACCTCAGCCTCCCAAGGTGCTGGGATTACAGGCGTGAGCCACTGCGCCCGGCCCAAGAAAACTTTGATAAATTTAAACTACAGTAAATTTAAGCACTTGTCTTTATTGAAAAGCAACATAGACTGAGCACAGTGGCTTATGCCTGTAATCACAACACTTTGGGAAGCCAAGACAGGAGAATACCCTGAAGCTGGGAATTAGAGACCAGCCTGAGAAACGTAGTGATACCCTTTGAGACTACAAAAAATTTAAAAATTAGCTGGGCATGGTGGCATGTGCCTATAGTCCCAGCTACTCTGGAGTCCAAGATGGGAGGATCGCTTGAGCCAGGAGTTAGAGGCTGCAGTGAACTATGATGGATCTTGCCACTGCACTGCAGCCTGGGCAACAGAGAGAGAGCTAAACCCTGTCTCTAAAAAAGAAAAAAAAGATAATTGCAACGTAAAGGCATCGATACTATAGAGTTAAATAACACAGCCCCCACCATCTAAAGTTTGCTATGTATAAGCATTAAGATAAGAAGATTAATAACTTCCAAATAATGTGAGAAGTGTTAAAATTGAGGTATGAACAAAGTTGCTTAGGAATAGAAAAAACGGAGCATTTAGGCCAGGCGTAGTGGCTCATGCCTGTAATACCAGCACTTTGGGAGGCCAAGGCAGGCGGATCACTTGAGATCAGGAATTCCAGCCCTGTCTCTACTGAAATAACAAAAATTAGCCCGGCATGGTGTTTCAGGCCTGTAATTCCAGCTGCTCGGGAGGCTGAGGCAAGGGAATTGCTTGAACTTGGGAGGCAGAGGTTGCAGGGAGCTGAGATCATGCCACAGAACTCCAGCCTGAGCAAGACTCTGTCTCAAAGAAAAACAAACAAAAAGATGCAATGGATGCAATTAAATACAGTAATTAAATACAGTAAAAGACATAAAGATATTTATTTATGATCTCAGGTGATTTGCCTGTCTCAGCCTCCCAAAGTGCTGGGATTACAGGCGTGAGCCACTGAGCTGGACTGAAATATTTAAATTAAAATTGAAAACCTAAAACCTCAGAGAGAGAAGATGCAATAAACACAGTAAACACTTAAATTTTTTCGACAAGAAACTATAGGTTAAAAAAGAACTTAATTTGGTTACTATAACTGAACTAAGTGGAGCTATGAAATTGTTACTTGCACTCAGGCTAGTGGTTAACCCTGAGGAATGGGGACGGAGGTGGGGAAATAAGAGTACTTTCAGTTTACACTCTGGTCCAGTTACTGTCTAGCATTGTAAGAGACCAGAGTGTAAACTGAAAGTACTCTCATTTCCCCATTCATTGTACAAACAATGAATGTGTAAACCTTTATACTAAAACTTAAGGGGCCGGGTATGGTGGCTCACACCGGTAATCCGAGCACTTTGGGAGGCTGAGGCAGGCAGATTCCCTGAGGTGGGAGTTCAAGATTAGCCTGGCCAACATGGTGAAACCCGACTCTACTAAAAATACAAAAGTTAGCCCGGCATGGTGGTGCAAGTCTATAATTGCAGCTACTCTGGAGGCAGGAAAATCGCTTGAAACTTGCAGGCGGAGGCTACAGTGAGCAGAGATCCTGCCACTGCACTCCAGCCTGGGCAACAGAGCAAGACCCTGCCTCAAAAATAAAAAAGATACATGGTGGCTCTTGCCTGTAATCCCAGCACTTTGGGAGGCTGAGGCAGCTAGGTCAGTTGAGGTCAGAAGTTCAACACTAGTCCGGGCAACATGGTGAAACCCCGTCTCTACTAAAAATACAAAAGTATTAGCCAGGCATGGTGGCACATGCCTGTAATGCCAGCTACTCAGGAGGCTGAGGCAGGAGAAACACTTGAACCCAGGAGGCAGAGGTTGCAGTGAGCCAAGATCATGCCACTGCACTCCAGCCTGGGCGATACAATGAGATTCGGTCTCAAAAAAATAATAATAAATAAAATAAAATAAAATAAAATAATAAGGGCCAGGCACAGTGGCTTATGCCTATAATCCCAGCACTTTGGGACACCAAGGTGGGAGAATCACTGGAGCCCAGGAGTTGGAGACCAGTTTGGGCAACATAGTGAGACTCCCATCTTGAAATAAATAATAAAATTAATTATTTAAGCTTGGAACAGTGACTGACACCTGAAATCCAAGTGAGTAGAGAGGCTAAGACAGGAGGATCATTTGAAACCAGAAGTTCAGGACAAGCCTGGACAACAGAGTGAGATCCCTGTCTCTCTTCCCCCGCCCCCCACCCTTTCAACCCAGCTTTTCCCAACCCCAGGAAGAACCGGGAAGAGAAGGCCGAGATCCCTGTCTCTAAAAAAAAAATGAAAATAGGCCGGGCGCGGTGGCTCATGCCTGTAATCCCAGCACTTTGGGAGGCCGAGGCAGGTGGATCACGAGGTCAGGAGATCGAGACCAGCCTGGCCAACATGGTGTAACTAAAAATGCAAAAAAATTATGTGGGCATGGTGGTGCATGCCTGTAGTCCCAGCTACTTGGGAGGCTGAGGCAGAAGAATTGCTTGAACCCAGGAGGCAGAGATTGCAGTGAGCCAGGATCGCACCACTGCACTACAGCCTGGGCAACAGCGGGAGACTCCATCTCAAAAAAAAATAATTGAAAATTAGTCAGGCACAGTGGTGCATGCCTGTAATCCCAGCTGCTCAGGAGGCTCAGGTGGGAGGATAGCTTGAGCCCAGAAGGTCAAGGATCCAGTGAGCAATGATTGCATCATGCATTTCAGCCTGGGTGACAGAGAAAAGCCCAGGCTAAAAAAAAAAAAAAAAAAAAAAAAAAAAAAAAAAAAAAAAACACAAAAAAAAAAAAAAAAAAAAAAAAAAAAAAAAAATCACCTGGAAAGCTTTAAAAGCCTTGGCCATATCCAGCACTGGCACCCATTCAATTACTGGGAACGGGACTGAGTCACAGGTATTTTTTGTAAAGCTCCCTTTAGGATTTCAATGCACAGCTGAGGTTAAAAAATCCTGATTTAGAGTCAAAGAATCTTCTTTGAACTGGGTGACTCACAGCAGGTTTTCTAATTTTGGCAGAGCTTTAGTTTCCGTCTTTTTTTTTTTTTTCTTTTTTATTTCCCCACTAATAGAAGCTATAGTTTCCGTCTTGATAAAATGGAGTTAATACTATTGTCAGTCCTACCTACCTCAAAGGTGCTTGTGAGGATCAAGTGCGATGGTGTGAGTACTTTGGAAGCTGAATGTTGCTGTTCAGAGGAGTGTCATGACACTGAGAAGAAAATCCACACTCTTTGCCTGACCCTCCTGGCTCTCCAGAGCCTGGCTTCACTCCCTCTGTCCGGCCTCATTTTTCAGCCTTCTCTTCCCTGGCTGACTTCACTCCAATCACATCAGCTTTCTTTCTGTTCCTCAGTCTGCCAAGCTGGCTGCTGCCTGGGCAGCCATTACACTTGCTATTTCCCCATATCTTCAATGGTCTGCTGCATCCTGGCAAACTATTCTCTGTGCTAATGTTACCCTCCAAAGAGGCCATCATCAATTACCCCTATCTACCTCCTTACACCGCTTCATTTATTAAATTTATTTAAATTCACATCAATACTTGAATTTTGCGGGGAGGGGTCAGTTTGGTACAGATGCTCTTTATTTTGGTGGACCTTATGTCCAAATATAAATGATTAAAGCTCAGTTCATTTCTTCTTCATGTCTTCCCATGTTACAGCAGTGGTACAGGCTCAATGTGAAGAGTCAGACTTGCTTTGTTGTTGTTTTTGAGACAGAGTCTCTGTCACCCAGGCTAGAGTGCAGTGATGCCATCTCAGCCCACTGCAACCTCTGCCTTCCGGGTTCAAGTGATTCTCCTGTCTCAGCTTCCTGAGCAGCTGGGATTACAGGCACCTGCCACCATGCACGGCTAATTTTTTGTATTGTTAGTAGAGATGGAGTTTCGCCATGTTGGCCAGGGTGGTCTCAAACTCCCAACCTCAAATGATCCACCTCCCTTGGCCTCCCAAAGAGCTGGGATTACTGGCATGAACCACTGCAACAGGCCTATGATATGAAGAGTCAGACTTGTATTTTCAAGATCTCAAGATGCTTGCCTGTGGGTGAGCTCTTTTAACTGTGCCAGTTTGTCACTTTTTATTGCTTCCCAGATGGAGTGGAATACTTGAAATTTTATCACTGATTTGCCTAAATAGCTTTTGTCTGTTTTCTCCACTAAAAAATAAGCTCCTTGAGAGCAGGGATTGGGCCCATGGTGCTTGGCACACAGTAGGTCCTAGGTGCTGAGGATACAGTGGTGAATACAGCAAGCTAAGTCTCAGCCTGTTATGATCCTGAATGTTTGTGCCTCCCCAAAATTCATATGTTGAAATCCTAATCCTTATGGTGATAGTAAAAGCTGGGGCCTTTAGGAGGTGCTTAGATCACGAAGACAGACTCTCATGAAGGGGATCAGTTCTCTTTCTAAAAGAAGCTCAGAGGGGACTTGTGCGCCCCTTCTGCCATGTGAGGACACAGCAAGAAGACATCATTTGTGAATCAAGAAAGTGGCCCTCAACAGACTCCAAATCTGCTGGTACCTTGATGTTGGACTTTCCAGCCTCTAAAACTGTGAGAAATAAATTTCTGTTGTTTATAAGCGCCCCCCAGCTGGACCAATGCTGCCCCTGTGAAGCATCATTTGGCTGGGGTGTAGGAAGAGGAGTGTACAATACACAAGCAAAAAACTAACAGTTGCGTGATGTCAAAAACCCTGGGAAGGAAAGAAGCAGGGTATGGTAAAGAGTAACTGAAGGCCGGGAGAGTGGCTCACACTTGTAATCCCAGCACTTTGGGAGGCCAAAACGGGAGGATCACTTGAGCCCAGGAGTACAAGACCAGCCTAGGCAACATGGTAAAACCCTCTCTCTACAAAAGAACACAAAAAGTTAGCTGAACGTGGTGGTGTGCACATGTAGTGCCAGCTACTTGGGAAACTGAGGTGGGGGATCGCTGGACCCCGGGAGGCAGAGGCTGCAATGAGGCATGATGGCACCACTGCACTCCATCCTGGACAACAGAGTGACACCCTGTCTCAGTTTTAAAAAATAATTTTAAAAAGAGTAACTGAGCAGAGGCTGGGTGCAGTGTCTTACGCCTGTAATCCCAGCACATTGGGAGGCCTAGACAGGTGGATCACTTGAGGTCAGAAGTTTGAGACCAGCCTGGCCAACATGGTGAAACCCTGTCTCTACCAAAAATATAAAAAATTAGCCAGGTGTGGTGATGCATGCCTGTAATCCCAGCTACTCGGGAGGCTGAGGCAGGAGAATCACTTGAACCTGGGAGGTGGAGGATGCAGTGACCAAGCTCATGCCACTATACTCCAGCCTGGGCAATAGAGCAAGACTATCTCAAAAACAAAGAGTAACAGAGCAGAGACTGTAGATGTCTAGTTTGAATGCTGCAACCTGATGCCTAAGGAAGTCAGCCACAGGGAAGAAGGAGAAGATTGTTCCAGATATGGGCAACAGCAAGTGCAAAGGCCCGGGATAGGAATGGGCTTGTCATGTCTGAGGAACAGAAAGGAACTCAGCATGACTGAAGCAGAGAATGGTATGAGAGGAGGCACATTGCATTCTAGTCCAAGTACACAAGGAAGCCATTGAAAAGTTTTAAATTGGGAGGAGATATGACCAGATAAGCTAAAGATAAAGTGTAACTAAAACCTCTTGGTTTTGGCCGTGCTCTGGGCCTGCATTCTTTCTGTAATGTCAAGATGGTATATAGCCTTCTGTACCTCACAGCGGGGTTGGACTTCATTCTGAAGTCTCCCACACGTACATGTTAAGTCAATTTGTATGCCTTTTCTCCTATTTAAAAAAAAAAAGAAAAGAAAGATGAGAGACCGAGGCAGGAGGATCACTTGAGCCCAGGAGTTCAAGATAAGCTGGGACAACATAGCAAGACCCTGTCTCTACAAAAAATGTTTTTAAAAATTACCTGGGCATGGTGGCACACGCTACTCAGGAGGCTGAGGTGGGAGGATCTCTTGAGCTTGGGAGGATATCGGTTGCAGTGAGCCAAGATCACACACAGTGGGTGACAGAGTGAGACCCTGCCTCAAAAAAAGAAGAGAAAATGAAAGGAAGGAAGAAGGGGAGGGGAGAGGAGGGGAGAGGAGAGGAGAGGAACTAAGCAATCAAAGCCATAGATGGAAGCAAATAGTTTATTTCGGAATCTGCCAGAGTCTCAGCTGTGTTTCACGGCAGCAAGTCTGGGGGGTTGGTGATTAAGTGTTTTTCTTTTTCTTTTTTTCTCTTTTTTATCTTTTTTCTTTCTTGCTGTTTTGTTTTTCTTTTTCCTTTTTTTCTTTTTTATTTTTTTTCTTTCTTGTTGGTGATTGAGTATTTAAAATGCTGTCCAAGAGAGATTTTCATGCAGGTTGCTGTATATCTTGTCCCAGAAGCGAATCATCTAGAAGAAAGCATCACGCAGCAAGCCAACCAGAGAAAAAGCAAGAGAAACCAAAGTACCAAGTTCCTCTTGAAAGCAGCAGATCACTGCAGAGGAAGTAGTGAGGAAACGGCTCAGAGCAGGAGGGAGAAGCTTGAGGGCTTGTGGTAGGGCAAGCAGCAAGCCACAGTGTGGTTGCCAGTAGCTCCCCAAAGGCAAGGACGCCCTGCGGGGATTGCGCTGAGAAACGCCGCAGCAGGGGGAAGCCTGAGCTGGAACCCAGGAATCTGGTGTAAGCACCCGCCCATGACCGGGGATGCCCTGGCAGGACAAAGGCAGGCAGTCCAGAGCGGGCCCGGATGATCAGGGTTCAGCTACCAGAGGTGGCAGCTTCAGTGTAGCATTTGCCAGGGATGACCAGCCCATACACCACAGGCACTTTGTGTGCTGTGGGTAGAAGAGTGGCTGACGAGGGAGAGGGAGGCCTGCTGGTTCCGGTCGACTTTCACAAGGTGCTCACATTGACCTGACCTGCTAGAAGGCTAAGGGGTTTTTTTGTTTTTTTAACACCTGAAAGGAAGTAAATCAAGAGGAATAATCTAGAATTAATTCCCAACCCAAGGCCCGAATGACATAGAGGACAAGGATTATTTTATTGTTGTTTTTAGACGGGGCCTCACTCTATCGCCTGGGCTGGAGTGCAGTGGCCCGATATTGGTTTACTGCAACCTCCGCCTCCTGGGTTCAAGCGATTCTCCTGCCTCAGCCTCCGGAGTAGCTGGGACTACAGGCGTCCACCACCACACCCAGCTAATTTTTGTATTTTTAGTAGAAAGGGGTTTTCACCATATTGGTCAGGCTAGTCTCAAACTCCTGACCTAAAGTGATCTGCCCACCTCGGCCTCCCCAAAGTGCTGGGATTATAGGGATGAGCCACCACACCAAGCCTGAGAACAAGCATTTCTTATCTGCCTCGGACTCCCTGAGGAATCCCAAAAAAGGCACATCACCTGGGCACTTCAGAGTTCTTATCTGTCATAAGGAAAGGAAAAATTCTTTTCTCCTTTCCCAAACTGCTGGGATTATAGGCATGAGCCACCGCACCCAGCCTGAGAACAAGGATTTCTTATCTGCCTCTGACTAGCTGAGGAATCTCAAAAAAGGCACATCACTTGGGCCCTTCAGAGTTCTTATCTGTCATAGGGAAAGGAAGAATTCCATGTGAAAAGCAGCTGATAAGGACAGGAGCCATGGCTCATGCCTGTAATCCTAGCACTTTGGGACACAGGGGTGAAGGTTAGTTTGAGTTTAGGAGTTTGAGACCAGCCTGGGCAACACTGGTGAGACCTCGTCTCTACAAAAAAAAAAAAAAAGTTAAAAGAAAAAAATTTTTAAAAAGAAGAACGTTGATATATCTCAATAAGGGTAAAAAGTATGGTTTTATTTTATTTTTTTTATTTTTTATTTTTTGAGACAGGGTCTTGTGTCTCAAAAGGCTAGAATGCAGTGGCACGGTCATGCCACACTCTCTACAGCCTTGACCTCCCAGGCTCAAGTGATCCTCCTACCTCAGCCTCCCAAGTAGCTGGGACTACAGGCATGGTGCATCATGCCCAGCCAATTTTTGTGTTTTTCCTGGAGACAAAGTCTCACTATGTTGCCTAGGCTGATCTCAAACCCCTGGGCTCAAGCTGTAAGGGTCATTGCTGAGTTTAAAATGAGGAAACTGAGGCCAGTATAAGAAAATTAAATGCCATGTTTATTCAGCTCCCAAGCGAGGTTCCATAGTACCGGGGAAAGGGGCCAGAGAAATCGCGTGGACTTCCTGGGGCATGGGGTTTTTATGGCTATGAGGAACGAGCAACAGCTGGGTGCTCTGATTGGCTCCAGGGGAGCAGGATTGAGATGGGGCGGGCCGCTATTGGTTGGCGGGTTGTTGGGTGGGTTTTCCCGTGTGAGAGCCGGCCAGATTTGCATTAGCTGGAGCCTTCCAGGGGAGCCGTGCGGCAGAGCTAGGTGCTGAGCGCAGAGCCTGGTGC
>NW_016107369.1:1332034-1340142 GCF_001604975.1 Cebus imitator
GCCTCGGCCTCCCAAATTGCTGGGATTACAGGCATCAGCCACTGTGCCTGGCATTTTTCTTTTTTTTTTTTAATACGGGGTTTCACCATGTTGGTCAGGCTGGTCTTGAACTCCCGACCTCAGGTGATCCGCCCGCCTTGGCCTCCAAAGTGCTTGGATTATAGGCATGAGCCACTGCAACCAGCCAGAGAAAGACTCATTTGAAGCAAATGTCTGGGGCCAAAGTAAATTATACTCTGAGGTCTTAACAGGAAATAGGCAAAGTGGTTCAGCAGTAATCCTTTATTACCAACCATTAATTGATCACAGCTCACAAACCAATAGGCAATATAGACTGGAAGTTAGGCAAGCTGGCTTCCAGTCCTGCCCATGCCACAAATTAGCAATTGACGTTGGACCAGTCCTTTCCCCTTCCTGGGCCTCAGGATCCTCTTTATAAAGTAAAGGAATTTTACAGGTAGAGCTCTAAGGGCTCTTGCCACTCTCACATTCCATGATTCTTTGAGCCTGTAAACAATGTCCCACTTCCTGTAGAGTATGTCTCCACTCACCAAAAAAATGACACTGGGCCAGCTGTGGTGGTTCACACCTGTAACCCCAGAACTCTGGGAGGCCCAGGCAGGGGGATCATTTAAGGTCAGGAGTTTGAGACCAGCCTGACCAACATGGTGAAGCCCCGTCTCTACGTCTCTACTGAAAATACAAAAATTAGCTGGGCGTGGTGGCGCATGCCTGCAGTCC
The DNA here is from genome assembly GCF_001604975.1 of Cebus imitator. NCBI lineage: Eukaryota > Metazoa > Chordata > Mammalia > Primates > Cebidae > Cebus > Cebus imitator. Next base: position 1,332,776 of record NW_016107369.1, read on the forward strand.
CAGCTACTCGGGAGGCTGAGGCAGGAGAATCGCTTGAACCCAGGAGACAGAGGTTTCAGTGAGCCAAGATTGCATATTGCACTCCAGCCTGGGCGACAGAGCTAGACTCCATCTCAAAAAAAAAAAAAAAAATGACACTGATGTGGAGGGCACAAGTGAAGTCATCCCCTGTGCTGAACACTCTCTGTATCTTCCCAGGTGCTCTCTCTGCCCTTCCTTCCTGCCCTGTGCCCCAAGAAGCTGACCTGCAAGAGCTGCATCCCTGGGCTCCCCTACTCTCTGTCTTCTAGCTGGTTTTGGCCAGTGGTAGCATGATCCGGAGATTGGAAGGCAGAGGAGAGAGAGACCTGGATGTCTGGACATATACTCACATACTCACACACTCGCACACCACCAGCTGCTGCCCTTCCTGCTGGCGTTCTGGCAGTGGCTGAGCTCCCCTCCTCTCATGGCTCCTGTCTGGACACTTCTGCCAGAGCCCCAGCTGTCATTGGGCTTCAGGAACACCATTCTCACACCATGTCCCTTTAAACCTAGGCGTAGTGATGGCTTCCTGCTGCTGCTAGTCCCTGGTAGCTTCCCCATCACTTGTTGGTTCCTTTAACTGCCCATAACTCTGCTAAGTAGTCCATTCATTGAATGTTCTGCTCTGCATGTAAACCCTTGAATGTGCCATCTGTTTCCCATTGGATCCTTACTGCTACAGCCCTAGGAGGGATGGCTTTCCTCCTTGTCCTTGCTACTGTGACATTGGAAATTCCATGTGTCATGAGCCAAAACAGGAAACCTAGAGCTCTTTTAAGAGTCCTATAGGCGTGCTTGCTTCAGCAGCACACATACTAAAATGGGAACGATACAGAGAAGATTAGCATGGCCCCCTGTGCAAGGATGACACACAAATTCGTGAAGCATTCCATATTTTAAAAAAAAAGAGTCCTATAGGCATAGGGGAGGGACAGTGGGGTGTGGGGAGTTGGAGAGAGAGAGCATGGGGAGAAATGCCAGATATAGGTGATGGGGAGGAAGGCAGCAAATCACACTGCCATGTGTGTACCTATGCAACAATCTTGCATGTTCTTCACATGTACGCCAAAACCCAAAATGCAATTTAAAAAAAAAGAGTCCTATAGGCATCCCCAACAAGCCCTAGCACTAACAGAGAACCTCGAAATAAGCACTTTTAGGGCAAGAGAGCAGGAGTCTCCAAGTCTTCCATAGCACCAACACTGATGTTGTATCAACCAGAAGTCTAGAAAAACATTTTTTTTTTTGAGACAGAGTTTCATACTCGTCGCCCAGGCTGGAGTGCAGTGGTGCAATCTTGGCTCACCACAACCTCCACCTCCTGGTTCAAGCGATTCTCCTGCCTCAGCCTCCCGAGTAGCTGGAATTGCAGGTGTCCGCCACCACCTCCAGCTAATTTTTATATTTTTAGTAGAGATGGGGTTTTGCTATGTTGGCCAGGCTACTCTCAAACTCCTGACCTCAGGTCATCTGCCAGCCTCCCAAAGTGCTGGGATTACAGGCATGAGCCACCACACCCAGCCTTAGAAAAACTTTTGAGAGAGGAAAACATGGAGCCAGTCTGGGCACAGTAGCTGACAATTCCAGCATTTTGGGAAGGGATTACAAGCCTCAGCCACTGTGCCCAGACTGACTCCAGCAGGAGAATTGTTTGAGCCCAGAAGTTCAAGGCCAGCCTGGGCAACATGGTGAGACCCCATCTCATCGAAAAATAAAACAAGATTAGCCATGCATAATGGCACATGCCTATAGTCCCAGCCACTCAGGAGGCTGATGTGGGAGAATCATTTGAGCCTGGGAGGTTGAAACTGCAGTAGCCAAGATCGCACCACTGCACTCCAGCCTAAGCAACAGAATGAGACCCTGTCTCAAAAAAAAAAAAAAAAAAAGGACTCATACACTCATACACAAAGACCTGAGTTTGAATTCTGACTCAGCCATACTCATATTGACTGAGACTTCCTTCACCTTAGATTCTTCATCTGGAAATTGGGAATAATTATACCTGCCTCTCAAGCTTGCTGCAAGGATTGAATAAGACAACCTGTGTGAGCGCTTAGCACAGTGCCTGGCACATACTAAATAGATGCCCAGTAAATGTTAATTCCCTTCCTATTAGGCAACTGAGAAGCCAAGAGAACAATTGGTTGAGGTAAAGTAGCTTCCCCAGAAATACCATACCGCCTCCTGCAGTTCTCCAGTGGAAGAGGCAAGCACTGGTATGGCAGGGGACCAAGGCGGAAAGAAAAGAACAATTCATCAGAAACCAGCCTTTTGTCAGGAGAAAAAAAAAAAAAAAAAAAAAAAAAAACCGCTCAAACCCAACTGCAGTGAGCAATTAGGAAACAATAGCTAAATACTTTCTATAATTAGAGAGAGAGGAGCCATCACAAGCGATCCAAGTGCCTTTGTCTACACTGACCCTCGCACCCGAAGAAGATCTTGGCCCACGTGAGATGGAGTCTGGGGATCTTGGCATCTTTTTTAGTTTTTTTGAGAAATTAAATCTCACATCTCACATCACACTTCTGTTGCCAAAAAAGGAGGGCAGGAAGCGGTGAGGACCCTCTCATCAGAAAAGAAAGACAATTGAAGATGTGACACTCGGCAAGGGTGAATTCAATCCTGAAAGAGGAGGGGGTCTTGCCATCTGCCCCGAGAGCTGCTAACATGCTGATGTGGCAGGAGGAAAAAGCAGATAGTCCTTGGCATCCACCTTTTTGCCAACATCTGAGGAGAAGCAAATCCTTTTTTTTTTTTTTGAGACAGAGTTTGGCTCTTGTTGCCCAGGCTGGAGTGCAATAGCACCATCTCTGCTCACTGCAAACTCCACCTCCCAGGTTCAAGTGATTCTCCTGCCTCAGCCTCCAGAGTAGCTTGGATTACAGGCGTGCGCCACCATGCCCAGCTAATTTTTGTATTTTTAATAGAGACAGCGTTTCACCATGTTGGCCAGGATGGTCTTGAACTCCTGACCTCATGATTTGCCCTGCCTCGGTCTCCCAAAATGCTGAAATTACAGGTGTGAGCCACCGTGCCCAGCCTTTTTTTTTTAGACCGTCTCACTCTGTCACCCAGGCTGAAGTGCAGTGACCTGATCTCGGCTCACTGCAATCTCTGCCTCCCGGGTTCAAGCGACTCTCCTGCCTTAGCCTCCTGAGTAGCTGGGATTACAGGCATCCACCTCCATGCCCAGCTAATTCTTGTATTTTTAGTAAAGACAGGGTTTCGCCATGTTGACCAAGCTGGTCTCAAACTCCTGACCTCAAGTGATCCACCCATCTCAGCCTCCCAAAGTGCTGGGATTACAGGTATGAGCCGCCTCGCCCAGCCAAAATCATTACTTTTAACAATGGGTTTTGCAGACAAAAGCAAAGGAGAAGAACGTCCCACAAATATTAGTGCTAGAGAGTTGTTCTCTTGGTCTTGACAGCAGAAGCAAACCAGCTTCTTTGCCCCAAACCTTTATTCCTAGCCCGGCTCCAGGTTCCCAACTGGACCACCTTCTCTTTACTCTCCTCAATCCCTTCACTAACAGCCCCCTGACCCTTCTTTCCATATACCCTTCTCATCTTTCTTCTCCTCTCAATTTCTACCGTCACAAGCATTGTCAAGCTCCCCGAACATTCCAAGTCTAGACCTTTCCACAGACTTTAATCTGATGCCCCTCCTTTCACACTCCACCCTTTCATAGACATTCCACAAAACACCATCAGACGGTTTTCCTAAAATGCTACATTCACTGTGCCATTCTCTATACTGGAGTTTTCCGAACTATGGTTCAAGTTCCCCTGGTGGTACCCAAGACAATTTTAGGTGTTGTGATACATACTGTTGGTGTACTGCCCAGGTGTCCAGGCCAATACACGCCACGCTCGGCTGCTGAGTGTCCCCTGCTAACAGCTCACAGCTGCCCCATTCTCCAAAAAATTGATGGGGCAGAAGGGAGCTGCCTTACCAGGAAATGCCTGGAAGGTTACACCCTGGCTCCCACAGCCAATGATGGACAAACGTCCCATCACCTAGAGGTGGGATGCTTTTATGGCACTATTCATGACCGAGCTCCCTCTGGGAAAAGGTTCTGCTGAAACCATATCATTGCTTGGCTTCCCTTTCACTGTCCTGTTTCCCCTACTTCCTCCTGGCAGCATTCGTTAAGTCACTACAGCAAGAATCCCTATTCCAGCTGGGTGTGGTGGCTCATGCCTATAATCCTAGAACTTTGGGAGGTTAAGGTGGGCAGATCACTTGAACACAGGAGTTGGAGACCAGGCTGGGCAACACGGCGAAACCCCATCTCTACTAAAAATACAAAAACCGATGTGGGAGGATCACCTGAGCCTGGGGAGGTCGGGACTGTAGTGAGCTGTGATGGAGCCACTGCACTCCAGCCTGAGGGCAACAGAGTCAGAACCCATCTCAAAAAAAAAAAAAAAAAAGAATCCCTGTTTCAGGCTCTGTTTCTAACACAGGTGGTAATGGTAAGTGGATGAACTCTTTTTAATAGGTATTTAAATAAGTACTAGAAAAATTATCATTAGCACATCTCATTCAAGATACCAGGTATGGCCGGGCACAGTGGCTCACGCCTATAATCCCAGCACTTTGGGAGGCCAAGGCAGGTGGATTACCTGAGGTCAGGAGTTTGAGACCAGTCTGACCAACATGGTGAAACCCCCTCTCAAATAAATAAATAAATAAATATCAGGTATACTATTTTTTAGGCTGTGATTAAATTAGCTTAAGTAAAAAAGTGAAAAGAAGGTTGGCTAAAATAGGCCAACACCCTGGCTCATGCCTGTAATCCTACCTAGGAGGCTGAGGCAGGAGGATTACAGTGAACTGAGATTGTGCCACTCACTCCAGCCTGGGTTACTGAGCGAGACTCTGTCCCTAAATAAATAAATGAAGGAGATAGCCACACAGGAGGCACCAAGATCTGGCAACATTCGTGAAGGTGATACCTGAATGACTAAACTCTGGGAAACCTTACCAAACTCAAATACTCTGTGACAGTCATACCCAAATAGGGTGATTTATGTCCCCCAGGGGACCTCTGGCAATGTCTGGAGACATTTGTAATTGTCATGAATTGGGAGATGCTACAGGTATCTAGTGGGCAGACATCAAGAGTGTTGCTGGACATCTTACAATGCACAGAACTGGCCTGTGACTCATATTTTAAGATTCTGTCGGGCACGGTGGCTCACATCTGTAATCCCAGCACTTAGGGAGCCCAAGGCGGGCAGATCACTTGAGGTCAGGAGTTCCAGACCAGCCTGGCCAAAATGGTGAAACCCTGTCCCCACTAAAAATATAAAAATCAGCTGGGTATGGTGGCGGGTGCCTGTAATCCCAGCTACTCAGGGAGACTGAGGCAGGAGAATCACTTGAACCCAGGAGTCGGAGGTTGCAGTGAGCTGAGATGGCACCACTGCACTCCAGCCTGGGCGACAGAGGTAGACTTCATCTCAAAAAAAAAAGATACTTGGGAGAAAAAGAAGACAGTAAAAATTGGGAAATATTTCAGCTCCCCAATTCTCCTTCTGTACAGATTTACTTCCTTAGGAGTTTTCACATTTTTATAACTAGGTATTTCATCAGACTTTTCACTCTGATAAACCAAAGTAGATTGTATTGAAGCTGAAAAACATTATTTCTTCATTTAGATTGGTATTTACATTCCAAAAGACTGTCAGTTAAATCCACCTTTATTCCTCCCATGCGCTTTTGTTTCAAACATTCAGAATCCAAGTAGTAGCAGTTTGTGAGGATAAGAGAGAAAAGAAGACAACCAGGCTTTTTTTCTAAACCTGGTGAGCTTTATTGCAGCCCGATGTTCTGCCTTTCCAATCCAGCCCTGGAGGCAGGTCATCTCATTTATGTCAGGGCCCCTGTTACTTATTTAAGTGGGTAAGTTGCTAAGAGGATTTGCTTTCTTCTGCACATTTTCACGTAAGCCTTTCAGGAAGATACTCTGTTTCTTCTTTTTTTTTTCCTTCTTTTTCAACCTGGATTTTAGATTTAGGGCATACATATGCAGGGTTGTTACCTGGGTATACTGTGTGATGCTGATGTATGGGGTATAAATGATCCCATCACCCAGGTACCCAACAGTGTTTCGACCCTTGTCCCCTCCCTCCTTCGCCACTCCAGTAGTCTCCAGTGTCTACCATTGCCATCCTGATGTCCATAAATATCTGATGTTTAGCTCTCGCTTTTAAGTGAGAATATGTGGTATTTGGGCCAGGTGCCGTGGCTCATGTCTGTAATCCCAGCACTTTGGGAGGCTGAGGTGGGCAGATCACCAGATTAGGAGTTCAAGACCAGCCTGACCAATAGGGTGAAACCCTGTCTCTACTAAAAAAAAAAAAAAAATTAGCCAGGCGTGGTGCTCCGCACCTATAATCCCAGCTACTCAGGAGGCTCAGGCAGGAGAATCACTTGAACCCAGGAAGCGGAGGTTGCGGTGAGTTGAGAGTGCACCATTGCTCTCCAGCCTGGGCGAGAGAGCAAGACTCCAACTCAAAAAAAAGAGAATATGTGGTTTTTTTTCTTCCTGCCGTAATTCATTTAGGATATTTTATGTCTTGGACATTGGACTGCTGCAAACTGTTTTTGGGGGAGAAAACTGATCAATTTTGAAGTCTAAGATGCCTGCAATTCAGTTCTGTGAGAGGCAATGGAGACCAGTTGTTTTCACTCCACCACTCCCTGTCCAGAAGGAACATTTATTGTGTATTTACTATGTTCCAGGTATTGAGCCACCATTAAGCACCAGGCTGTGTTTCAAGAACACTGATATAAATAAGATGATGTTCCTGCCCTACTGAGAAGCCCATAGTTCAGTAGTAGACACATTATTTTATGTTGTAATTGTGCAATTAATTTAACATAAGTGGTGTATGTGTGAAGCAAAGTTAGTAGGAGGCCATCATTTGGACTAGCCTCCTGCACTGGGCCCCAGCAGGCCAGACCAAACCAGAATGGAGTCACTTGTACTACGAGCCAGATGATGAAACTGAAACAGGCCAGTTTTCCTAAAAAACAAAACAAAATAGGAGGGTCCAGCTGGGTACGGTGGCTCACTTCTGTAATCCCAACACTTTGGAAGGCCAAGGTGGGAGACTTGCTTGAGGTCAGGAGTTCCAGACCAGCCTGGCCAACAAGCAAGACTCCATCTCTCTTTCAAAACAAAACAAAACAAAACAAAACAAAACAGAACAGAAGATCCCGGTCAACCTGAATCAGCATAATAAAGCAATCACCTCTGTTTTAACTCTTTAGGGAAAGTAATTTGAAAACAACCAATCTACATTTTGTTCTCTGTTTTTGCTTTTTTT
>NW_016107369.1:1340728-1346305 GCF_001604975.1 Cebus imitator
CCCCCACGCTTGGCTTATTTTTGCATTTTTAGTAAAGATGAGTTTTCACCGTGTTGGCCAGGCTGGTCTCAAACTCCTGACCTCTAGTGATCCGCCCACCTCGGCCTCCCAAAGTGCTGGGATTACAGGCGTGAACCACCATGCCCAGCTTCTTCAGCCCTTTTCTACCTATCAAGCCAAGCTCCCCTGCTCAGCTCATCAGAACACTCATTCTGTTTTCTAGAATGAGGTGTTGGCTGATTCTAGAATTGCAAATAAAAACCAATTAAGATCTTTAAATTAAATTTGTTGTAATTTTGTCTTTTAACAGTAGACATGTGTGTAAAGTAATGCTGGGGAGGGGGTGAGCCCCTCTGTTCCTGTTGTAATATAGCACAATGTGGGGTGGTGGCTCATGCCTGTAATACCAGCACTTTGGGAGGTCAAGGTAGAAGGATTGCTTGAGCCTGGGAGATGGAGGCTACCATGAGCTATGATCATGCCACTGCACTACACAGCCTGGACAACAGAGTCTTGTCTCAAAAATAAATGATTAAGTTTTAAAAATAAAAATAAAAATGGCTGCGAGCAGTGCCTCATACCTGTAATCCAACACTTTGGGAGGCCAAGGTGGGCAGATCACAACATCAAGAGATAGAGACCATCCTGGCCAACATGGTGAAACTCAGTCTCCACTAAAACTGCAAAAATTAGCTGGGCATGGTGACATGTGCCTGTAGTCCCAGCTATTCTAGAGGCTGAGGCAGGAGAATCCTTGAACCCAGGAGGCGGAGGTTGCAGTGAGCTGAGATTGTGCCACTACACTTCAGCCTGGGCAACAGAGCAAGACTCTGTCTCAAACAAAACAAATAAAAGAAAAGAAAAAATACAATAGAGCACAATGAAGTTCAGGATTCAGCAGGTGGGTTCCAGGGTGGACTCTCCAACTTGCTAGATGAGAGATCCTGGGCAAGTCCCTGATAATGTCTGCTGCAAAAGGAGCAATTGCAATTCCTTTTAGAAGTCTGGAAGAATATACACCAACTTAAAATGAATATTATCTCTGAGTGGTAGGATTACAGATAATTTTTTATTTTTCTTTGCTTGCTTCTATTTTTAAAGTTTTCCATGGAAGAACAAAATTCTTTGAAATCAGAAAAAGAGAATGACTAATTATTTTCCCCCCTTTGAAATGGAGTATCACTCTGTTGCCCAGGCCAGAGTGCAGTGGCGCCATCTCAGCTCACTGCAACCTCTGCCTCCCAGATTCAAGTAATTCTCCCCTCGACCTCCCGGGTAGCTCGGATTATAGGTACATGCCACCACACATGGCTAATTTTTGTATTTTTAGTAGAGACAGCGTTTCACCACGTTGGCCAGGCTGGTCTCAAACTCCTGACCTCAAGTGATCTACCCGCCTGAGCCTCCAAAAATGCTGGGTCTGGCCAAGAATCACTAAATTTTTAAAACATAGCTTAATTCCCAGAAATATGCTGTAAGAGAAACTCTTTCTTTCTTTTCCTTCTTTCTTTCTTTCTCTTTCTTTCTTTCTTTCCTTTCTTACCTTCTTTCCTTTCTTTCCCTTCTTTCTTCTTTGTTTTGGAATTTTTAATAGAGATGGGATTTCTCCATGTTGGCCAGGCCGGTCTCAAACTCCTGGCCTCAAGTGATCCACCCACCTCAGTCTCCCAAAGTGCCAGATTACAGGAAGGAGCCACCATGTGCAGCCAAGATACACGCTTTTTAAAGCATTTTTCCCCCTCTTCCCCATTCACTATTTGTCTTTCTATGGGCCTATCTGGCAATGTTCCTCAAAGGTTAGCTTTTAGGACCACCTACTTCAAAACCATTTGGAGGACTTACTAAAATACAAATTCCAAGCTCTATACCCAGATTCAAACTGTCCAGAGTGGGATCCAGAAAGCGGCATTTTTTTTTTTTTTTTTTTTTGGAGACAGGGTTGCTCTGTCGCCCAGGCTGGAGTGCAGTAGTACAGTCACAGCGCACCTCAGCCTCAACCCCCATCCTCAAGTGATCCTCCTACGTCAGCTTCCCAAGTAGCTGGGACCACAGGGGTGTGTGCCACCTAGCTAATTTTGTTTATTTTTTTTGTAAAGATGGGATCTCCCTGTGTGGTCCAGGCTGGTCTGGAACTCCTGGGCTCAAGTCATCCTCCCACCTTGGCTTCCCAAAATGCTGGGATTACAGGTGTGAGCCACAACACCCAGTCCAGAAATCTGTATTTTTTAAGTATTATTATTATTATTGTTATTGTTATTATTATTTTGAGATAGAGTCTCACTCTGTTGCCCAGGCTGCAGTGCAGTGGCACAATCTCAGCTCACTGCAACCTCCACCTCCTGGGTTCAAACAATTCTCCTGCCTCAACCTCCTGAGTAGCTGGGATTACAGGCACCTGTCACCACTCCTGGCTGATTTTTATATTTTTAGTGAGGACAGGGTTTCACCATGTTGGCCAGGCTGGTCTGGAACTCCTGACCTCAAGTGATCATCCCACCTTGGCCTCCCAAAGTGCTGGGATTACAGATGTGAGCCACCACACCTGGCCCAGAAACATATATATATATAATATATAAAAAATATTAAAATACATATATAATATATATATATATTTTATATTATATATATATTATATATATGTTATATATAATATATACATATTAAATATACATATATTTTTTAAGCAGCTCTAGGTAGACACTAGATACTACAGAAAGCTATATTTTAACATGCTCCCTAATGATGCTTTTCTGTACCATAAGCCTGAGCAAATGAAGCATTCTATTTATATTAATTTTCCAGATAACTAAGGTTTCCACATATGATACTTTTTTTTTTTTTTTTTTTTTTTTTTAAAAAAGGGTTTTCTTTTTTTTTTTTTTTTTTTTTTTTTTTTTTTTTTTTTTAAAGACAGGGTTTCACCATGTTGGTCAGGCTGGTTCTGAACTCCCAACCTCAGGTGATCCACCCGCTTTGGCCTCCAAAGTGCTTGGATTACAGGCGTGAGCCACCATGCCCAGCCACATATGAAACTTAAAAATGTTTTACATGCCTCTAAAATAAGTTTGCTAAACAGAGTTTAAGATTTTCTTGGGGACTAGGGCTCACATTCATGTGATCGTATATTAATATGCAGTCATTCCTTCAGGGCCTGTTGAGCTGTGAGACTGTCTACCCTCACTAATGGAGTCCTGGGCTGCAATACCTTCATAGTTCTATCAATTTTGTACTGTTATTTATCATCTAGTATCTGTTATTTCTCACTTTTAAAAATCATTCACTTACAACCTCCTAGCACACAAATTGCCTTGCTAAAAGAAGCTAGGGCCTCTTACAGAAATGAGTCATTTCAGACCTGCAGATGGAAATGTACAGCATAATCCTGGAATACTTTTTTTTTTTTTTTTTTGAGACGTGTTTCACTCTTGTTGCTCAGGCTGGAGTGCAATGGTGCAATCTTGGCTCACTGCAACCTCTGCCTCCAGGGTTCAAGAAATTCTCCTGCCTTAGCCTCCTGAGTAGCTGGGATTACAGGCGCCCGTCACCATGCCCGGCTAATTTTTCTATTTTTAGTAGAGACAGGGTTTCACCATATTAGCCAGGCTGGTCTTGAACTCCTGACCTCAGGCGATCCACCCGTCTGAGTCACCGCGCCCAGCCTGGAATACCTTTTATACCAGAAAGCAAGGGAGCCATCAAAGACTACTGGGGTTGAGTCAAAAAGAACTCAGAAGCTAACGTAGAGAACCTCCTACTCACTAAAAGTAGGACAATTTGAGCATCAATAGGCTAAAAACATCAACAGATGAAAGCATATTAAGTGTATTTAACTCCGAGAATTTATAATGCTACTAAAAAAAAATTTATCAGTCACCACTGAAGCATGCTAGGAAAGCACCTAATTATTTTTAAAACTGGTCATTAAAGAGAAAAAATCAGGCATTTATTTTCTCTTTCCTTTGTGATCTGCTCCAAAGGGTACCTAAATAGTGGAAGAAAAAAATTCTCTTGGAATATGAAGTAGTCTAACTGCTAAATGGAAAAAAGAATGAGAACATCACCAATTTGCAAATCCTAATGGTGTATGGGTGTAGCAATGATCATATACGGTTGCTAACAACACAGGAAAGACCATCAGACGTTGGATCCTTCAGATAGAAGTAAGCACCACCCCCTGAGAAGTTTCTTCGTACCTCCTCCCACTGTTCTGCACAAAAACAAAACCTGAATCTGATCAAGCCTCTAGGTCTAACGAGGAATTTATAGGAAACATACAGATGAGGGACATGTTAAACAACATCATAAGCTACAATAACAAAACCAAGGCTATGGCAAACTGAAAGGCAAATGACCCAATTTCTTCAACAAAATATTACATGAAAAAAAGGAGATGGAGAGGGAGCCTATAAGTAAAAGAGATAAAATATATGAAACACATAAAAATACAGTCAGGACAATGTAACTATTGTTTGGATAGTTGATGATATTAAAGAATTAACTGTTTTAAGCCAGGCGAGGTGGCTCACGTCTGTAATCCCAGCACTTTGGGAGGCCAAGGTGGGTGGATCACCTGAGGTCAAGAGTTCAAGACCAGCCTAACCAACATGGAGAAAAACAGTCTCTAAAAAAAATAAATAAATAAAAATAAAATAATTAATTAATTAACTGTTTTAAATTTAGGTGTGATCGTGGTACTATGGTTGTGTCTTTAATTTTTATTTATTTATTTATTTATTTATTTTTTTGAGACAGAGTCTTGCTTTGTCACCAGGCGCCAGGCTGGAGTGCAGTGGTGCAATCTTGGCTCGCTGCAACCTGCGCTTGCCGGGTTCAAGCAATTCTCCTGCCTCAGCCTACTGAGTAGCTGGGACTACAGGCATAGTGCCACCACACTCAGCTAATTTTTGTATTCTAGTAGAGACAGGGTTTCACCATGTTGGTCAGGATGGTCTCGATCTCTTGACCTCCTGATCTGCCCTCCTCGGCCTCCCAGAGTGCTGGGATTACAGGCATGAGCCACCATGCCCAGCCCGGTTGTGTTTTTTTAAAAAAGGAGGCCTTGGCCAGGTGCAGGGCTAATGCCTGTAATCGTAACACATTCGGAGGTCAAGGCAGGAAGACTGCTTGAGCTCAGGAGTTTGAGACCAGCCTGGGCAACATAGCAAGATCCTGTCTCAACAAAAAATTAAAAATTAGCCAGATGTGGTGGCACAAACTTGTGGTCCTAGCTCCTCGTGAGGCCAAAGCAGGAGAATTACTTGAGCCTACGAGGTCAAGGCTGCAATGAGCTATGATCGCACCACTACACTCCAGCCTAAGCAACAGAGTGAAACCCTGTCTCAAAAAAATAAAAAGGAGCCCTTATTGGTTAGAGAAACATGCTGAAATATTTACAAATGAAATATGATGTTTGACATTTGCTTCAAAATAATGTGAGTGAGAGAGAAGGAAGGAGGGATATGACAGGCAAGATTGGCCCTGTTTTGACAATAATTTAAACTGGAGCAAGTTCATTTCATTTTTCTATTTTCTCTGCCTTTGAAAATGTTTGAATTTTCTTTCCTTCTTTCTCTCTCT
>NW_016107369.1:1346315-1348135 GCF_001604975.1 Cebus imitator
TTTTTTGAGAGAGTCTTGCTCTCTTGCCGAGGCTGGAGTGCAGTGCTGCAATCACAGCTCACTGCAGCCTTGACCTCCCAGGCTCAAGCGATCCTCCCACCTCAGCCTCCCAAATAAATAGCTGGAACTACAAGCATGGGCCACCACATCTGTCTAATAACTTTTTTTATTTTTTTGTTTTCTTTGTCTTTTTAAAATTTCTTTTTCTCTTTTTCTAGAGACACAGTCTTGCTATGTTGCCCAGGCTGGTCTTGAACTCCTGGACTCAAGCAATCTTCCCACCTTGGGCCATGATATGGTCAGGCTTTGGGTCCCCAACCAAATGTCACCTTGAATTCTAATCCCCATAATCCCCGTAATCTCCTGTGTCAAGGGGGAGATCAGGTGGAGGTATTTAATCATGGTGCTCAACAAACAAAGAAAAAATTAGCCAGGCATGGTAGAGTGCACCTGTAGTCCTAGCTACCTGAAAGGCTGAGGTAAGCGGCAGGAGAATTGCTTGAGCCCAGGAGGTCAAGGCTGCAGTTAGCTGTGATCACACCACTGCACTCCAGCCTGGGTGACAGAACAAGACCCTGTCTCAAAAAAAAAAAAAAGCTTCCAGAAGAGTAAGGTTTTGGAGAAAGAGGAATTCCACACTCACTACTGATAGGATCAGAAATGGATATAACCTTTCTGGAGAGCACTTTGGTAGTACTAAACACCTGCAAATATTTATATTCTTTTAATAAGTAATTCTACTTTAAAAAAATCAGTGTTGTCTGAAAATATTTTCAAGAATGTGTATAGCAACAAATTTTTAGTGAAAATAAAGGACTGATTAAATAAATGTTAGAAACCAAAATACCATTGCGAACATTAATAATAATATTTTAGAATTTTTAATGACTAGAAAAAATACTATCTTAAGAAAACAGGCCAGGTACGGTGACCCTCACCTGTAATCCCAGCACTTTGGGAGGCCGAAGTGGGCAGATCACTTGAAGTCAGGAGTTCCAGACCAGCCTGGCCAACATGGTGAAACCCTGTCTCCACTAAAAATACAAAAATTAGCAAGTGTGGTGGTGGCCACCTATAATCCCAGCTACTCGGAAGGCTGAGGCAGGAGAATCGCTTGAACTTGGGATGTGGAGGAGGTTTCAGTGAACCGAGATTGAGCCACTGCACTCCAGCCTTGGAGAAAGAGAGAGATTCCATCTCAAAAAAAAAAAAAAAAAAGCAGATTACAAAACAATATTCACAGCTGGATTTCTATTGTATATATTATTTAAAAGGCTCGAAGGATATACTGTAAAATGATAGTAGTGATTATCTCTGCAGAGTAGGATTATGGATAATTTAAATTTTCTTCTTGTATTTTTCTGAAAATTTCAAGGGTCAATCATAAACTTGTAGAACATTTTATTTACGAAAAAATTCAGGCTGCCTGTGGTGGCTCATGCCTGTAATCACAGCACTTTGGGAAGCTGTATCAGTCCATTTTCATGCTGCCATCAACAACTGTCTGAGTTGTTGTTATAAATTACTATGTAATTTATAAAGGAAAGAGGTTTAATTGACTCACACTTCAGCATGGCTGTGGTGGCCTCAGGAAACTTACAATCTTGGTGGAAGGCGAAGGGGAAGCAAGGCACCTTCTTCACAAGGCGGCAGGAAGGAGAAATGCTGAGGGAAGGGGGAAGAGCCCCTTATAAAACCATCAGATCTTGTTGGAACTCTGACTGTCACGAGAACGGCCTGGGAGAAATGTTGTTTATAGAGACGGGGGTCTCACTACGTTAACCAGGCTGGTCTTGAACTCCTGGCTCAAACAGCCCTCC
>NW_016107369.1:1348490-1353112 GCF_001604975.1 Cebus imitator
AAAAAATATTTTTAGTAGAGATGGGGTTTCACCATGTTGGCTAGGCTGGTCTCAAACTTCTAACCTCAGGAGATCACCCACCTTGGCCTCCCAAAGTGTTGAGATTACAGGCATATGAGCCACCAAACTCGGCCTCCTGGAAGGTTTAAATTTGCTCTATTTAATGAAGAATTTTAAGTCAAAAGAGCAATTGATAAGTGTTCTGGAGCCAGTCAAAGCTACCTTTGAATTCCATCAACTGTGTGATACTGGGAGGTCACTTAAGATCTCTGAACGTGTTTCCTCATTTCTAAAAACAGTAACATCAGGAGATCATAGCCATTGGATAAGATCATTAATATAATGACATATTATCTGTAAATGCCTTAGCACAGGGACTGGCTTAGTAAATATTGTCTATAACTATCAACATCACCATTATTATATTATTATATCATTTTTGGCTCCTGTAGAATAAAACTCATAGTTTTGTAACAGTCATTTTTCTTTTCATGAAGATGCCTTTTTACTTGCTTCTGCATCTAAGCCAGTAGTTAAGATAGCTTATGGACAAGTTAGGCCGCTTTTGGTGCTTGCAAATAACAGAAACCCCAAGTTAAACCAATATAGCTGCAGCACCTAGGAGGTAAGAAGGACTAGACATTGTCTAACTGTGTTCTTGGTGAGTCCCTTGGCTCTGCCCTTCTGAGTGTTGAGTATTGTTTTTTGTGTTTTGTTTGTTTGTTTGTTTGTTTGTTTTTTGAGATGGAGTTTCCCTCTTGTCACCCAGGCTGGAGTGCAATGGCGCAATCTCGGCTCACTGCAACCTCCGCCTCCCAGGTTCAAGTGATTCTCCTGCCTCAGCCTCCAGAGTAGCTAGGATTACAGGCATTAGCCGCCACACTTGGCTAAGTTTTATATTTTTAGTAGAGATGGGGTTTCATCATGTTTGTCAGGTTGATCTCCAACTCCTGACCTCAGGTGATCCAACCACCTCGGCCTCCCAAAGTGCTGGGATTGCAGGCGTGAGCCACCCTGCCCAGCCATAAGTATTGTTTTCAACCCTATACGAATGTGCCTAGAATAAGGCAGTTGTTGACAGCACCTAAATCTACATGCTTCTTCACTCATATCCAGATGGAAAAAGAAGGAGTCCTGACTCACTACCGTTTAGTTAGATCTTGAGATTTCTACTGATTGGGAAAATGGTTTTGTTCGATTTTCAGGTTTTGTTTGTTTTTGGTGGGACTTAATTAGCTGATTCTAAAAAGGATCAGGACAAAACACTATTGAATAAGGAGAACAAGGTGGGAGGACTTACTCTAGCAGAAACAAAAAGCCACTAAACATATCAATACATGACATTTGTTATACAACACTTGCTACATGACAGAGGTGGCCTGCATATCAGTGAGGAAAGGACAGGCTTTTTATTTTTATTTTTTATTTTGCTCAGATGTCTTGCATTGGAAAGAACAGGCTTTTTAATAAATGGTGCTGATAAAATTGAGCATCCATGTAGAAAAAATTGAAATTGTACTCAGTCCTATATCAGATCATGCACAATATTCAATTCCACGTGGAAATGACCTAAGTGTAAAAGGAAAAACTATAAAGCTTTTAAAAGATAAGGTCTCAAGACAGGGAAGAAGTTCTTAAACAAGACACAAAGAGCACTAACTACAATGGAAAAGATTCATAAATATGCTTACTTCCGAATTAAATTTTTTTGTTCATCAAAAGACGCTGGGGCTGGGCATGGTGGCTTACAGCTGTTATCCAAGTACTTTGGGAGGCCAAGGCAGGTGGATCATTTGAAGTCAGGAGTTCGAGACCAGCCTGCCCAACATGGTAAAACCCCATCTCTACAAAAATACAAAAAATTAGCCAGGTATCGTGGCAGGCACCTGGAATCCCAGCTACTTGAGAGGCTGAGGCAGAAGAATCACCTCAATGCTGGAGGCAGAGGTTGCAGTGAGCTGAGATAGCGCCATTGCACTCCAGCCTGGGCAACAAAACCAAAACTCCATCTCAAAAACGAACAGGCAAACAAGCGAAAAAGATACCACTGGTAGAGTGGAAAGTCAAGCAGAGTAGTGAAAGGTATTGCCATAGATAAAGAACTATGCAGTACTCAAACTACGTGAAGAACTCTTACAAAGCAACAAGAAAAGCACATATAATTCAGCAACACATGGACAAGAGGCTTGAGCAGGAATGTCACAAGAAGGAAATCGAAGGTGCTTTTCCTCATCAGTAACCAGGGTAATGCAAGTTAAAATTGATGCTGTCATTACATACCAGCGTAAATTTTTAAAAGATGAGCATATCAGGTATTGGAGAGGTTCTTACTGGAAGTGGGAATGTAAACTGAAGCATCCACTTTGGAAAACGGTTTGGCATATCTGTAAATATGCAGGTAAACATACCCTGTGTCTCAGCAATCCACTCCCAAGTGTATACCCTACACCCTACAGAAACTGATGCACAAATATTCAAAGCAGCATTACGCATTTGTAACCTCAAATTGGAAACAGCTCAAATGTTCATCAGCAGCAGAGCAGATAAAGCCTTGAACAAGTTAACCATTATCAACTGTAACAAAAATAAGTAAACAATAATAATATTAATAGCTAACACTTATATAGGGCACTTACTATGTGCTAAATACTAGCCTAGGTATTTAATATATGACTATTAATATGTATAACATTATATATTAATATATAAATAATGATTACAAATACTAATACAGGATCTACTATGTGCTAGGTACTGTTCTAAACATAGTTCATATCTGTGGACATTATATCTTTACACTTAACCTATGAGGAAAGGACTGTTATTATCCCCATTTTTCAACTGAAGAAATTGAGGTCAAGAAGTTAACTAGGCCATCAGGCCAGTCGTAGTGCTTCACACTTCAAATCCCAGCACTTTGGGAAGCCAAAGTGGGAGAATCACTTGAGCCTAGGAGTTTGAGACCAGCTTGGGCAACATAGAGAGACTCCATCTCTACCAAAAAAAAACCCTAGTGATATGGTTTGGCTGTGTCCTCACCCTAATTTCATCTTGGATTGTAGCTCCCATAATTCTCACATGTCCTGGGAGGGACCCAATGGGAGGTAATTGAATCATGGGGGTGGGTCTTTCTTGTGCTGTTCTCATGATAATGAATAAGTTTCACAAGCTCTGATGGGGAGCTCCTGTGCACACACTCTCTTGCCTGCCACCATTAAAGACATAACTTTGCTCCTCAATCGCCTTCCGCCATGATTGTGAGGCCTCCCAAGCCACATGGAACTGTGAATCTGTTAAACCTCTTTCCTTTATAAATGACCCAGTCTTGGATATGTCTTCATTAGCAGCGTGAGAACAGACTAATACACCTAGCTGGGCATGGTGGTGCCTGCCTGTGGTCCCAGTTATCTAGAAGGTTGAGGTGGGAGGATAACTTGAGCCCAAGAAAGCGAGGCTGTAGTGAATCATGATGGTGTCACTGCACTTTAGCCTGGGTGGCGCAGTGAGACCCTGTCTCTGAAAAAAAAAAAGAAAAAGAGAAAACATTTTTTTGGCCAGGCACTGTAGCTCATGCCTGTAATTCTAGCACTTTGGGAGGTGAGGCAGGCAGATCACTTGAGAACAGGAGTTCGAGACCAGCCCGGCCAACATGGTGAAACCCTGTCTCCACTAAAAATGCAAAAATTAGCCATGCATCATGGTGCATGCTTGTAATCCCAGCTACTCGGGAGGCTAAGGCATGAGAATCACTTGAACCCAGGAGGCAGAGGTTGCGGTGAGCCAAGATCACACCACTATACTCCAGCCTGGGCAAAAGGAGTGAGACTGTGTCTCAAAATAACAATAATAATAATAATTTTTAAAATAAATATATTGGCCTGGCATAGTGGCTCACGCCTGTAATCCAAGCACTTTGGAGGCCAAGGCAGGTGGATCACCTGAGGTCAGGAGTTCAAGATCAGCCTGACCAACATGGTGAAACCCTGTCTTTTTAAAAAAATAAAAAATAAAAATAAATAATATATTAATTAACAAACTATTAAAAATTCTTCAAGAAATTAAGTAAAGAGAGGCTCATGAATTTTTTTAAGAAAAAAGGAGAAAGAGGCCAGGCATGGTGGCTCAAACCTGTAATCCCAGCACTTTGGGAAGCTGAGGTGGGCAGATAACCTGAGGTCAGGAGTTCAAGATCAGCCTGACCAACATGGTGAAACCCTGTCTTTTTAAAAAAATAAAAAATAAAAATAAATAAATATATTAATTAACAGACTATTAAAAATTTTTCAAGAAATTAGGTAAAGAGAGGCTCATGAATTTTTTTTAAGAAAAAAAGGAGAAAGACGCCAGGCATGGTGGCTCAAACCTGTAATCCCAGCACTTTGGGAAGCTGAGGTGGGCAGATAACCTGAGGTCAAGAGTTTCAGACCAGCCTGACAAACATGTAGAAACCCCATCTCTACTAAAAATACAAAAAATTAGCTGAGCGTGGTGGTGCATGCCTGTAATCCCAGCTACTCAGGAGGCTGAGGCAGGAGAATCTCTTCAACCCAGGAGGCGGAGGTTGCAGTGAGCCAAGATATAGTGCCATTGCACTCTAGCCTGGGCAATGGGAGTGAAACTCC
>NW_016107369.1:1353256-1354406 GCF_001604975.1 Cebus imitator
AACAACAACAACAAAAAAAAACAGGAGAAAGAGGCAAAAGTCCTGGTTATCTTAGGGGTAGTCTGAGGAAACCTGGAACAAATATATTTTTTATTTTTTTTCTTCACAAGATATCACACTGGTCCATTATATTTTTTTTATTTTTATTTTATTTTATTTTTTTAGAGGCAGGGTTTCACCACGTTGGCCAGGATGATCTTGATCTCCTAAACTTGTGATCTACCTCCCTCAGCCTCCCAAAGTGCTGGGATTACGAGTGTGAGTCACCATGTCCAGTGAAACAAATATATTTTAAAAAACAGATGCATTAAGATATAATTCACATACCATGAAATTCTCCCATTCGACGTGTACAATTCAGTGGTTTTTATGATTATTCACAGAGTGGTACAACCAAAACCATTATATAATTTTAGAATTTTCTACCTTTCAATACTCCAGAAAGGAACTCCCATCCACTCACTGTCTGTTCCATCTCTCAGTTCCTACTTCCCCCCCACTGCACGCATCCTATCCCCAGGCAACTGCTAATCTGCATTCCAACAGATACGCCTATTGTGAACAATTCAAATAAATGAAATTATATGTTATCTGATCTTTGCTGGCTTCCTTCACTCAGCATTAAGTTTTCAAGGTTCATGTAAGTTGTATCATGTATCAGTACTTCATTTCTTCTTATTGCTAAGTAATTTTTCAAGGTATGGATATACCACACTTTGTTTATCCATGCATCAGTGTGTGGAACATTTGAGTTGCTTCCACATTTCAGCTATTATAAATAATGCTGCTACAAATATTTGTGTACAAGTTTGTGTGTGAACGTATGTTTTCATTTCTCTTGATTATATTAAGAGTAGAGGCTGGGAATGGTGGCTCACACCTGTAATCCCCCTCAGCACTTTGGGAGGTTTAGACTAAAAGATTGCTTGAGTCCAAGGGTTTGAGACCAGCCTGGGAACATAGGGAGATCTCACCTTTACCAAAAAAATTCTTTTAAATAGCCAGGTGTGGTGGTGTGGGCCTGTAGTCCCAGTGACTCAGAAGGCTGATGTGGGAGGATGGCTTCATCCCAGGAGGTTGAGGCAGCAATGAGCTGTGATCACGCCTCTACACTCCAGCCTACATGACAAAGCTAGACCCTGTCGTAAAA
>NW_016107369.1:1354531-1359585 GCF_001604975.1 Cebus imitator
GAATGGAATGGCTGGGTCATATGACATATTAAGAAAAGAGGTTTAATTGACCCACAGTTCAGCAGGTTTAACAGGAAGCATGTCTGGGAGACTTCAGGACACTTACAATCATGGCAGATAACAAAGAGGAAGCAAAGCACCTTCTTCATGTGGTGGCAGGAGAGAGAGAGAGAGAGAGAGAGAGAGACAGAGAGAAGGGGGAAGTGCCACACACTTTTAAACCATCAGATCACACTCACTAGCATAGGACATCAGAAGTCACTGTAATAGAACAGCAACAGGGAAATCTGCCCCCGTCATCCAATCACCTCCCACCAGTTCCCTCCCCCAACAATGGGAATTATGATTCAACATGAGATTTAGGTGGGGACACAGAGCCAAACCATATCATATGGTAACTCTCTGTTTAAAGTTTTGAGGAACTGCCAAACTGTTTTCCAAAGTGACTGCACCATTTTACATTCCCGCCTGCAATGTACAAGCATTTTAATTTCTCTACATCCTCACTAACTCTTGCTATTGTCTATTTGGTTTTAGCTATCCTAGTGGGTAGGAAGTTGTATCTTATGTTTTGGAGCAAAGTTCATGACTGTAAATTGGATTTAACCTTGAACTCCACAAGGAGAGTCCCTTCCATCCTCAACCTTCACCCAGCCCCTGCCAAGTCTCTCAGATCTCTGGTGGGAATGGGCTCCTGTCTATGATCAAGGATAGGCTTAAGTTGGTCCCACCTGTCAGACCCAGGCCTGCTCTTTACCTTGTGGGATATCCTCAAAAAAATGGGGGTGTGGGTCTTAGAATCTACCCCCTATGAAGGAAGTTATTTTTCCTACGAATTCAGCTGGGCCCTGCCCATTTAGATAGGTTTCTATCCACATGCTGGAAGGAGCTAGACTCATTCTCCCTCAACTTTTCTGGATTCCTCCCAGAGAAACACTTTCACTATGGAGCCTTCTCTTTATTGCCTTGTGTTAGAAGCAAATTTTTTGGTGCCACAAAAGAAATAGCACTCAAACATAAATTTTCTCAGCAAGGTAATTTTTACTTCTACAAAAGGGTGCATCTCACAAATGGAGCAATGGTGAGAGCACACCTGAACAGGGGAGGGAAAAAAGTTCTTATCCCTGATGCAGGTCACCCCAACTTCTGTGTTGTTCCCCTATTGGCTAGGGTTGGACCACCCAGTCTAAGCTGATTCCAATTGGTTATTTTATTTTATTTTATTATTTATTTATTTATTTATTTTTGAGACAGGGTCTTGCTATGTTGCCCAGGCTGGAGTGCAGTGGCTATTCACAGGTGCAATCCCACTACTGATCAGCACAGGAGTTTTGACCTGCTCCATTTCCAACCTGGGCCGGTTCACCCCTCCTTATGCAACCCGGTGGTCCCCCACTCCCAGGAGGTCACCATAGTGATGCCGAACTTAGTGTGGGCACCCAATCAGCATAGCGCGCTACAGCCCAGAACTCCTGGGCTCAAGAGATCCTCTAGCCTCAGCCTCCCGAGTAGCTGGGACTACAGGCATGCACCACTGCACCTGGCACTATTGGTTATTTTAAAGAGAGCAGCAGTATAAGGCGGTTATGCAACAGGTGACTAAAGGTGACTCAGGTCAGAACAGATGACCAGGATGAGTAGGATTCTAAATATGTGGATACAGAGGGGGATGTGCAAGTGGGACATGTAGTTTCAGCAAGAGGAATAGGTGCAGGTAACCAGGGGAACAGATGTGAACTACTGATTAGAACTGGGAAGAAGTTTGTTTACTAAAACTAGGGGTAAGAGGGCAAAGAGAATAAGGAAGTTAAACTTTAAAATGGAGAACAAGAACACAGAAACTGAACATACTGGCATACTGATTCTTTGAAATTTGGAACTCACTGTATTCAACACCTGGGAGGAATTTTTAATTCGTCTTTATTAGAAATAGGCATTTAAGGGTGGTTTATTTTGTGCATGGGCTGTAAATTCCACCTGCCACACTGACTCTGACTTCTGTTTTATAACTAACATATTCTCAGCTCTTCATCTAAAGGAATAGCCCTATGTTACTATTGGTACATAACTGGGCGATGGGTGTAAAATGTCCTACTTTAGGAGTCTGTGTTGATGGCATTTTAGGGGGTGCTCACCAAAGTACATGTACGTCTGGTTAGCCAAGAAGAGCCTAGAGATGTGAATGCAACTAATACATGGAGGCTTGGCCATTTACTGGGTTCAGTTATCTTTTCTCTGCCAGTGATGAGATCACCCGAGACACCATCCCCCTTGAGAAGGGGTCTGGGTAGGAACTTATTTTATATTTTATTTTATTTTATTTTTGAGACAGACTTGCTCTGCTGCCCAGACTGGAGTGCAGTGGTATGATCTTGGCTCACTGCAGCCTCCATCTCCCAGGTTCAAGTGATTCTCCTGCCTCAGCCTCCCAAGTAGCTGGGATTATAGGCGCCTGCCACCACACCTAGCTAATTTTTGTAGTTTTAGTAAAGATGGGCTTTCACCATGTTGGCCAGGCTGGCCTCAAACTCCTGACCTCAAGTGATCACCCGCCTCAGCCTCCCAAAGTGCTGGATTACAGGTATGAGCCACCATGCCCGACCGAAATCTCACAACTTTTAAATGTCTAGAAGTAATTCAAAAGTTTTAAAGTATGTGAAGGACAAACAGAATATTTATGGGGTCCAAATTCAACCCACAAATACCGAATCTACCAGCCCACTGGTTTTTAGGACAAGACTATACAGTCTTTAACTTTGAATTCCCCCAAATTAGTACAGGGTGCAGTTCAGAGAAAGGACTTGATACATTTTTACAAACTTCTGAAGAATGAATTGATATTCATTTAGTACTCACTGTCAGCCAAGCACTTAAACACTTTACATTCATTATCCCATGGCATCCTCACAGCCTTCTAAGGTAAGAAGACTTACTGAAGGTTACACAGCCAAGTAGGGAGGAAGGCATGACTTGAACTCAGGTCTGTCTGATTCCAGATTTCCTAGAAAGGTAGAATCTTTCACTTGGGAGATAGTATGGTTAAGATTACATTCTCTGGGCTGGGCACTGTGGCTTATGCCTGTAATCCCAGCACTTTGGGAGGCTGAGGCGGGATTGCTTGAGCCTAGGAGTTCGAGACCAGCTTGGGCAAAATAGTGGGACCCCATCTCTACAAAAAAATAAGAAAATCATCTGGGTGTGGTGGGCCACTCAGTAGTCCCAGCTACTTGAGAGGCTGAGGCAGGAGGATAGCCTCAGCCCAGGAAGTCAAAGCTGCAATGAGCCATGATTGCACCCCTGCATCCCAGCCTGGGTGACAGAGGGAGACCTTGTCTAAAAAAAAAAAAAAAAAAAAAAAAAAAATGGTGGCACGTGCCTGTAATCCCAGCTACTCAGGAGGCTGAGGCAGGAGAATTGCCTGAACCCAGGAGGCGGAGGTTGCGGTGAGCCGAGATCGCGCCATTACACTCCAGCCTGGGTAACAAGAGCGAAACTCCGTCTCAAAAAAAAAAAAAAAGAAAGAAAGAAAGATCATGTTCTCTGGGTTTAAGTTCCAAATTAGTCACTTTCTATTTGTTATCTTGGCAACTTACATATCTAAGCCTCAATTTTCTTTCTTTCTTCTTTTTTTTTTTTTTCATTATTTATATGGAATAAGCCTCAATTTTCTTATCTGCAAAATGGTGATAAAAAGTTAATTACTCATCAGGCTGTTATAAGAGATAAATCAGCTAATCAATAAATAGAGGAGCTAATCAATAAATAAACATCATTATTATTGTCCCAGTGTTTATCTCCTTAGGGTTATTAAATCATAGCTTTAGCCTACAAACAGACATATTCTGTTGGAATATCTTATTACTAGAGAAAAGACAGGGAAGAAATGTAAGAAGTCACTTCAGCTATCAGATGACTGCCTTCTGAGCTGACAGCAAATTTGATGGGAATGAAAATGATCAAAACAAACAGCAGGGCTCAGGGCAAGGGGCAAACTGTTCCCTTGCCAGACTGTTTGATAGAAAAAGGAATGGTTATCTTGGCTCTAAAGCTTCAACCACACTGGATCCTTGTGTTTTCCCAACCCTTAAGGTTAGAGCGTACTTTCAAAAAGAGTAATTAAATCGGGAAAGAAATGGGGTCAGCAGGTTTCATAGTTCTTTTAAACAGGAAGTCTCAGAGCTCATGGAGGGAAGTAGCTGACAGCAAAACTGCTTTCCTACTCATGAACCCAAAGAATTGCTTAATTCCAGAAGAAGATAGAGGAGCACGTCTCACCAAACATAAGTTGACCCTAACTCTAAGTCATCCACAGCCAAAAAACTGATTCTGTATCTGGTTGATCATGCATATAAAAAATGAAAAAATTGATTCTGTCTAAAAAATGACTGATGTTTCAGAACATGTTTGGTGTACTTAATAAAAATTAGTGTTCTATTTAGTAATCATATAAAAACAGAGACTACATTCATGATTTAAAAAATAAAATATCTAAAATTAATATCCTGAAAGATGTGTACAATCTATATAAAGACAACTTCAAAATGTTATTGGAAGATATGAAGGAAGATTTTAATAAGTTAAAATCTAAACAGTGTTTCCTGTCTGAAAGTGGTGGCTCATGCCTGTAATCCCAACAGTTTGGGAGGCTGAGGCAGGCAGATCACTTGAGTTCGGGAGTACAAGACCAGCGTGGCCAACATGATGAAACCCTGTCTCTATGAAAAATACAAAAATTAGCTGGGTGTGATGGTGCGCGCCTATAATCCCAGCTACTCAGGAGGCTAAGGCAGGAGAATCACTTGAATCCAGGAGGCAGAGGTTGTAGTGAGTCAAGATCATGCCACTGCACTCCAGCCCATGCAACAGAGCGAGAATCCATCTCAAAAACAAAAACCAGTGTTCTTTAGTGAGAAGACATAAAATTGTAAAGATATTGGCTCTCTCTCTCTCTCTCTCTTTTTTTTTTTTTTTTTTGTTGTTGTTGTTGTTGATATTGGCTCTCTCAAAGTTAATTTACGGACAACTCAATGCCAATCAAAATGACTACAAATTTT
>NW_016107369.1:1363300-1366458 GCF_001604975.1 Cebus imitator
CCAACATGGTAAAACCCCATCTCTACTAAAACTGCAAAAATTAGCCAGGCATGGTGGTGGATGCCTATAATCCCAGCCACTTGGGAGGCTGAGGCAGGGGAATCACTTGAACCCAGGAGGCAGAGGTTGCAGTGAGCCAAGATTGTGCCACTGCACTCCACTTGGGTGACAAGAGCAAAACTGCCTCAAAACAAACAAACAGAAAAGAATGAGAAAGGTGGCACATGTCATCCCCAAACCCTCTGACATGCATCTCCTAAGAATAAGGACATTCTTCTACTTAACCACAATGTCATTAATACTCCTAAGAAAATTAGCAAAAATTCTATAATGTGGTGTATTACCACTCCCTCTGCAACTTTCTCCAACTGTCCCAAGAATATCTTTTATAGTTTTCCCCAACGGAACCAGAATCCCATTAAGGTTGACTAATTTTATGTGCCATGCCTCTTCAATCTGTTTTCATCTATTCTATTGACATCCATTCCATGACATTAACATTTTACAGAGTCTCAGCCAGTTGTCTTGTAGAATGTTTCACATTCTGGATTTTTCTGATTGTTTCCTTGTGGTTTTAAACTTCTTACTCTATCCCCTAAATTTCTTGTAAACTGGAAGTTAGGTCTGGTTTGATCAGAAAATTGGGGATCTCCCGGCCAGGTGCAATGGCTCACACCTGTAATCCCAGCACTTTGGGAAGCCAAGGTAGGTGGATCACTTGAGGCCAGGAGTTAGAGATTAGTGTGGCCAACATGGTGAAACCCCATCTCTACTAAAAATACAAAAATTAGCCAGGCATATTGGCACGTGCCTGTAATTCCAGCTACTCAGGAGGCTGAGGCAGGAGAATCACTTGAACCAGGGAGGCGGAGGTTGCAGTAAGCCAAGATCATGCCACTGCACTCCACCCTGGGTAATGGAGGAAGATTCGTCTCAAAAAGAAAGAAAGAAAGAAAGAAAATTGGAAAACTGGGGAACTTCCTATTAGAAGCACCTAGTGTCAGATTGTTCCACTGTTAGTGAAGCAAAAGTGATGACAACCAAATCTCTCCATTGTAAAGATAAATTATTTCTTTCGAAGTTCCTAAGTAATCATTGGCTCTAGCCTTTTTAACTCTACTTTAACACAAACCAAGATTTTAATTAAAAAAAAAATTTTAAACATTGAGAGGGCATATAAAACATATCTAAAAAGTAAGAACAGTGAGGTAAGGCAGCTCTGCTTTTTACCAGAAAATGATTATAAGGCCTTAATAACTAAAGCATAATGGCATCAGAGCATAAAATACTGGCATTGAAATAAAAGTAAACATACATCCTATTGTAGAAAATAATGTTAGTTGGACGGTACCCCAGAAGTAAAATTGAGTTCAACTGCCTCACTTTGCAGGTGCAAAACCTGAAGCTTAATAAATTTTAAGGTCAGAAAGCAGAATTAATTTTTGAGTGCTTACTCTGTGCTGGGCATTGTTCTAAGCACTTCACATGAGTAACTCATTTAATCCTCCCAATAGCTTTATGAGGATAGGTTATACCGATTCCATGCCCTCCCCCGCCAGTCCTATTTTTTGCCAGTGAGAAAACTGAGACAGTGAGAAGTTAAGTGACTTATCCAGGATCCACACCTCATAAATTAGGGAGCTAGGATCAGAAGCCAGGAAAATTGACTTCAAAATCTGTGCTTAGCCTTACAAGCTATGTTACTTGTGGCTACATGGCCACAGCTAGTTAGGAATCAAATTAGGCCCTAGGTTCTCTGAGAATAATTCTACTCTCTATCCAGAATTCTACGACTGGAGTGAAATGACAGGTTCTTGCAAACTGGCACAGTACTGATTTCAGCTTGCACTGGGCTCTCTATATGAGCAGGCAGCTGCTAATTACCTATGAAAATGAAGGATGGATAGGCACTGAAGATTCAGCATAGCTAAACACCAAACCCCCTCCCCCACAAAACCAAAGAAAGCACTTGGCCTTTGGGTATAATACTGTATCACGTTTGCAGCAGATTTGTTTCTTAACTATGTTTTGATAGGATTGCTATTAAAGTCAGTTTCTATTCTCTATTCAACCTCAAAACAGCTAGGGACCATGACTGGTGGAAATGCCTTGCATGATATGCCTCTGTGGAAAATGAGTGGACTGCAAAAGCTCTTCTCCACCCTGTTCTTTCAATCCTGCATCCCAGGTCTTGGTCTGTGTCTTATTGATTTCCCATGTTAATTATTTTAACCTTGTTCTCAGTGGCCTCCTTTGCCTCTCATTGCCATAGAAACCCATTCTATTGTAAGAATTGTCTTTCTTGCCTGTTCCTTTGACCCAGGCCCTCTACTTAAGTCCTCCTTCAGTTCCAAATCACCTGCTGAATTAAATCTAAGCTCCTTGATCTTCGCTTCCAGGATGTTCCATAATTTGCTCCTCTTTTTTTCTCCTTTTAGAAATAATACATTCCTGGAGTGGAGGTTAAAGTAGATCACTGTCAACCAAAATATTAACTGTAATAACTAACATATTTACATAGAACTTTAGAGTTAAGTAAAAACATATCCACCTACATCACCTCATTTAAGGCTCACACTCTTCTATATTGTGTATAATTATTTTACATTTACATAAATATAGATAGATAAAGCAGATAACATGATTATCGTTTTAAGTTCGATAAAATTGGGGCCCAAAGAAATTAAATGACTTGCCCTACAAGAATTTATTGGAGCTGAAGCTACATCCTTTTTCCTTTTTTTTTCTTTTTGAGATGGAGTTTCACTCTTGTTGCCCAGGCTGGAGTGCAATAGCCCGATCTCCACCGCAAACTTCCACGTCTCAGGTTCAAGCGATTCTCCTGCCTCAGCCTCGAGAATAGCTGGGATTACAGGCATGCAGCACCATGACGGCCAATTTTGTATTTTTAGTAGAGACGGGGGTTTCTCCATGTTGGTCAGGCTGGTCTTGAACTCCCGACCTCAGGTAATCTGCCCGCCTCAGCCTCCCAAAGTGCTGGGATTACAGGCCGGAGCCACTGCGTCCGGGCGAAGCTACATCTTAAACTCTAATATTCGGGCTCCCAGGCCATGCATGTTTTTTTTGTTTTGTTTTGTTTTGTTTTGTTTTTTTGAGACGGAGTTTCGCTCTTGTTACCCAGGCTGGAGTGCAATGGC
>NW_016107369.1:1367154-1372956 GCF_001604975.1 Cebus imitator
TTTTTTTTTTTTTTTTAAGACACAGTCTCACTCTGTCACACAGACTGGAGTGCCATGGTGCAACCTCCCGCTCTTGGGTTCAAGCAATTCTTGTACCACAGTCTCCCGAGTAGCTGGGAAAACAGGAGCACACCACCACAACCAGCTAATTTTTTGTATTTTTAGTAGAGACGGGGTTTTATCATTTTGCCCAGGCTGGTCTCGAACTCCTGAGCTCAGGCAATCCGCCTGCCTCAGCCTCCCCAAGTGCTAGGATTACCGGCGTGAGCTACCGCGCCCGACCAAGAGCTGATCCTAAACTCCGGAGATTATCCAGGTGGGCCTGATCTAATCACATGAGTCCTTTAAAAGCAGAGCCATCCATGTTGTGAACTACCAATAGGGCTCAAGCGGGATGGACTTGAGGGCGACCCCTAGAAGGAGCTGAGGTTGGCCACCACTAACAGCACACAACGAAACAGGCAACTCAGTCCCACAACAGCCAGGAACTGAATTCTGCCTAAAAGAATGAGTTAGGAGATGGATTTTTCTCCAGAGCCTCCGATGCGATTTCGGCCTTGTCTTACCCTGGGCAGAGAGAACCCAGACACCCAGTGAATTACCAAGGATTACATAGTATCTCCCGAGGAGAGTGTTTTTTTTTTCTTTTTTTTTTCTGGCGGGGGGCGGGGTTGGGAGGATACGGTTTAAAGAAAAGTTTTTAGTGTGAATGTTTTCAGAGAATCCAAGAACCCTCCATTAGCCAGTCTCACTATTTCCTATTCTTTTAAAAGCCCTATCACCCTTTCACTTAAAATAGCTGTCCCCGGGAAGCTTTTCTATTTTGTACCCCTTCTAGGGGGAATGGGACTGAGTAGGGAATGAAATAAAGCGGCCTAAAAGGCATCTCGTTGTATCTTTTGTCTAGGGAACGCCCTATCATGTCATAGCATATAAGCTATCGAGTTATGCATTTGCTGCTAGCTGAAGAGATTATTCCTTGATAATTGTTCGTTCAGAAAAGGAACGAATGGTACTCCTGTTCAGAGAACTACAAATCCCAGAAGGCCGTTCGGCTAGGGCGCCTGCGCATCGCGCGCCCCTTCCTTTTGCGCTCCTCTTCATCTGGAAAGACCCGCCCCGCGGTGCTGTCGCTCGCGCTGGAAGAAGCGGAAGAAGATGGCGCTCACCAGGTGGGTTGTTGATTGGGGTCCTCGATACGGAAGGGTCTGGGAGTACCAGTCCTTTTCATTACTCTTCCCATAACCTCCGGGCGGTGACCTGACCCAGGGCACAGAATGACGTGGGCCAAGACTACGGCTAGGCCCTCCCGCCAGCCGCCGCTACGACTAGGCCTAGTAAAAGCTGGGGTCTTTGAGCGGTTTCCCGGATTTAGTTCACCCCCTCACCGAGGCCGAAAGCCGCGGCGTGGCCTCAGACGCTGAGGAGTGCGTTTTTCGCGTGAGCTCTGGCGGGGAGTGGACAGCGCTCCCTCAGGTCCGCGGCTTGGGCGAACGAGATGGGGTTGGGTTCGGTGGTGGCTTATTTGGGCGGAGTGAAGCGCGCGGGATGCGACTGCGCGGCTTTCCGGCCGTTTGCCTGTGGTGGTCTCTCTCCTTTCGGTGTCCATTCGGTGCCCCGAAATAAGGATTCCTGAAAAAAGGAGCCCGGAACTGAACAGAGATTTAAATGAGCCACAGTAGTGGCCGCTGTCTGCGGATATGCACCACTGCTCCGCACTTTAACTTTGGATCTTAGAATTTCTTCCGCAGATAGAACCACCTCAGAGTTTTGCTGTTTTCGGTTGCCTTAGTAACCGTCTGTAAAGTGCTCCCCGCCTTTAAGAAAAAGATGCTTTTCAGTGGCAGCGTCCGAGAAGTTACACAACTCCTACTAGTCCCCAACCTGGCTGCCACATCTTAAGTGGAAAAACTTTCCATGCGAACTCAGCAGGAAAAGTCTAGTGTTCAGGAGGGTTGTAAGGGACGTAATCATTTTAGGACATCAGCTTGAACCCTCTTAACACTCTTCATTCCCCTCACCCATGTTTTTTTCCTGGCTGATGACAGTATGAATCCAAAAAATGCTTTAATCAAAAACTTATTTTGGGAATTACTGTCGGTGCTTTGCTCTGTCCTGCGGTTTGTGTATACAGAAGGAAATCTGTCCTTGGCTACAGAGAAGATGGGGTACAAGGCATACAGACATGAAACAGTTACAGAACACAAAATGTATATTTGTGTAATACTAACCTTAGTGCGAAAAGAATTAGATGGAACAAGTTATGTGGGCTAGAGAGTTTTCTTCCCCCCTCCTTTCCAAAAATTTTTTTTGCTTTTTTTAAAATTTTATTTGTTTAGTTTTTGAGATGGGGTGTCACTATGTTGGCCAGATTGATTTTGAACTCTTGGCCTCAAGCAGTCCTCCTGTCTTGGCCTCCCAAAGTGCTAGGATTGCAGGCATGAGCCACCATGCCCGGCGTCTGAAATATTTTTTAATAAAAAAATAGAAATGAGGTCTCACTACGTTGGCCAGGGTCATCTCCAACTTTTGGCCTCCAGCAATCTTCTCATCTGAGCCTCCCAAAGTGCTGGGATTGCAGGCATGCGCTACCACACCCAGCCAAGAGTTTTCTTTAGTGAATGTTACAGGCAGCAAACATTTGAGTGCCCCCCCCACCCAGGTGTGAGGCACTGTGTCATAGACTAGTAAAGTTATGAGGGGAGACTTTGTGGAAAAGGTGGAATTTGAAATGGACACAGAAAAAATTTCTAGAGATGTCATGGGTATTTTTTATTTATTTTATTTTTTGATACAGGATCTCACTCTTGCTCAGGCTGTAGTGCAGTGACCCAATCACAACTCATTGCAGCCTCAACCTCCCAAGGATCAGGTGGTCCTCCTGCCTCAGTGCCCCTGAGTAGCTGGGACTATAGACCCTTGCCATGACGCCCAGCTAATTTTTCTATTTTTAGTAGAGGTGGGGTTTTGCCATGTTGCCCAGCTTGGTCTTGAACTCCTGGGCTCAAGTGATCCACCCATCTCAGCCTCCCAAAGTGTTGACATTACTGGCGTGAGCCACCACACCTGGTCTGTCATGGGTATTGTGTGCTTAAAATTACAGTGGCAGAATGCAGTCTTTAAATGGCTAGTCTTGGGGACTCCAGAGCTTTCCATACCTACCATCTGGTATTCATCATTATTCTTCGTAATATCCTTTAAAACAATAAACACATTTCCCTGAGTTCTGTGAGCTGCCCTAGCAAATTAGTTGAACCCGAGGATGAGGTCATGGGATCCTGGTGTGTAGTCAGTTGGCCAGTGGCCCGTACCTACTATTGGCATCTGAAATAAGGCCAGTCTTGTGGACTGAGCCCTCAACCTGTGACATCTGACACTATCTCCAGGTAGATAATATCAAAGTTGAATTGAATTAGAGGATACTTAGCCGGTGTCCAGTAGAGAATTGATAGCTTCCTTGATATGTGGGGAAAAACTGTCACACATCTGATATCAGAAGTGTTGTGTGTTGTTGATTGTTGAGTGAAATAATAGAAGCTGAGTTTATTTTAATTTTAACATTCGGTCTACATGGAGTTTACATTCTAATGGGACAGAAAGACTATATGAGACCAGGTGCGGTGGCTCATGCCTGTAATCCCAGCACTTTGAGAGGCCGAGGCGGGTGGATCAAAAGGTCAGGAGTTCGAGACCAGCCTGGCCAAAATGTTGAAACCCTGTCTCTACTAAAAATACAAAAATTATCTGGGCGCGGTGGCATGCACCTGTAATCCCAGCTACTCAGGAGGCTGAGGCAGGAGAATCGCTTGAACCTGGGAGGTGGAGGTTGCAGTGAGCCAAGATCACGCCATTACACTCCAGCCTGGGTGACAGAGTGAGACTCTGCCTCAAAAAAAAAAAAAGACTGTATGAGTAAAATCAATAATGCAATTTCAGGTAATACATGCTAGGAGTAAGATAAAGGGTTAGAGAGTGACTCAAGTTTGGGGTGAAGTGGCTGTTTTGGGCAAGATGGTCAGAAAACAGCTCTAGAGAGAGATAACTGAACAGAGACATGAGTGCTAAGATGCAAGCTGTTGAAAGATCTGGGGCTACTCTAGGTGCATTGCCTTTGGTATAGCCCTGCTCTGCAAGGAGCAGTCAAAAAAGAAAAGATCTGTAAATCTGGAGAAGAATTTTCTAAAAAGCATACAAAAAGTTGTTTTTGGGTTTTTTATTTGTTTTGGAGGCGAAGTCTCTCTCACCTAGGCTGGAGTGCAGTGGAGCAATCTCTGCTCACTGCAAACTCTACCACATGGGTTTAAATGATTCTCCTGCCTCAGCTTGGATTACAGGTGTCTGCCACCATGCCCGGCTAATTTTTGTATTTTTAGTAGAGACGGGATTTCACTATGTTGGCATAGCTGGTCTCGAACTTCTGGCTTCAAATGATCTGCCTGCTTTAGCCTTCCAAAGTGTTGGGATTACAGGCATGAGCCACTGCGCCCAGCCAGAAAAATTGTGATTGATTGGTAGATAGATGATATGTAGAAGATAGGTTGATAGATAGATTTTATGGCAGAAGGAATAGCCAGTGTAAAGATCATGAAATGGCTTGTTTATGGAAAGATAAGTTTGCAGTGGCATGAAGATGGTGAGTGCCAGGGGAAAAGTGTATTTATTTCTCCTACAAACACTTAAGGAGCCCTAGCTGTGAGCTAGAAATCCTGGAGCATTAGGGATGAAAGAAGCATAAGGGATGATTCCTGCAGAGTTGCTCAGCCTAGTGAAAGCCGTATAGGTAAATGAGTAGATAATTGCAATACAGTTAGATATTCTAGTAGGGGTATATAGAGGGTATTGGGGGATCATAGAGACAGGCATTTAACCCAAACCGAAAGAGTCATGGAACAGCCCGAAAACAGTCAAACATACAGAACCTGTATTGAATGGTATTTAGATAATATGCTAAATGGTATTTAGATAATATGCTAACTGGTTCATGTGTTTTTCTCATTTAATACTTACAAGAACCTTATGAAGTAGATACTTTTATTATTACAGATGAGAAAACAGATTCAGTTCTAATCCTAGTTCTTTTCTATTTACACCAAAGTAGTTCAAAGAAAAGAGCATAAGGATAAAAATGTTAAAAATAAGAAGTAGCCAGGCGTAGTGGCTCATGCTGCCAGCAATTCCAGTACTTTGGGAGGCTGAGGCCAATGGATCACTTGGGGCCAGGAGTTTGAGACCAGCCTGACCAACGTGGGCCAACATTTCTGCTAAACAATAGAGACAGTAGAGACAACCCTGTCTCTACTAAAAATAGAAAAATTAGGGGTGTGGTGGCATGTACCTGTAATCCCAGCTGCTCGAGAGGCTGAGACATAAGAATCACATGAACCCAGGAGGTTTTAGTGAGCCAGGATCGCGTCACTGCACTCTAGCCTGGGCAACAGAGCGAGACTCTGTCTCCAAAAAAAGGAGTATAGGAATAAAAACTTGTACACTGCACAGTTTAACTCTGGATTATTAGGAATTTTTACTTGCTTGTTATAAGAAATATGGAAACAGGCCAGGCATGGTGGCTCAAGCCTGTAATTATAGCATTTTGGGAGGCCAAGGCGGGCAGATCACCTGAGGTCAGGAGTTCAAGACCAATTTGGCCAACATGGCAAAACCCTGTCTCTACTAAAAATACAAAAATTAGCCATGCGTGGTGATGCACATCTATAATCCCAGCTACTTGGGAGGCTGAGGCAGGAAAATCGCTTGAGCCTGGGAGGTGGAGGCTGCAGCAAGCTGAGATCACGCCACTGCACT
>NW_016107369.1:1373074-1386686 GCF_001604975.1 Cebus imitator
ATATATATATATATATATATAAATGGAAGCATGGCCAGGTACGGTGGCTCAAGCCTGTAATCCCAGCACTTTGGCAGGCCAAGGTGGACAGGTCAGTTGAGGTCAGGAGTTCGAGACCAGCCTGGCCAACATGTTGAAACCACACCTCTACGAAAATTTCAAAAGTTAGCTGGGTGTGGTGGTAGGCATCTATAGTCCCGGCTACTTGGGAGGCTAAGGCAGGAGAATCACTTGAACCCAGGAGGCGGAGGTTGCAGTGAGCAGAGATGGCACTACTGTACTCCAGCCTGGGCAACAGAGTGAGACTCTGTCTCAAAAAAAAAGGAAATATGGAAGCATAAATGCTTGAGTTTGTCTGTTATGTGAAATACCTGTTAATTTTTGTTTCTGGACATCATTTGCTTTAGTCATATAATAAAATGACTAGTATTGAGTACTGCCATAAATTATTGAGAAGTCTGCTCTTTTGCTGAAAAGGAAAACCATTATAGGAAAAATTGTCTCTGATGGCCAAGTTGCAGTGGTCAGACCAAACATAAGAGTTTTTAAAATTTCTGACTTTTATTATCTTTGCTTATAGCTTTTTACCTGCACCTACTCAGCTATCTCAGGACCAGCTCGAGGCTGAAGAAAAGGCAAGATCCCAGAGATCACGGCAGACCTCATTGGTTTCCTCCCGAAGAGAGCCTCCCCCGTACGGATATCGGAAAGGCTGGATACCTCGGTTATTAGAGGTACATGTGGATCTTAAATTTAGATTTATTAAATTGTGCTGAAATTTATTATAGCACACTATAACATAAATTTAAATGTTAGAACCTCTGATTATGAATGTCAGTGTGATAGAAATTCTGGTTATGAGCTCTCAAGATGTATATTTCCCTCAGAAGATATATCATATTCTTTTTGCCTGTTATCTATCACTGCTTTGTGGTCACTAGAGAATTGTACCATTTGTCTATTCCTATATCAAACTATTAAACGTTTACAAGAAAACTAACATTTTATTAATCCAGGAATTATAGCATATGGAAAATAATCTAAAGTAAAAGATAAGAGAGATGAAAGTGGATTTCATGTTTGGTCTGTTCCTCCTTACCTCCAATAATACCACATAACCCTGAAGAGACAACTCTCCTTCAGGGAAAACTCCAGTAGCACTTCCTTTGCTCATTTCTTTCTTGTCACTTGTTTTCTCATCTTTGATTTGAGAATGTTAATATATATCTGATACATAGATTAAATATATTTTTAGGGGTATAAGACAAAATTTGGTTAATTTGAAGGCAATGAGGGAGAAGGAACCATCTGGCTTCTCCATCTAGCTTGTTGCCAAAGAACAAACCGGCTGGGTGCAGTGGCTCACGCCTGTAATGCCAGCACTTTGGGAGAGTGAGGCAGCAAATCACCTGAGGTTGGGAGTTTGACACCAACCTGACCAACATGAAAAACTCCATGTCTACTAAAAATACAAAGTTAGCTAGGCCTGGTAGCGCATGCCTTGAAATCCCAGCTACTAGGAGGCTGAGGCAGGAGAATCGCTTGAACCCAGGAAGCAGAGATTACAGTGAGCCGAGATTGCGCCATTGCACTGTAGCCTGGGCAACAAAAGCAAAATTCTGTCTCAAAAAAAAAAGAACAAGCTTCCCTGGCAGCACCTATTATAATTACTCAGAATACTTTAATTAATTAATTAATTTTATTTATTTTTTTGTCGGGGGAGGATGGAGTCTTGCTCTGTTGCCCGTCAGAGTGCAGTGGCATGATCTTGGCTCACTCCAACCTCTACCTCCCAGGTTCAAGCGATTCTCCTGCGTCAGCCTCCTGACTAGCTGGGATTACAGGCACTTGCCACCATGCCTGGCTAATTTTTTGTATTATTTTGTAGAGACAGAGTTTCACCCTGTTGGCCAGGCTGTTCTAACGCTCCTGATCTCAGGTGATCCACCTGCCTCAGCCTCGCAAAGTGCTAGGATTACAGGCAAGAGCTACTGCGCCCAGCCTACATTAATTTAATACATATTCCTTTGCCTGGTTCTAGGGCAGCCTTCCCATTCTTGACCACTTTCTTAACTAGGGAGAAAAGCAAACATTTGAGACCAATATTTTGCCTCCTCAAGACCTCCTCCACTTTTATCAAGCCTTTTTCTTCTCTCTCTCTCTCCCAGTATTATTCTGATTCCTGCCTATTTTGCTTCCTAATGTCCCAAGGAATGTACTTGCCCTATTAAAAATCTGAAGTGCCTATGCCATTCCTAGTTCTTTTCATTTTATCACTTTTCTTCTTCTTTTTTTTTGAGACGAGGGCTTGCTCTGTCACCCAGGCTAGAGTGTAGGGGTGCGATCTTGGCTCACTGCAGCCTCCTCCTGGGTTCAAGCGATTCTTCTGCCTCAGCGTCCCAACTAGCTGGGTATAGACACGTGTCATCATACCTGGCTAATTTTTGTATTTTCAGTAGAGGCAGAGTTTTGCCATGTTGACCAGGCTGGTCTCAGACTCCTGACCTCAAGTGATCTTCCTGCCTTGGCCTTCCGAAGTGCTGGGATTATAGGTGTGAGCTACCACACCCAGCCATCACCCCATCACTTTTTTTCT
Organism: Cebus imitator; assembly: GCF_001604975.1. Lineage (NCBI taxonomy): Eukaryota > Metazoa > Chordata > Mammalia > Primates > Cebidae > Cebus > Cebus imitator. The sequence goes on from NW_016107369.1 coordinate 1,375,671, forward strand.
GTCCCTAGTAGTTATGATTTTAATTTTACAAATATGAAGGGCTCCACCTTTTTTCACATGCCTTCAATTAGTGATCATAGTATTCATTGAATTGAAAGTTGTAGCTTAGAGCCCTACCAGAAGCCATCTGTATTCTCAATCTCTTCCATGTGTCATTCCCCTGGCTACCAGACTCTATTTTTATTAGAGTTTATAAGAGGAACACCCAACTAGATCATATCTTGTCCTGAGTATTCCAAAAAAACCACATGTGGGTTTCTTTGTTGCTTTTTTGTCAACTTTTTTCTGGTCCTTGTGAATGCTGGTGTGTGAAGGCCAATCATATTGCAGTTATTAAGGGATTTTTGTCCTTTTGTTTTCTCTGATAGTGTAATTTGTGGGAGGCAGAACAAGATGAAAGATCATCAAGAAGTCTTATCTGGGGTAAAAACGTAGTGATTGGCATCATCTTATAGATGAGTTGAGTGTCTCTGTTGAGGCATTATAAATATTTGATCTGTCAATAGATTGCACAATGGGGGTAACAGGCATCATCTTAAATAGAATAGAAGAAATCTCATCCATGCATTTCAGTATTATGATTCTTGGTTGTTTTTAGCTTTTTAGATTCTTACTTGACTATCAGTCGTTTTGTATATCCTGGTGGAACAGAACACTTTATTTGAAAATCAAGCTGAAATGGCCAGCTAATCTGGAAATGCTGTGGATGCTTCTTGAGGGGAGTGAATGTTCTGTGGAAGAAGGCATTTTGTTCTAGTTTTCAATGTAAAAGCTGTGATTTTCTGGCAAGCTTAATGACCACATAATGCTACATCTACAGTTCTGAAGTGCTTATTATAGTTGAAAAACTCTAGCAAATCCAAGCATGTGTCAGATTGATGGCCTGGGTACGGGAAGCACTTTTCTTAGGAATGCTTTAACTCTTTCTCGTTTACAAGAAAATGTCTCTCATCTTTATTCTCTTGGTTTTCAAAAACTGCAGACAGCTCTTTAGCAAATAAGCATATTGTACTTAGGAACTCAGATCTTAGATCTAATGGAGTATTTCTTAAAGAGGTCTTGTAAAAGTGAGTATTTGCTTTTTTTTTTCATCAAGCCCACTCTAAATGATTAATTTTAATTTGTGTTTTCTATCATTTCTTAGTAGTACTCATTTGGCTGGTTTGAGCTAAAAGAAAGGTATTTCACAGTAGTAGAAAATACAAACCTTTTTGGAGTCTCAGAAGATCTGGGTTCAAGTCCTACATATGCTACCTGTGAGATCTTAGGAAAACCACTTAATTTTTCTAAACCTGAACATTTCCATGTAAAATACAAGGATGTTAAAGAGTTACAAAGATTAAGATACAAGTATGAATCATGTTTAAAGTGTACTAAGCAAATACTAAGTTTTTTAAAGCTACTTAAAAATTATACTTGATCCTCATGTTTGTTTGATAAACCTTGTTAAAATATTTCATCAGCAAACTTTATTTAGCTTGTTCTACTTTAGCAGTCTCAGTTTTCTCTCCTAAATAATTATATATAATCACTAGTAGAAACGTAGTAAACTCATTCCTAGATCGCTCCTATTGTATTCATTTGCTTCTCACATAACAATGAATAAATGGTATCATGTTAATAAAATCTAATTCCAAGAAAAAATCCTTTCTATTTATGCCCTAAGTGTCGCTTTACCTGTTCCTCACTAAAATATTATATATATACTAAAATATATACATATATATTTTGCTTTGTTCCAATCATTTTGCTTAGTTTCTTTCTGTGTATATAAAATCCACATTTTCTTGCTGTAGCCTGTAAGTTCCTTCATGATTTGGTGTTTTTCACTCATGTTACTTGTGCCTGAAGCTCTACTGTCCTCAGTAAGCTGTTAGCCCCACTGAATTCTCGTTTCCTAAAATATGCCAAGCTCATTCTTGCAGCAAGCCCTTTGCACTGGCTATTTGCTCTGTCTAGAAAATGCTTCCCTTGTGTATATATATGTGTATGTATCTTCCCGTGGCGGCTTTCTCATCATTCAGGCTTTAGCTCAAGTTACTTCTTCACAAAGGCTGTCCCAACCACCCTATCAAAAGTAGCCCCTTTTCCCAGTCTTTGTATTACCTTCATGGTACTTATCACAAGCCAAAGATTGTGTTTTTATATCTTTGCCTACTAGAATGTAAACTCCGCAACAGACCTCTGCTGTATCTCTAACATCTAGCAATACTAAGGACTTGATAATTATTTGCTGAATGAATGAATATATTTTGAATGTCAAATGACAATTAATTGTTTTATTTAACTGCTTCTAATGTATAGGATTTTGGAGATGGAGGTGCTTTTCCAGAGATCCATGTGGCTCAGTATCCACTGGATATGGGACGAAAGAAAAAAATGTCGAATGCACTGGCCATTCAGGTGGATTCTGAAGGAAAAATTAAATATGATGCAATCGCTCGACAAGGACAGTCAAAAGACAAGGTATTCCTCTCATGTTTTCCCTTAATGATAAATATTTTAGGAAAAATTTTTAATTTTGTGGACATGATAAATCTCTTGCTGTTTGAATTATGTTAAAAGTAACAACGTCTGGCCATGGTGGCTGGTACCTATATTCCCAGCTACTTGGGAGAGGCAGGAGGTTTGATTTAGCCCAAGAGTTTGAGGATATAGCGAGCCACTGTACTCTTTTTGGGTGACAGAGCAAGACCCTGTTTTTGAGGGTGGAAAAAAAGTACATTTTAAAACAGTTACTTTAAATTAGTAGCATTCTAAAACTGCCAGTAAATTTTTTAAAATCTGCAACCCCAGAGCCTTACCATCAATTTTTAATTTCTCCTATAGTTTCTTCTAATTTTTCCTATAGTCTTCTGGTTTCCTGCATGTACTGAGAGTACTTAGGTATTTATTTTAATAGTTCATTTGAATATAATAAATTACACAAACTTCTTTTGCCCTAGATTAAGTACAAAACTAGCATTTGCTATCCAGATTTAGGATGGCCCTGCTACTAAGTAATCCATAGGCCAAAAATAAAATTTGCTGAAAATAATCTCATCACAGAACAGCTACACTCAGGGCCAAGGAACTATTTTTAAGAAGACCTAGTTTTTTTTTTTTTCTTGTAAATAAATACTCAAGATAGAAGTAAAAGATTTCTTTAGAACTGATGATGTTTGGAAAAATACTTGAGAGCTTTGAGTACCTATCATTTGCCTCTCTCTCCACTGACCAAACTTATTCAATTTACCCTCTAAAATAGCACTAACAACTCATCCTTTGCTTCTGCATCATGGCTGCTGAGCTTTTGGGGAAAACAGTTATGCAATCATGCAGATTTATATCCCCTATTTCAGCTCAGCTCCCTTGGTACTCCCACCAAACTTTAATTCTTACTTCTTTTATACCATCTCATCCTTAGTGAGTGACTCCTCCATCTCTTTGAATATGAAGATTATTGGAAGAAAATTGTCAGTTTTCTTTATCCTGCACTTGTTTTTTTTTTTTCCTTTTACTTTTGTTTCTGCATGAAATGCCTTTTCCGTCTAAGCGTAATCTTATTTTATTTTATTTTTATTATTATTATTTTTTAATAAAATAAAGATGGGGTTTTACCATGTTGGTCAGGCTGGTCTTGAACTCCCGACCTCAGGTGATCCACCCGCATTGGCCTGCAAAGTGCTTGGATTACAGGCGTGAGCCACCACGCCCAGCCTATTTTATTTTTTATTTGTTTGGTTTGTTTTGTTTTGTTTTGAGACAGAGTCTTGTCCTGTTGCCCAGGCTGGAGTGCAGTGGCATGATCACGACTCACTGAAGCCTCAACATTCTGGGCTCAAACAATCCTCCCACCTCAGCCTCACAAGTAGCTGAGACCACAGGTGTGCACTACCATGCCCAGCTAATTTATTATTTTTTGTAGAGGTGAAATCTCCCTGTGTTGCTCAAGCTGATCTTGAACTTCTGAGCTCAAGCAATCATCCTGCCTCCACCCCGCAAAGTGCTGGGATCATGGGCGTGAGCCACTGCACCTGAATCTATACCTAATCTTGCTATATATATTCTGGATCTCAATCCCTTCCCTCTTCCTCTGTAAACCTTACCTGCTAGTCATTCTTCTCAACAGTTCTACACCTCTCCTCTTGTAATGGCTCTTTCCTGTTAGCAGTTGAATGTGCTTGTTTTTCTTGTCATTTGTTTGTTTATTCTTTTTCAGATTGTAGTGTCATGGCACCCTCATAGCTCATTGCAACCTTGAACTCTTGGGCTGAGGTGATTCTCCTACCTCAGCCTCCTGGGTAGCTGGGACTACAGGCACGCATCACCATGCCCAGCTCATTTTTTTTTTTAAGACGGAGTTTCACTCTTGTTACCCAGGCTGGAGTGCAATGGCGCAGTCTCGGCTCACCGCAACCTCCGCATCCCGGGTTCAGGCAATTCTCCTGCCTCAACCTCCTCAGTAGCTGGGATTACAGGCACGTGCCACCATGCCCAGCTAATGTTTTGTATTTTTAGTAGAGATGGGGTTTCACCATGTTGACCAGGATGGTCTCGATCTCTTGACCTCATGATCCACCCGCCTCGGCCTCCCAAAGTGCTGGGATTACAGGCTTGAGCCACCGCGCCTGGCCAACACTTTTTTTTTTAACAACACATTCTCTTTACACATTTTTTTTCTCACTCCATGAGTCTAACCAAAGAACACAGCATATTCTCTTTAATGTAATTTATTTGCCACTCATATGCTGATGACTGTTGAATCTGTGTTTCCAGCCCAGTATTCTCTGCTACACTGTAGGTCCTTATATCTTCCTGGCACAAGGGCAAGTGTATCTAGATCTCCCTGAAGTACTACTTAATCAAATCCAAACCTAAATACATAATTTTCCACTTAATCTACCTGCTATTTCTCTAACTCTGTAACTGGTAGTGATATTTTCCTAATTGTTTATGCTGAAAGCCTGGGAGTCATTTTTCCCTTTTATTATACTGATTTTTTTAAATTATACAAATAATATATTGTCATGGTAAAAGATACCATAAGTATATATCATAAGTATATACAGTACTGCCCACTTTTCTCCTACTTTACTTCCCAGAGGTAACTGCTGTTACTAGAGTGAGGTATATAATGCCAAATTTTTATTATGGATTTAGATATTTATGTATATTCTCATTTTACTAATACAGACACACTTGTAAACAAATGGAATTTTAATGCCCATAACTTCCTTTGACTTGCTTTTTTTTTTTTTTAATTTATTTGACAATTTTTATTAGTACATATAGGTCTCCATTTTTTTTTTATTAATCTGTATAGGATTCCATGGTGTGGTTATCTGCTGGTTTTGTTAAGCATTGGTGGTTTTTAGTTTTACAAACAGAAGTATATTCAAGATCCACATACAAACATCTTTTTGAACATGAGGATTTGTTTAAAATTCTTAGATGTGGACTTACTGGCTCAAAGGATGTTCAAATTTCACATGTGACACGTACTGCCCATATCTTCTTTCTGCTTAGTAATCATTCTAGTTCTTGTTTCCCTCAGACCTTCCATCTGTTTAGTCACTGTGAACTATCTTATTTCCTTAACACTTCTCGAGTATATTCCCCTCTCTAATACTTAGTGCAGGCCATTTTCATTTCTTGCATGATTTACTGCAGCCAAGTCTGAATCCATCTGCTTGCCATTTGTCTTGCTGGCCTGAATAAACGAATGCATCCATGTCTGTTTATCTTTCTCTCTCATTATATATATACACAGGTATGCAGAGTTAAAATCTTGCTGTGGCTTCCATAGTCTTTAGGGTAAGGACTAACCTGCTATGGCATGCCTGACCCCTTACTTACTTTTCTAGCCTCGCCTCAGCTCTCATGACCAGAATACTGAAATCCAAAAATAAACAGTTCCGTTTTAGCCATTCTATTTTCACTATAAAATAAATACCATTATAGGTGTTTTGTTTGTTTTTGAGACAGAGTCTTGCTCTGTCACCCAGGCTGGAGTGCAGTGGCGCAATAACGACTCACTGCAGCCTTGAACTCCTGAGCTCAAGTGATCCTCCCACCCCAGTCTTCTGAGTATTTGGGACTACAGGTGCACACCACCACACACCTGGCTAATTTTTGTATTTTTTGTAGTGACGGGGTTTCACTATGTTGCCCAGGCTGGTCTCGAACTCCTGAGCTCCAGTGATCTGCCTGCCTTGGCCTCCCAGAGTGTTGGGATTATAGCTGTGTGCCACCGTACCCAGCCAAGGTGGTTGTTAAGAAGATAAAACCTTTCTTTTTTTTTTTTTTTTTTTTTTCCTGAGACAAAATCTCACTTTGTTACCCAGGCTGGAGTGCAGCAAGGTGATCTTGGCCTCCCAAGTTCAAGCAATTCTCCTGCTTCGGCCTTCTGAGTAGCTGAACTTACAGGTGCCTGCCACCAGGCATGGCTAGTTTTTGTATTTTTAGTACAGACATGGTTTCACCATGTTGGTTAGACTGGTCTCGAACTCCTGACCTCAAGCAGTCCACCTGCCTCGGCCTCCCCCAAGTGCTGGGATTACAGGCGTGAGACACTGTCTGGCCAAGAAGAAAAAAACTTTCTTTTTTTTTTGCCCCCCACCCCGATCTTTTTTTTTTTTTTTTTAAGAAAAAACTTTCAAACATTCCCTGTAAATGTTTGCCATGAGGAACTACTTGTAGTTCCCCTAATGTGACACATTCTCTCTTTAGACTTTCCATGGATATTCTCCTTTTCCTAGAAAGCTCTACCCTTATTCGTTGTCTGACTTAATTCTGTTGCTTTCCATTCTTAGCTCACTCTTCACCATTCCAGGGTGTTATCCTGGACCTTCCCTGGCTAGAGTGAGTGTCCCTCTTCTCTACTCCCAATGTTTATCGTAGCAATCATCACCTTTTGTTGTAATTATCTGTTCACTCATAATCTATGTCATTTGACTACAATGTTTTTAAGGGTAGGGATTATATATTTATATTTTCCTCTTTGATGTCTTACATACTGCCTGAAAGCTTGAGACATAGGTATCCACCAGTGTTTTTTCGGTGAATAATAGTGGTTTTCATCGTATAACACAAAACCACTTCTCCTGAAGCCAGTGAGGAAGCATAGTCCACTCCTGCAAAAGGAAAATTCGGTCCCTATACGTGGAGAACATATGCTGGGAATTTAACCCTATATCATGGGGCCTTCACTTGACGCCAGCTGTCTTTGTTTTGGTGCATCTCTCCTTGGGGGTAATCACCCTTCTTTATTGGTACGTGCTACCTCTCCAGTCCCATTTGATAGGAAAAAACAACATCTAAGGGCAATAATTTGGAGTTGGCAGGTTGTGTTATTTTGAATGAAATACAGCTTTAGTCCGTTTGCATTCTATTTCAAGACTGGAAACCAAGAGTTTTATCTGATTTCTAGGGAATGATATTTAAATCACAGTCTATATTTTGATTATTTTATATTCAAAATAGAGTAGAACTGTTCATACTGAACTGTTTATTTTTGGATTTTAGTATCTTGGCCGAATAAGGTCTCTAAAGCATTCTTCCTTCTTTCTTCTTTTTCTTTTTCTTTTTGAGACCGAGTCTTGCTCTGTTGCCCAGACTGGAGTGTAATGGGGCAATCTTGGCTCACTGCAACCTCTGCCTCCCAGGTTTAAGTGATTCTCCTGCCTCAGCCTCCCAAGTAGCTGGGATTATAGGTGCACACCAACATGCCCAACTAATTTTTTTGTATTTTTAATAGAGACAGGGTTTCACCATGTTGGCCAGACAGGCTGGTGTCAAACTCCTAACTTCAGGTGATCCACCTGCCTCAGCTTCCCAAAGTGCTGGGATTACAGGCATGAGCCACTGTGCCTGGCCAGATCGTTCCTTTTGTCTATAATGCAGCCACTAGAAATGAATCCCAAACTGGTACCACTCTCAGGTTTATATCTTTTTGTTGTTGTTGTTGTTTTCTAGATGTGGATAGATTCATGCATGAAGTTTTGGAATGCATTGAACAATTCAACATTAATTGAGTAACTTGGCATTATGGGAGCACTTCTTGATTGTTTGAGAATGTCTTCAGCACTGTACAGTGTTTAGCATAAGTGGCACTACCTATGAATGCCAGTAGTATCCCCATCCCACCCCCATTGTCTTAACCAGAAACACCTCACACATTTACGGAGGCCCTGGGAGAGAAGAGTTAGAGGTGGCAGTGATGCCCTGTTTGACAACCACTGATTTTCCTGTTTTAGAAGAAATAGAAATTAACTGTATAATGTACAAAATAGGATTTTAAAGATTTTGTTATCATTCCAGAGACTAAACAGTTTATTGAATTTCTGAATTTGGACCAAGATATCTGATTTACTTCAAAGAGGTCTGGTATTCTTCAGAAACCAGGGAGTTCTCATTGAAGTATTAATAGTGAAAGAGTAAGAATGGAAAATGCTAGCTGTTAGGTATAAGAGGTAAGAAGAACCAGTGAGGATTCTAAGATGTAATATTCTAGGACAAGTCTAAGGCAATTGATCTCTCTACATGTGAAGTAAGTACTGCGTATAGGACTTATTAGTAATACAAAATTGGGAAGGAAAAAGTTTTTTAGCATAAATCTTCATAGAATCAAATGCTTTTTTCCTAATTATGATTTGAGTAATAAATGTTGAAATAAGGGGCTTGATGTATGAATTTTTCCCTCTGAAATAGTTATATAAGAAATATTACATACAGGCTAAGTGCGGTGGCTCATGCCCGTAATTCCAACACTTTGAGATGCTTGAGGTGGGAAGATCAATTGAGGCCAGGAGTTTGAGATTGGCCTGGGCATAATGAAACCCTGTCTCTTAAAGAAAAGAAATGTTGCATACATACTGGACCTAAAAAATGCCTTCAAGGTTATTACCCCAAAAAAACCCTAACAACTTTAAACTGACCCCACAATAAATTGTATGTTATCTTATTTGTATGATTTCACAAACTAGCTAAGGTAGGTAGTGTTTTCTTTCTATCTCACATAGTGAACGTTTTGACAGGCTTATCCTTTCAGTCAATCTAGTTATTTGCTAGTTATCTGTAATAAAATATCTGTTCACAGATGAGTTGCTGCTTTATCTTGTTGACAAAGCTTATTTGTTCTTCTGATACCTTCAAGAGTATAGTATTTTTCAGATTACCCTCCCCAGCCCCTTTGCCTCCTAGAATGGACTCAGTTTCTTCAGCACATTTAATTCTCAGACTATAAAAATTTGGGGGTTTGGCTGGGTGTGATGGCTCACGCCTGTATTCCCAGCACTTTGAGAGGCCAAGGTGGGTGGATTGCCTGAGATCAGGAGTTTAAGACCAGAGTGGGCAGCATGATGAAACCCTGGCTCTACTGAAAATACAAAAATTGGCCAGGCGTGGTGGCAGGCACCTGTGATCCCAGCTTCTCAGGAGGCGGAGGCAGAGGAATCACTTAAACCCAGGAGGCTGAGGTTGCAGTGAGCTGAGATTGCCTTACTGGACTCTAGCCTGGGCAACAAGAGCAAGACATCGTCTAAAAAAAAAAAAAATCGGGGTTTTTATAGTTAATTACTGTGGAGGAATCTTGCTCTTCAGATGTCCTTCACTCAGCCTTGTGAGATGCTAAAATCTTACTGATGCTCATTTGAAGGGTTATTAACTTAAGAATACCCAAATAAGAAGCAGCAAATGATTCTTGTATGCTAAATTTACTATTCACATTTTATGTTGAACATGTATGACTACCAGGGACCTGTTTACTTAGAATCCTTTCCTATAACGATTGCTATGGAGAAGTGATAAACTCTTCATGATTAACTCTTCATAGACTTGGTATTTTTTTCTAGTGTTGTTATATAATTTTCAGCTTATGGTTGTATAAGTTTTTCCATCCTGGAAAGAAATAAGACTTTTGAGGTCAGTTAATAGCTATGTGATCTTAATGTACTGAGCCTCACTCTTTTCAATAGAGTGAGTTTTATGATCTCTTCCAAGAGTATGGTGACACTAATAGCTCACATATCAGCAGTATGTGTTTTGTGCTAAACATCTTACGCTGTCCTACCTGATCCCTCTTCTCATTCCTGAGAAAAACAAGCTGGAGATTTCAGCATATAGCCATGAGATAGTTTTTTTCTGAGAAATCAGTAGCTTATAGAAAGTTCTGTAGGACCTAAAATATAAACTTAACTTGTTTATTCATTCATTCTTTCATTCATTTATCTTTAAAATAGAGATGAGGTCTTGCCATGTTTCTCAGGCTGGTCTCGAATTCCTGGGCTCAAGCTATACTCCAACCTTGGCTTTCCAAAGTGCTGAGATTGCAGGCATGAGTCACTGTTCCTAGCCTATAAACACCTTTAGCATGTAACAGAGCATCTCTAAAATTCATTTATATATTTGTTTGTACAGAAAAAATTGATTGAATATCTCCTTTGGACTAGTCATTATTATAAGCACAGGCGATGCTTTTTTTTTTTTGAGACAGAATCTCGCTCTGTTGCTCAGGCTGAAGGCAGTGGCACGATCTCTGTTCACTGCCACCTCTTCGTCCTGGGTTCAAGTGATTCTCCTGCCTCAGCCTCCCAAGTAGCTGGGATTACAGGCACCAACTACCACGGCCAGCTAATTTTTGTATTTTTTTAGTAGACGGGGTTTCACTGTGTTAGCCACTGTGTTGTGGTAGATATTAAAGTATCTACCACACCTGGCCAGTAGATACTTTAATAATAAGATTGCCCAAGGCTGGGCGCAGTGGCTCACGCCTGCAACCTCAGCACTTTGGGAGGCTGAGGCAGGCAAATTATGAGGTCAGGAGTTGGAGACCAGCCTGGCCAATATGGCGAAACCCCATCTCTACTAAAAAAAAATAACAAAAATTACCCGGGCCTGGTGGCACGTGCCTGTAGTCCCAGCTACTTGGAAGGCTGAGGCAGGAGAATCTCTTGAACCAGGGAGGCAGAGATTTTAGTGAGCTGAGATTTCGCCACTGACTGTAGCCTGGGTGACAGAGCAAGACTCTGTCTCAAA
>NW_016107369.1:1386774-1388095 GCF_001604975.1 Cebus imitator
AAAAGAAAAGAAATATATATATATATATATTGCTCACAAGTAATATGGGTATTATTGTGCATACCTCATAGGCTTGATAAAAAGGTTAAATTTAGTTAATAAACTCTAAAAACAGGCATATAAAGTGCTTACTAAATAGTAGCTATTATTATTTTGATTATTATTATTTTTTTTTTGAGACAGCTTTGTTCTTGTTATTCAGGCTGGAGTACAATGGCACAGTCTTGGCTCACAGCAACCTCTGCCCCCTGGGTGCAAATGATTCTCCTGCCTCGGCCTCCCATGTTCCTGGGATTACCATGCCAGGCACCCATTACCATGCCAGGCTTATTTTTCTATTTTTGGTAGAGATGGAGTTTCACCATGTTGGTCAGACTGAACTTGAACTCCTGACCTCAGGTGATCTGCCGCCTCAGCGTCCCACAGTGCTGGGATTACAGGTGTGAGCCACTGTGCCCGGCCCTATTTTTATTGTTTTAATAAGGGAGACAGATAATAAGTAAAGTAGATAAATAATTTCATGCTCTGAACAGTTTTCATCACAGTAAACTGTTATGGAGCAAATGATTGGGTGGGGAGGGGTTGCCACTTTAGCAAGGGCAGTCAGAGGAAGCCTCACTAATGCAGGACCGTTCATCTGAAACACACAGATTGGGAGCTTACTTGAAGAACAATGCACAGCACTCTGTCAAGGCCTAGAATTGGGGAAAAGCATGTTATGTTCAAGAAACAGAGGATGAGCTAGTGTGACTGAAGCATCATGAGTGAGAGAGTAAGAGTTATAAGGGGAGATTGAAGGCATAGGCAAAGTCAGGTCAAGTTGTGTAAGCCATGAAGTGGCTCACACTTTTTTGCTGTGTTGTTTGGAGTATAAAATTAGAAATAGCATCTATTTCCTTTAAACTATTTTAAAGAATTATGTATGATAGACTTTATTAATATAAGACTTTGCTTGTCATAGTAAACATTTCTACAGAAAAAATTCTGAAGATCTCAAGTGCCTAGGAATTTTATTTTCTTTGATATTTATAAGTTGTCCTTTTAATGTACATCAAAGAATTTCTGACCAAAGCATTAAAGTGTAGAATGCCTTTATTTATTTATTGAATTTTCTGTATTTCTTTTTTACTTTAAAGTTTGCCATGAAACTTTTTATGAAAATATTTAAGATGCCAGGCGCAGTGGCTCACGCCTGTAATCCCAGCACTTTGGGGAGGCCGAGGCGGGTGGATCACGAGGTCAAGAGATCGAGACCATCCTGGTCAACATGGTGAAACCCCGTCTCTACTAAAAATACAAAACATTAGCTGGGCATGGTGGT
>NW_016107369.1:1388660-1392529 GCF_001604975.1 Cebus imitator
GGGGTTTCACCATGTTGACCAGGATGGTCTCGATCTCTTGACCTCGTGATCCACCCGCCTCGGCCTCCCACAGTGCTGGGATTACAGGCTTGAGCCACCGCGCCCGGCTGGCACATGTTTATTTTCTTAGTCTGTGAATAGAGTTGATGGCAGAAAAGAGAAGCGTTATAAGTAGGATGAGGTCAATAAAATTTTCCAGGCCCAGTGAATTTGGAAATAATATTTGGTAACCTGACTTAAATTCTGATGAGTTTGTAATCCAAGATAATGGTGCTATAGGCAATTTCTATTATCATTAATTTCAAGTCCTAGTGAGCCTCAAAAATAGAGATCATCAATGCATGATTTTGTTGGCACAGTTTATTTGGATACTGACTTGATTAGGAGATCTTAAATAATTTAAATGCATGAGGTCAAGGGAAAATTATTAACTTATAGCCAGGGTAGCAATTTGTGTATATATATTTTAAGCTTCCTTGGTTTTAAAATGTAAAAGACAAAATCTGAACGTCCCAAATTTTTAAGTCTACTGAGAGGACGTGTTGACATCTCAAGTGCCTTAATGAGGTTTCTTTTCATTGTTTGCTTTTCTTAAGCCTACTTGTGTCTGAACATTTTAGGTCATTTACAGCAAATACACTGACCTGGTTCCAAAGGAGGTTATGAATGCAGATGACCCAGACCTGCAAAGGCCAGATGAAGAAGCTATTAAAGAGGTAATGGGGAATTGATGTATTTGATGACTCTTTACATCCTGATTAACTTCCAAACTCTCAATGTGATGTTTCCTATTTCAGATAACAGAAAAGACAAGAGTAGCCTTAGAAAAATCTGTATCACAGAAGGTTGCTGCAGCCATGCCAGTTCGGGCAGCTGACAAACTGGCTCCTGCTCAGTATATCCGGTATGAATCTTGCCAAGAAGACTTAGTTTCATTTTGTACTCGATTCAGCTTGGGGAGTCACTAACCCACTTAGCAACTATTATAATGCATTGTTTTGAATAATGACTTGAAGCCTGTCTATTGTCTTTATAGACAATTGAAAGCAGAATTTAAGTTGTCCACTTTGTTTTTTGTTTGTTTATTTGAGATAAGCACTCTGTTGCCCAGGCTGGAGTGCAGTGACACCCTCACAGCTCACTGCAGCCTGACCTCCTGGGCTCAAGTGATCCTCCTGCCTTGATACCACCGTACCTGGCTAATATTTTAATGTTTTGTAGAGACGAGGTCTCACCATGATGCTCAAGCTATTCTCGAACTCCTGGACCCAAACAATCCTCCTGCCTTGTCATCCCAAAGTGCTAAGATTACAGATGTGAGCCACCACACTTGGCCTCTTTTTATGCTTTTTTTTTTGGAGATAGAGTCTTGCTCTGTTGCCCAGGCTGGAGTACAATGGTGTGATCTTGACTCACTGCAATCTCTGCCTCCACAGAGATTCTTCTGCCTCAACCTCCTGAGTAGCTGGGATTACAGGTGCCCACCATCATGTCCAGCTAATTTTTGTATTTTCAGTAGAGACAGGGTTTCACTGTGTTGGCCAGGCTAGTCTCAAACTTCTGACCTCAAATGGTCCACCCTCTTCGGCTTCCCAAAGTTCTGGGATTACAGGCGTGAGCCACTGTGCCCAGCCTATGCTATATTTTTGTTTTTTTTGTTTTTTTGAGACAGAGTCTCTGTCACCCAGGCTGCAGTGCAGTGGCATGGTCTTGGTTCACTGCCACCTCTGCCTCCTGGGTTCAAGTGATTCTCCTGCCTCAGTCTTCCAAGTAGCTGGGATTGCAGGCATGTACCACCATGCTCAGCTAATTTTTGTATTTTTGGTGGAGATGGGGTTTTACCATTTTGGCCAGGCTGGTCTCAAACTCCTGACCTCAGATGATCCGCCCACCTCAGCCTCCCAAAGTGCTGGGATTACAGGCGTGAGCCAACTGGCCCGGCCCTATGCTATTTTCAAAATACATTTTTTGTTTTTAGAAATTAACAGTCAACTGTAGTATATGACCTAAATCACAATTATTATTTATAGTTTTCCATTTATCGGTAATAGATACCTTTATAATACTTCTAAATTTTGAGGTGTTTCACTTGACTGAATCTTTGCATAGAGATGAATCACATACATATATTAGGGGAAAATTCAGAGCTCGTAGGGCTGCTGTTATTATTCTTTTCTCTGTTTTATAACCTATGATTAATCAAAAACTTCTAACTGTAAGTTGCCTGCTGGGATTATTATGAGTGTTTTTTCCCCAGATGCAGGCATACCAAATAGGTACTGTTTCTAAACTGCTTATCTGTGAAACTGAACACTGCATCTTCAGTGTTGGAAAATGTATGAGGATGGGTTATCTGCACACTAATACCACTCAAGTTTGTCTTTTATCTGTAACTCATAATTTCTGTTCTTTTATCTCTCTTGCTGTCTGCTTTGTCTAAATATATTGTTCATTTTCTATTAATACATTGTGAAAGGAATTGAAAATGTATCTAGCTTAAGGTTGTAACAGAAGGAAAATGCCTTCTGAAAGCTTGAACTAGTTACACCTTTAGTTTTTATCTGCTTTCTTCAGATACACACCATCGCAGCAAGGAGTGGCTTTCAACTCTGGAGCTAAACAGAGGGTTATTCGGATGGTAGAAATGCAGAAAGATCCAATGGAGCCTCCAAGGTTCAAGTAAGTAAAAAGAAGGAGGCTACTAATACACACAAAAACATGGATGAATCTCAAAACAATTATGCTGAGTGAAGGAAGCCAGGCAAAACAAGTACATACAATATGATTCCATTTATATAAAACTCTAGGAAATGCAAACTAACCTGTAGTGACAGAAAGATCAGTGAATCCCTCTGGGGAAGGAGGTAGGGACAAACAGGAGATGGGAGGGACAAGAGGAATAGGCAAGGGGCAAGCAGAAACTTCTGGGGATGACAGGTATGTTCACCATCTTGATTGTGATGATGATTTCACAGGCGCTTATTTGTGTCAAAATCTAATCAAATTGTATACTTTAAATATGTACAGTTAATTAAATGTCAATTATCTCAATAAAGGTGCTTTTTAAAATGAAAAAAGTTATATTACTCTGTAAAATGACAATAATGTTGGGAGGTGGGGTAACAATGATGACAAAGTTGGCCATATTTTATTCATTGTCATAGTAGAGTGGTAAGTGCATATCATTATACAGCCTCTGTTTTTGTCTATGTTTGAAACTTTTATGCAAGAAAAAAAAGGAGGGGAGACTTGATGTGATGACTAAAAGGGAGGAAACTATATCACTCTCTGGTTGTGTTTTGATTTATACTTCAGGATTAATAAGAAAATTCCCCGGGGACCACCTTCTCCTCCTGCACCGGTCATGCATTCTCCTAGCCGAAAGGTATTCTTTGCTGTAGTCTAAAATCTTTTTTTCTACTCATGATTATTAATTTTATAGATAATTTCCCGATACCTATACAGGTACATGTCACCACACTGACTTGTAGTTTCTTTTTTTATTTTTCAAGATGAAGTATCAAGAACGCTTATGAGAATTTATATAACATGTTAGCTATAAGTTTTGTTATTAGTAACCCAAATCCTACTTTTAATGGAATGGACAGGGTCTGCTGTTTCACTTAAAAAGATGTTACAGGAAGTGAATATATTGGTTCATTAGGTCTCTGATAATTTGAGTGACTTTTAAGATATGTTTTGTTACTCCAAAGAGCAGTTTTTCATCCAAAAGAAGTCACATCGGCTGGGCACAGTGGCTCACACCCGTAATACCAGCACTTTGGGAGGCAGAGGCAGGCGGATTATCTGAGGTCGGGTGTTCGAGACCAGCCTGACCAACATGGAGAAACCCCATCTCTACTAAAAAA
>NW_016107369.1:1392651-1394387 GCF_001604975.1 Cebus imitator
AACAAAAATGAAATTCTGTCTGAAAAAAAAAAAGAAAAAAAAAGTCATGGAAAAATACTAGCCAACATTTATAACTGTCAAAAATAATTTCTAGATTATTTTCCATTTTTCACAGTACTTCAAAGTTATTACTAGAATTAATGATACAGTAAACTGGTGCTAGCAAACAAATGGATTGTTGGCCTTTCACTATGTATGTGCATATGTCAGTGTATATGGAGCTGCCTTTAAAGATAAAGATTATACTTAGATTACTTTGTAGACTATAAATCTAACCCTGTCTCTTCTTTCACTCTTAACTCAGATGACTGTAAAGGAACAACAAGAGTGGAAGATTCCCCCTTGTATTTCTAACTGGAAAAATGCAAAGGTAAGTAAGTTGTAAAAAACATCAGTCTCTATTAGTACTGTAACCTACTGGAAAACACCAATAAAAGCAACTATAGCCTAGGTAACTCTAATTGAAACAACACATGGCTTAACTGAGGATTTTCAAAAAGGAATGCCCAAATTGGTGACTTTTTTAATGTAATAAAAATGTTAGTATGCCAGGCACATGAATACCATGTCAGTTCTTATTTTTGTTTTGTTTTGTTTTGTTTTGAAACAAAGTTTCATTCTGTCACCAGGCTGGAGTGCAGTGGCACAATCTCAGCTCACTGCAACCTCCGCCTCCCAGGTTCAAGCGATTCCCCTGACTCAGCCTCTTGAGTAGTTGGGACTATAGGTGCATGCCACCACACGCAGCTAATTTTTTATATTTTAGTAGAGACAGGGTTTCACCATGTTGGCCAGGATGGTATCTGTCGATCTCCTGACTTCGTGATATGCCCGCCTCAGTTGCCCAAAGTGCTGGGATTACAGGCGTGAGCCACCACGCCTGGCCCCACGTCAGTTCTTTTAGTGAATTGTGGCTAGCAGAAGCACATAGAGAAGGAATAAGTAGAATAAAGTGTCGTATAAATACAAGATGGTATTTAGAAACTCAAATTTACATCTAAAAATTATTTCTAAAAGAAACTGGTGTAAAAGATTATATGACAAAAGAACAGAAGTTTGGTTAAGTGCTTTTTTTTTTTTTTTTTTTTAAAACAGGGTTTCACCATGTTGGTCAGGCTGGTCTTGAACTCCCGACCTCAGGTGATCCACCCGCCTTGGCCTCCAAAGTGCTTGGATTACAGGCATGAGCCACCACGCCCGGCCTGGTTAAGTGCTTTAATTTTCAACTACTTGGCTCTGTAGTAGTGAAGACTTAAGCTATGTATTTCTAATAATTGCCAAAATTTCCAGGAGTTGTTAAGAATCTATCGATTGTGGGATAGATTTTCTAATCACTGTTTCCTCTTCCCTGAACCATAGTTCATGATTTTATTTTTGATGGATGAAGAAGACCATTAAGTTTCTTAAGGGAATTTAGGTACTCATCCTAAAACAAAGAATTTGTTGGCTGGTCTGATTTAATATTATGTAACTGGATGGTATCTTGAGCTGGTTCTGTAACACTTCATTTTATTCTGAGACTGTGGCCTAAAGGACAACATTTAAGAGACTAGTCAGAAATCTGGAAAATAAAGCTAAGCCTGAAAGTTAACATAGATATTCAAGCATAGTTCTTGAGTTACTGAGATGCAAAGTTTTATAATGTAGAATTTTAGTTGTCTATCAAACCTTTTTTTCCTCCTTTTCTTTTCTTTTTTCTTTTTTTTTTTTTTTTTTTTTTTTTTTTTTTTTTTTTT
>NW_016107369.1:1394397-1406916 GCF_001604975.1 Cebus imitator
TTTTTGAGACAGGGTCTCACTCTGTTGCCTAGGCTGGATGATCATGGCTCACTGCAGCCTCAACCTCCCAGGCTCAGGTGAGCCTCCCACCTCAGCCTCCTGAGTAGTTTGGACCACATGTGTGCACCACCATGCCTGGCTACTTTTTTGTATTTTTGGTAGAGATGGGGTTTTTTCATGTTGCCAGGCTGGTCTTGAACTCCTGGACTCAAGCAATCCACCTGCCTTGGCCTCCCAAAGTGTTGGGATTACAGGCTTGAGCCACTGTGCCCAGCCTTTTTTTTTCTATTTACTAAAACTTCAGGGTTCTAAGAATACAACAGATCATTAAGACAGTACAGCAGATTTAACTTCTATAAATGCTAAGATCATAGTGATTTATTCTACCTTTATTTGACTGTTATATTTACTTGAGGAGCAACTATTGAACTGTTTGACATTTACTTCCTTTTATTATAATCCACAATTATTAATACAAGTATCTAGTTTTCCAGACCTTGGGTTCTGAAATCCTGTTGTCTGAGTTTAAATCCTAGTTCATCCACTTATTAACAGAAAGACCTTGGGGATGTTACCAAAGCATCAGTGAAATGGATACAATAATGTGAGAAGCTTTATAGAGTTATTGTGAAGGTTAAATGAGACCATAGGTGTGTTTGATCTTCTACATAAAGCACTGATTGATAGCTCCTATTGTTTTGCATCATTATAAAGAAAGATAGAAGGAAAAAGAACCTCCAGTTAAGTGGTTCTTAAAATGTGGGCATATTTAAATTTAATTTTAGCCAGGTTCGGTGGCTCATGCCTGTAATCCCAGCACTTTGGGAGTCCAAGGGTGGATCACCTGAGATCAGGAGTTCAAAACCACCCTGGCCAACATGGGGAAACCCCGTCTCTACTAAAAATACAAAAATTAGGCATGGTGGTGCATGCATGTAGTACCAGCTGCTCGGGAGGCTGAGGTAGGAGAATCACTTGAACCCAGGAGGCAGAGGTTGCAGTGAGCTGAGATCACACCACTGCACTCCAGCCTGGGTGACAGAGCAAGACTTCATCTCCAAAATAAATAAATTAATTTAACTTTAAGCACTTCTATGACTGGGTTTTCTGTCTGCTTTCATACTAGGGTTATACAATTCCATTAGACAAACGTCTGGCTGCTGATGGAAGAGGACTACAGACAGTACACATAAATGAAAATTTTGCCAAATTGGCCGAAGCCCTCTACATTGCTGATCGGAAGGTTGGTTGGTTATCATTTAATGCTCTTGTTACTTTTAAAATCCATTCTTTATTACCTAAGGTACTGATAATTTAACTATAGTACTGAGCACCTAGAGAGTCTCACCTATGGTATGCGTGTTAGAGATGACAGCTACTAATTGGCAGGTCTGTGTATGCTCCCAGCCTTTGTAGATGTGTACACACACCCCACAGTGGTGCTTCAGCTCCCTCACAACGTGCCAGAATAATGATTTGCTAGGATGATCCATTTTATGAAGATTGCTAGGTTTCATATTTCTCGATTTCAAATTTTCCTCTATGTTACATGTCCCCCAAAAGGGCAGTTGCAGGAAAAGGCAGATAAACATTCTGATGAATTGAATGCTACATAAAATGGCATTCATAGCATTGGCCATCTATTAATATTATATATTGTATTAAATATTACGGAATTAGGCTGGGCACAGTGGCTCACGTGTATAATCCCAGCACTTTGGGAGACCGAGATGGGTGGATTGCTTGAGGTCGGGAGTTAGACCAGCCTGGCCAATGTGGTGAAACTCTACCTCTGCTAAAAATACAAAAATTAGCAGGGTGTGGCATGCACCTGTAATCCGAGCTACTTGGAAGGTTGAGGCAGGAGAATCGCTTGAACGTGACAGGTGGGGGTTGCAGCGAGCCAAGATTGCACCACTGCACTCCAGCCTGGGCAACAGAGTAAGACAGTTCATCTCAAAAATATATATATAAATGTTATGGAATTGATATGTAATGTTGAAGTTCACACACATCATAGCATGTGTTTAAAACATAGAAAACTATGTCTTCCATATCACAGTGAGTACCCTTATAAAAGTTCTCTAGCAGATGTAAGTTAAGATTTTATCTTGAGTTGACTTGCTTAATTTTGAAAATGTAAACAGTCCCTTATTTATTTATTTTTGAGATGGACCTCACTATGTTGCCAGGCTGGTCTCAAGCTCCTGAGCTTAAGCAGTCCTTCCACCCGGGCCTCCCAAAGTGCTGGGATTACAGGAGAGAGCCACTACACTTGGCTTTAATTTTGTTTTTTAGATTGTTTCTGAGAAAGCATTAGTGAACTACTTGACTTACAAGATTAATTGTGGTCACTATAGTTTCATTCACCAAAATATTCCCAGAGAAAAAAGCTGACCTTGCAGTGTCTCCCAGGCAGGATATCTTTTAGTGGAAAAGAATCTTTGTTTTAATTAGCAATAACAAATCTGAATTCTGCTCTTACCAGCCAGATGTTAGGGAGTTGGATGATAGCTATAAATATTTATCCCATGATAGTGTCCTGTTTAACAAATGACTTTACTAACAGGCTCGTGAAGCTGTGGAAATGCGTGCCCAAGTAGAGAGAAAAATGGCTCAAAAAGAAAAGGAAAAACATGAAGAGAAACTTAGAGAAATGGCCCAGAAAGCCAGGGAGAGAAGAGCTGGGATCAAAACTCATGTGGAAAAAGGTATGACATTCTCATTACTGAATTGAATTTACTTGGTGAACAAAATATATCTCATTTTAGAAAATCTTTTTTTCCTACTGCATATAAAGTAGGTACATATAAACAAAATTTAGATACTTCAGATATAGTTTAGAAATGGAGAGTAATCTGTGTGTTAGTAAGCTGAAGCAACAGGCGATAAGAGTGTATATTTAAAGATGGGCCTTCAGTTTGGGACTGTACCAGAAGTTTTTCAACTTCTGAGCAATATACTTTTCAAAATTGCATTATTACTCAAATGATAGGCTTGATTTTTCTCTTATTTTAGTCTCAAAACTTAAGAGAAATTAGATCTCTAACTGAATAATTCAGCTCCCTCATAGTAAAATAATCCAGAGTTTTTCTGTCTTGTAGGCTAATGCATTTCTAATCATTAAATCTTCCAGTATTTTCTGTCTGGGTTTACTTAGTGGTCTACATTGGTGTATTAATTCAATTGAAGTGGGAAGATGAATCCTAATTGAAATTTTGTAAGGGTGGTTTTTTCTGCATTACTAAATTCTTACGTAGTACATTCATTCATTCTTTCATTTATGTAGTTCATATTGAGTATCCGCTGTGTGCAGGGTTCCCTTTTAGACATAAGGGGTTTTTGCTAGACAGTGGATGGGGGAATGGGATGTACAGTTAACATTCTAGTGAGTGTAGACAGACAAAAGTTAATCATGTAGTATAGTAAAAGGTAGTAATTGCTGTGGAGGAAAAACAGTACAGGGAAGAAGGATATAAAATTGCCAGAAGGTGAGAATGGTCAAAGAGCCCTCACTTCTGAGATAATACTTTTAGCAGAAATACTTGAAGGAAGTAAGGAAGCAAGCCATGTGAATATCTGGGGGAAGAGCATCCCACAAAGAAGGGCCAGCAAGTACAAGGCTCTGAGACGGGAGTATGCCTAGTGTGGCTCAAGAAAGAGC
Source organism: Cebus imitator (assembly GCF_001604975.1). Classification (NCBI taxonomy): domain Eukaryota; kingdom Metazoa; phylum Chordata; class Mammalia; order Primates; family Cebidae; genus Cebus; species Cebus imitator. The sequence goes on from NW_016107369.1 coordinate 1,398,062, forward strand.
AGGCAGGACAATAAGCCTGGATTGTATGAGAAAGAAGGGAATGAGTGGGAGATGAGTTTTCAGAATAGTTAGGGCAGGTGGGAAGAGTAGTGGCCAGATTATGTTTGGCCACTGCTTAACCATTGTAAAGATAAACCTTCCACTTCAAGTGAAAAGGGAAGCAATTGCAGGGTTTTGAGTAGAGTGATGTGATCTGACATACTGTTTTCCAGCTTTATTGAGGTATAATTGGCAAATAAAAATTGTATAAAGTATACAACAAGATGTTTTAATATACACTGTGAAGTGTTCACCAGTGTCCAGCCAGTTAACTTACCAATCACCTCTTATAGTTACTTTTTAAATTTTTTGGTGAGAACATATAAGATCTACTCTCTTATGTTACTGGATGCAAAGTCTCAACTGTTGTCAAAAAAAAAAAAAGATCTACTCTCTTAGCAAATTTCAAATATACAATGCAGTATTGTTAACTATAGTTACCATATAGTATATTAGATCTCCAGAATTTACTCATCCTGCATAAATCACACTTTGTACCATATGACCATTTCCCCTAACATGTATTTTTGAAAGACCTCCCTGGCTGCTGTCTTAAAAATACATTACTGTGAAATGGGCATGGATTAATGCCTTTCAAATAAACTATAAGATATGGTAACAAGTGGTAGCGAAAACATGGTCAGATGTTAGATATATTTTGGTAGTAGAGATGACAAAATTTGCTTGTGGATTAGATGGAGATACAAAAAAAAAGTAGGAGTTAAGGATGACTCTGCACCTGGCCTTTCCTGCTATTTTATTATGAATATTTTGAAACATACAGAAAAGCTAAAAGAATTATATAATGAACGCCCATATCTCCTACCACTTAGTCTACGCTTAATTTTTCTTTTTAACAATTAACATTGCTCTCATGCAAGAAAAGCTCAGGACTTGACAGCTTCACTGCTAAATTCTTCCAGACATTTAAAGAACTAAATACCAGTTGTACTCAAACTATTCCAAAAAATTGAAGAGAAGGGAATGCTTCCAAATTTATTCTACAAAGTCTTTGGACAAATATACAACAAATAAGAAAACCACAGGCTAACATCCTTGATAGTTATAGATGCAAAAATCCTTAACAAAATTCTAACAAACAGAATTCAACAAGACATTAAAAAATCATTCATCATAATCAACTGAACTATCCTTCATCCCAAGGATGCAAGGATGATTCAGTATATGCAAATCAGTAAGTGTGATACATCACATTAATAGAACCAAGAATAAGAACCATAGCATCATTTCAATAGAACCTGAAAAAGCATTTGATAAAATTCAACATCCCTTCATGATGAAAACGATCAACAAAGTGGGCTTAGAAGGAACATACCTAAAAATATTTAAAGCCACATATGACACACCCACAGCTGACATTATACTGAATGGAGAAAAATTGGAAGTCTTTACTCTGAGATCTGGAACAAGGCAAGGGTGCCCACTTTCACCACTATAATTCCACATAGGACAGGAAGTCCTTGACAGAGGAACATAGGCAAGAGAAAGAAATAAAGGGCATCCAGATTGGAAAGGAAGGCCAGGCACAGAGGCTCACACGTGTAATCCCAGCACTTTGGGAGGCTGAGGCAGGTGGATAACTTGAGGTCAGGAGTTCAAGACCAGCCTGGCGAACAGGGTGAAACGCTGTTTCTACTAAAACTACAAAAATCGGCTAGGTACGGTGGGGCTCACCTATAATCCCAGCTACTTAGGATGCCGAAGCACAAGAATTGCTTGAGCCCGGGAGGCAGAGGTTACAGTGAGCTGAGGTCACACTACTACACTCCAGCATGGGCAACAAAGCAAGACTCCATCTAAAAAAACAAAACAAAGAAGACATCAAATTATATTTCGTCAGAGACAGTATGATCCTATATTTAGAAAAACCTAATGACGCCAACCAAAAAACTTAAAACTGATAAATGAATTCAGTAACATTACAAGATACAAAATCCACATACAAAAATTTGTAGCATTTCTATATACAAATAGCATACTCAAGCTGAAAAACAAAAAGGCAGTCCCAATTATAATAGCTACAAAAACCTACCTAGGAATAAACTTTTTTTTTTTTTTTTTTTTTTTTTGAGACAGTCTCACTCTGTTGCCCAGGCTGAAGTGCAGTGGCGCAGTCTTGCCTCACTGCAACATCTGCTTCCTGGGCTCAAGTGATTCTCATGTCGCAGCCTCCTGAGTAGCTGGGGCAATAGGCACGTGCCACCACCCCTGGCTAATTTTTTTTTATTTTTAGTAGAGATGGGGTTTCACTACATTGGCCAGGCTGGTCTCAGATGTCAGGTGATCACCCACCTTGGCCTCCCAAAGTGCTGGGATTATAGGCACAAGCTACCATCCCCGGCCTCATAAGAATAAACCACAGAAATGAAAGATCTTCACAAAGAAAACGATAAAAGACCGATGAAAGTAATCGAAGAGGAGGCATGGTGGCTCACACCTGTGATCCCAACACTTTGGGAGGCCAAGGCAAAAGGATTACTTGAGGTCAGGTGTTCAAGACTAGCCTAGGCAACATAGAACATATATCCTATCTCTCTCTCTCTTTTTTTTTTTTTTTTTTTTTTTTTTTTTTTATTTTTTAACACCCCTCTTTTTTTTTTTTTTTTTTTTTTTTTTTTTTTTTTTTTTTTTTTTGGTTTTTATTATAACGCCACCCCTTTTGTTTTTTTAAAAAAAAAAAAAAATTTAATTTAAAAAAAAGGACATTGAAGGAACCTTCCATAGTAAATGGAAAGATAGCCCATGCTCATGAATTGGAAAAATTAGTATTGTTAAAAAGTTCATACTACCCAAAGGTAGCTGTAGACGCCATGCAATCCCTATCAAAATACCGATGACATTCTTCACAGAAATAGAAAAACAATACTAAACTTTCTATGGAACCACAAGAGACCCCAAATAACCAAAGCAATCCTGAATAAAAAGAACAAAACTGGAGACATCACACTGCCTGGCTTCAAAATATACTACAAAGCTGTAGTAACCAAAGCGGCATGGTACTGCCATAAAAACAGACACACAGACCAGTGGAACACAATAGAGAACCCAGAAATAAATGTATTGGTTGTAAATGCATGGAATTTTTGTTTGTTTGGAGACAGGGTCTCACTTTGTCATCCAGCCTGGAGTGCAGTGGTGTAATCTTAGCTTATTGCAACCTCTGCCTCCCAGGCTCAAGCTGTCCTCCCGCCTCTGCCTCCCAAGTAACTGGGACTAAGGTATGCACCACCATGCCTGGCTAATTTTTGTATTATTTGTAGAGATGGGGTTTTGCCATTTCACCCAGGTTGAACTCCTGGCCTGAGTGATCCATCCGCCTCAGCCTCCCAAGGTGCATTACAGGCATGAAACCCACCGTGCCCAGCCCATGCATGGATTTTTAACAATGATGCTCAAAGCATACATTGGGGAAAGGATAGTCTCTTCAGTAAATAATGCTCTGAAAACTGAATATTCACATGCAAAAGAATGAAAATAGACCCGTATTTCTTATCACATACAAGAATCACATTAAAATGGATTAAAGACTTAAATGTAAGGCCTGAACTATGATACCACTAGATGAAGACATTGGGACATGCTTCAGAACATTGGTCTGGGCAAAGATTTTTTGGGTAAAATCACAGAAGCACAGACAGCAAAAGCAAAAATAGACATATGGGATTGTACCAAGCTAAAAGGCTTCTGCACAGCAAACAGTCAACAGAGAGTGAAGAGGCCACCTACAGAATGGGAGAAAATGGTTGCAAACTATCCATTTAAGAAAGAATTAATAACCAGAATGTACAAGAACTCAACTCAATAGCAAAGAAACCAGATAATCTGATTTTAAAATGGGCCGGGTACAGTGGCTCACGCCTATAATCCTAGCACTTTGGGAGGCCGAGGTGGGTGGATCACCTGAGGTCAGGAGTTCAAGACCAGCCTGGCCATCATGGTGAAACCCCATCTTTTAAAAAAAAGAAAAAAAGGCAAATGATCTGAATAGACAGCCTCAAAAGAAGACATACTTATGGCCAACAGGTATATAAAAAATGTTCAGCATCACTAATCATCTGGGAAATCAAAACCACAGTGAGATATTAGGTCAACCCAGTTAAAAATGGCTATCATCAAAAAGGCAATATCAGATGCTGGCAGGGATACAGAAGGGGGAATGCTAGTACATTGTTGGTAAGAATCTAACATAGTACAGCTACTATGGAAAACAGAATGGCAGTTCTTCAAAAAACTGAAAACAGAGCTACCACATGATCCAGCAGTTCACTGCTGGTTATATATCCAAAAGGAAATCAGTGTATCAGAGGGATATCTGTACTCCCATGTTTATTGCAGCATTCTTTACAATATTTAAGATATGGAATCAAGTTATGTGTTCAGTAGATGAATGGATAAAGAAAATGTGGTCTGTATACACAATGGGATATTACTCAGCCATAAAAAAGAATGAAATCATGTAATTTGCAACAATATGGATGGTACTGAAGGTTATTAAGTGAATAAGACAGGCACAGAAATACAGATACTGAATCTTCTCAGTTGTATGTGGAAGCTAAAAAAGTTGGTCTCAAGGAAGTAGAGAGAGTAGAATGGTGGTAACCACTGGTTGGGAAGGATGCTGGGGATGGGAAATAAAGAGAGATTGGTTGATGGTATTAAGAGTAAGTTCTGATGTTCCTAGCACAGTGGGGTGAATAGTAATGAATATTTATTGTATATTGCTAAATAGTTAGAAGATTTAGAATGTTCCCAACACGAAGAAATGATAAATGTTTGAGGCAATGGATATCCTAATTACCAATTTGTTACATATTTTATGCATGGATCAGATATCATATATGCCCCATAAATATGTGTGATTATTATATCAATAAACATTGCTAGGTTTGCTTTATCACATATTTGCCAATCTTTATATCCATCTCTAGAATTCACATTCAAAACTTAAATACTGTTTATTAGACTTAAATTAATTGCAAGTAAGGTTTAAAAGGCTGAATGTGACTACAAAGAAATTTGGAATTTTCTCTCTAAGGTTAAAGAATATTCTCTCATTCAAAATATTGGCTGGGCATGTGGATCACTTGAGGTCAGGAGTTCAAGACCAGCCTGGCCAACATGGTGAAACCTCATCTCTACTGAAAATAAAAAATTAACCCAGCATGGTGGTGCATGCCTGTAGTCCCAGCTACTTGGGAGGCTAAGGCAGGAGAATCACTTGAACCTGGGAAGCGGAGGTTGCAGTGATCTGAGCTCACACCACTGCACTCCAGCCTGGGCAACAGAGGAAGACTTTGTCTCAAAAAAACCAAACAGGCCTGGCATGGTGGCTTATGCCTGTAAATCATTTTGGGAGGCTGAGGTGGGCAGGTCACCTGAGGTCAGGAGTTCGAGACCAGCGTGACCAACATGAAGAAACCCCATCTCTACTAAAAATACAAAATTAGCCAGGCATGGTGTCACATGCCGGTAATCCCAGCTACTCGGGAGGCTGAGGCAGGAGAATCGCATGAACCCAGGAGGCAGAGATTGTAGTGAGCCGAGAACGCACCATTGTACTCCAGCCTGGGCAACAAGAGCCAAATTCCGTCTCAGACAAACAAACAAAATATTAATGAGGCTGGGTGCAGTGGCTCACATCTGTAACTCCAGTACTTTGGGAGACCTAGGTGGAAACATCACAAGACCCCAGAGTTTGAGACCAGCCTTGACAACGCAGTGGGACTGCATCTTTACAAAAAAATTTAAAAGTCAGTCATGGTGGCACACACCTGTGGTCCCAGGTATTTGGGAGGATGAGGCAGGAGGATTACTTGAATCTAGGAGGTTGAGGGTGCAATGAGCCATGTTCATGCTATTGCACTCCAGCCTGGGTGACAGAATGAGACCCTGGCTCTTTTTTTAAAATATATATATATATATATATATATATATATACACACACACACACACACACACACACACACACGTATGCACATATATAGTAGATAATATAATGAAGTCCTTTTCATCTGTTCAAACAGAGGATGGGGAGGCACGTGAGAGGGATGAAATCCGGCATGACAGGCGAAAAGAGAGACAGCATGACCGGAATCTTTCCAGGGCAGCTCCTGATAAGAGGTGGGTGTTAAGATATGTACCAATCATGAAGAGTGGCCTTTTTCTACCTTTCAGAGCAGAATTTTATAGAGTCTACTAAGATCAGTTTTGCTTCTCTCCCTTTCTTCTTTAATATGATAACTTAATAAATTAGCACTTAATTTTCTTGTTAACTACTTTGTCTTAGCTCTAGTTGACTCGTCTCTGAAAGTAATCTTTTCTTCCATTACCTTAAGTCAGTTAGAATTGGTAATGATGGGAATATAGAAAAGGGAATTGAGATCAGGTTTGTGAAAAGGAAGTAGTAGTAAATTTGAACTGTTGAGTGGGTTCTTTCCTACCGTAAATGGTGAGACATGGATTATATGCCTCTTCCTTTAGACAGGAAATAAGCTGTCATGCTATTATTGAGATCATTTTATATGCATATTACTGCATCTAGTACAATTGATAAGAGCGGTTTTGAAAGAAGTGAAAATCAGCTCATTCTTAGGAGTAGTTTAACTTACAGTTCAGAAAGACAGCTAGCCTAAAACAATTTGAGAAAATCTGCAAAGCACTTTTAGTAAGTATAAACATATATAACAAACTGAATACATATATGAGGGCATAGTGTAAAGTAGGGAGGCTGAGGACTAAAAGTTCTGAAAAGTAGAGAAAATAACTGCACTACAAAGGTGAAATTCTGAGTGAGGGTTAAAGGCAAGTATAAAATATTTTCTTTCCAAATGAACAGTTTTTTATGCTCTGATCATCCTATGAGCTACTACGTTTTTCAAGTTATATTTTAAACAAGAAAAAGAGGTTGGGCATGGTGGCTCCTACCTGTAATCCCACAGCACTTTGGGGGGCCAAGGCAGGTGGATCACTTGAGGTCAGGAGTTCGAGACCAGCCTGGCCAACATGGTGAAACGCTGTCTCTACTAAAAATACAAAAATTAGCCAGTGTGGTGGCAGGTGCCTATAGTCCCAGCTGCTTGGGAGGCTGAAATGGAAAAATCACTTGAACCCTGGAGGTAGAGGTTTCAGTGAGCCAAGATCATGCCACTGCATTCCAGCCTGGGTGACAGAGCAAGACTCTGTCTCAAAAATTAAAATTAAAATTAAATAAACGTGAAAAGGATTCCTGCGGGTATTAATTGGCATATTTCATCTCCCTGGATAAATAACGTCATGGAGAAGCAGAGACTCTTACTCTTGAGTTTAGAGTTGAGGATAAAGTACATGTAGTAGAAGGAGAAGCAAGTGTGAAAGTGTTTAATTAATGACAGTCTTGGTAATTCCTAAATTAAAAATTACAGTAGCCAGGCGGCTCACACCTGTAATCCCAACTCTTTGGGAGGCTGAGGCGGGCAGATCACCTGAGGTCAGGAGTTTAAGACCGGCCTGACCAATATGGTAAAACCCCATCTTTATAAAAAAATAAAAATTACAGTAGTTCTGTAGTTAAATTGGGCCCTCAAAACCAGTAAAGTGGCTATCAGAATTGATAACATAGAAAAGGTATAAAATTGTAACTGCATGAAAATAAAATAGCCTATAGAAATCATTTTCTGACCTGAGTTTTTAGTAAAATAAGATATGATAGTTACCATGGTTTCATTGGGATGTAGACTGCATGCATAATAAAACAGCCAGGAAACCAAATTAATCTGAATGTCAAAAATCATACTAACCAATTCAGTCATTGACATGTTTTCCTCAAAATTCTAGTGGGATAAAATTACTAAATGTGGTTAGATAAAAGAGCTGATCCTAGCTTATTTAAAATGATTCCTGTGCTGTATCTAATTTGTATCTGCTTCCCAACCCCCAAACCATCATATAATGATAGTAAATGTAGACCATAGCAATTTTATACCTCAGCATTATATCTCATACTGTAAGGTGATTGCTTATATTAAAGAATTCCATGTCAACAAGTCTGTTAGATGTTCTTTTGAGCTAACAGGACGTCCTAATTGTAAAACTCTCCCTCTAATCTGAAATGCTTTATAAGGCCTGCCAGCTTGATTATGTATTATCAAGGAATATATGTTCACGAGACACGAATGTGACATATTCATGACCTTTGCATGAGATTGGTTGTATTTCAGTTGAACATATTCAACTTGTCTGTAGAGTTTTCAGTTACTGATGTCGTGTTTCAAAATAGGTCGAAACTTCAGAGAAATGAAAATCGGGATATCAGTGAGGTCATTGCTCTCGGTGTTCCTAATCCTCGGACTTCCAATGAAGTTCAGTATGACCAAAGGCTCTTCAACCAATCCAAGGTACAAGTTTAAGAACAGCATATTATGTGTGTTGATGTGAATATCCTCAGGGAAACAAAAATTAACATACTTTTACATGTGGATGTAAATGCCAGCATGACGACAAAAAAAAAAAAAAGGAAGTTGTATGTTGAAACTTGAGACAAGAAGATGAAACAGTTGATTTTAACTTTTTTTGGGGGGTGGGGAGGGGCAGGATACTTGTGTTCTGAGATTTTAACTTTTTTTTTAAATTTATTTCCCCTACCCCCACCCCAAGATTTTAACTTCTTAGTGGGTTGAGATTTGAGACACTAGGAGAAGAAAGAAAGTGATTAAAAACTTGGTGTTGTGGTATGTCAGTCTTTTGTTTCGAAAATAGAGCCAGGGAGGCCAGGCACAGTGGCTCATGCCTGTAATCCCAACACATTGGGAGGCCAAGGC
>NW_016107369.1:1407966-1410625 GCF_001604975.1 Cebus imitator
CACACACACACACACACACACACACACACACAAGGTAAGAATACAGAAGTCTAAGTTCTACTGGGAAATAGAGTGGAAAACTTATTATGACTTGGAGATTTTAAGTAAGGTCTTCTAAGTGACAATTATTAGGTAGTTTATATTGTTGGTATTGTTCTAAGTGTTTTGTTATTATCTCACTTAATTCTTACAAAAATCCTATAAAATCATACCATTATCTCTCATGTTATAGATGAGGAAATTGAAACACAGGTTTAGCTTGTGATTGAGGGAACTACAATTCAAACTAGGTATCTCTTGATATCAAAGCTTTCTTAACTACTATACAATGGCAAATTAACAGCTGAGAAAAGAGATCTAGGGGTAAAATTTCACATACGTAAATATTTTGAAGATAATCACCTATTAGAAGTTTAAGCTTAAAACATTTAAAAATTGTGATGAAAATTTTGTGGCTGGGCACTATGGCTCACGCCTGTAATCGTAGCACTTTGTGAGGCCTAGGCGGGCAGATTGCTTGAGCCTAGTTCAAGACCAGCCTTGGCAATATGGCAAAGCCCTGTCTACAAAAAATTAGCTGGGCATGGTGGCAACACCTATACTCCCAGCTACTTGGGAGGCGGAGGTGGGAAGAACACCTGAGCACAGGGAGGTCACAGCTCTGGTGACCTATGATCATATCACCCAAACCACTGCACTCCAGCCTGGACAACAGGGAGTCCCTGTCTCAAAAAAAAAAAAAAAAGAATCCGAAGTTGTTAGGAACAAAAGTTTGTGCTATAGCAGTTTTTTAATGAAGACCTTTTTTTTAATTTGCAGTTCAGATTTTTGAAAATGTGAGCTACAAATCAGCAAGGGCTTACTCTAAGCATGTTATCAGATTCAGCTTTTAATAAACATTGTTTACATTTTTATTTAATGTCATCCATTTTTCCACAGGGTATGGACAGTGGATTTGCAGGTGGAGAAGATGAAATTTATAATGTTTATGATCAAGCCTGGAGAGGTGGTAAAGATATGGCCCAGAGTATTTATAGGCCCAGTAAAAATCTGGACAAGGACATGTATGGTGATGACCTAGAAGCCAGAATAAAGACCAACAGGTACCACGCCATACAACTCAATTTCAGTGTTTACACTGGTGAAAACAAAGTAGTTCATAGTCTTTTCTGTTTTTCCCTAGATTTGTTCCCGACAAGGAGTTTTCTGGTTCAGACCGTAGGCAGAGAGGCCGAGAAGGACCAGTTCAGTTTGAGGAAGATCCTTTTGGTTTGGACAAGTTTTTGGAAGAAGCCAAACAGCATGGTGGCTCTAAAAGACCTTCAGATAGCAGCCGCCCCAAGGAACATGAGCATGAAGGCAAGAAGAGGAGGAAGGAGTAGACACAGATCTCTTTCAAAGTGAATGAACTATTATTATCCATAACCCTAATGATGCAAGTCAAAAGGGGGAACACTTTGTAAATGGTCAGGATAAAAACCAAATCTGGGTGCCAGGTCCCAGCACTACTTTTTATTACTGGAGAATTGGGGGGGATAGAAAATTCTACTTTGAATTATTTAGTTTTTTTAAAGAGTGGGTTGTGTTTGTGCTTCTCCCACCTTTCAGCATTTATAGAACATGCTGCCCCACATACAAAATCAAGACCACTTCCTTTTGTGTGACACTAGTAGTTTGGGGTTAATATTTTGTGTAAGAACAGCTGCCTGTGAGTAAAGATACCCCAACCACAGTGAGTAGGAGGATGTTCACATATTGGAACTGTCCTGCCAAATAAATTTTGCCCTTATTGTGCTCTGTTTTAATTTGGAGTGGGCAAAGTAAGCTCTTGCTTGATGCAACTTATTTGTTTCAAATAAAAACATTTAGACAAAATCCTCAGTTACGTTAACTTTATTTAATAGGCTGGCAGTCTCAAAAATCTTTCTCTTCATCAGGTGTTTGCAAAATTTTTGGCCTTTGAGCTTGAACGTGGAGCTAAAAAAAAAATAAACACTGTAAGGAAGGAAAGGCAGTGTCTACAAAAACAAACTGAAAATTGCTTTTTTTTTTTAATTAGGGAGTCAGTATTAATAACTCAAGCAGTGTTTATTTGTATCTTGTTGTTTTGTTTTCTCTTCAAGTTCCTTTTACCATCTTTGTTGCTCTTACGACTCCCTACCCCTCAATTAAAAATTATAAATCAGGCAGGGTGCGGTGGGTCAAGAGGACTGCTTAAAGCCAGAAGTTCAAGACCACCCTGTAGCAATGGCCTGTCTCATTAAAAATAAATTTAAAAGTAAAATAGTAAATCAGTTTGGCCCAAGATCACATAGTGGGAAAGCCAAGACTTCAGCCCCAGCTTCCCTAACTTGAACATTCCACGTTTATTGTCTATTTAATTGATAAGTAGTATCTACGTGTATATAATATATGTATTTGGTATAGAAACAAATTTACCTTTACTCCATCTATAATATGATTTTCCTGTTGTAGTGCATTCTGAAGTTCTTCTTCTGAAGAAAACTGAACCCAACCCATACCTCTGTGAAAACCAGTCTCCCTGTCCTAAAAAGCCAAAATATAGGAAAAGATTAATCATGAAAAAGTTTCCATGAGCTCCAAATCAAACTTCCAACTTTCTTCTGCCAAAATCAGACTTTTTTTTTTTTTTTTTTAA
>NW_016107369.1:1411190-1413436 GCF_001604975.1 Cebus imitator
ATCTCGGCTCACTGCAACCTCTGCCTCCCGGGTTCAAGCAATTCTCCTGCCTCGGCCTCCCAAGTAGCTGGGACTATAGGCGCACACCACCATGCCCAGCTGATTTTTGTATATTTTTAGTAGAGACGGGGGTTTTACCATGTTGGCCAGGATGATCTCAATCTCTTGACCTCAGGATCACAGATATTTATAAATGCCAGTTACCTTGCTTTACACCTTTTCTGATTACCCAAGGCTAAATCCCTATGTTGTTAAACTTAACTCTTTTTTTTCTTGCTGCCATTAGAAAAGATAACGTGTCATGAGCTTTCTGTGTCATTCTAGATCCACACCATACTAATAGTAATAACTAAGGGAAATTTTGATCAGTACTCTTGTTTCTAAACCTCATTTCTAGAAACTAGAAAAATCAAGCCTGAAAATCTTGTTGCACCTGTTATCATTTCTGAACCCAGTCACCCTCATCACCACCACTACTATTGTCACATGTTCCTAATGAAAAACAAGAAAAGATAATATTTAGTCCCTAACCTAGTTACCGACTTCTGGTTAAACAATTTTGCTACTTTCCCTTATATAAAAGGCAGAGTGGCTTTCAACCTATACATCACATATGGAAAACAGATTCTAGAGTTCTTGGATGTACCCAGCCCCTCCAGCCCTTCAATAGAAAAAGGATACTAAGATGTCTAGACCCTGTAGATGACAAACTGGTCCTCATTAGTCTCATTCAAGTTATGCCGTACTTTGTAAAAAACAAAAAAAAAAGCAAAAAAAAACTTAGAAATTGCTCCTCTACTTCAAAGATAACTTTATAAGGATTAACCTAGAATACATAAGTTTCTGGTGATGTCCCAATGATCCATTCATTGTAGATACAACAATTTCTAAGGCATTCCTTTACTGTCATGTGACCACTTCCACAGTCAAAGGCATTAAGAAATTTGTTTATATTAAAACTCAAGCCAAGTACAGTGGCTCAATTCCAGCACTTTGGTAAGCTGAGGTGGGTGGATGGCTTGAGGTCAGGAGTTCAAGACCAGCCTGGCCATCATGGTGAAACCCCATCTCTACTAAAAATACAAAAATTAGCCAGGTGTGGTGGCGCACACCTGTAGTCCCAGCACTTTGGGAGGCTATGGTGGGCGGATCACCTGAGGTCAGGAGTTTGAGACCAGGCTGACCAACGTGGTAAAACCACCGTCTTTAAAACAATACAAAAATGTTTAAAAACTTAGTCTGGGTGTGATGGCTCATGCCTGTAACCACCGCACTTTGGGAGCTAAGGTGGGTGGACTGCTTGAGTCCAGGAGTTAGAAGCCAGCCTGGGCAATATGGTGAAGCCCCATCTCTAAAAGAAATACAAAAAATTAGCTGGGTGTGGTGGCACATGACTGTAGTCCCAGCTACTCAGGTGGCCGAGGTCGAAGGATCCCTTGAGCCCAGGAAGTCAAGGCTGCAGTGAGCATGACTGTACTACTGTACTGCAGCCTGAGTGACAGAGTGAGACCCTGTCTCAACAACAAAAAACTTAGATAATATGTACCTAAGAAAGGAACCAGGATTTCCAAATTGAGTACAATGAATTTGACTAAAAATTATTTTTCTTGTCATTTTATTTTGTTTTACCAAAATCAAAGCCTTCTCTAAGATGTATTCTTTCCAGGTCCTATTTTATTTATGGACCAAGAAAAATCTATTATTTTTTTTTACAAGGAACTTTAAATGCTCTTGAAAAAACTGAAGTTTTCAAACTTAACATTTCATGTCCATAATACATGTGCCCAATTTTTCTATTGAACTATATAAAATTCCATTGCATCAGTGACTTAATATCTAATTGATCCTAGTGATGACCATTTAGGTTTTTTCTTCTTAAACAGTGCAGCTTTTGAGCGCACATTTCTGTAGGATAAATTCTTAGAAAAGGAACTGCTAGATCAAAGCAAATGTAAATTCTTAATTTTGGTATTTTACCAATCACACATCAGAACTGAAGGTACCAGTTAAACTTCTCAGCAACTTGAGTGCCAGTTTCCCTATACCTTCTGTGGCACTATACATAACTAATCTGTCAGTCTTTGGGAGTCAAGTAACATCAAACCAAAAATTAAGAACTTAAGTTCCGTAGGTGATGGGGAGGAAGGCAGCAAATCACACTGCCACGTGTGTACCTATGCAACAATCTTGCATGTTCTTCACATGTACCCCAAAACCTAAAATGCAATAAAATAAATGGGAAAAAA
>NW_016107369.1:1415561-1418044 GCF_001604975.1 Cebus imitator
TCTCTTTAAATTAAAAAAAAAAAAAAAAAAGTCTGGGCGCAGTGGCTTACACCTGTAATCCCAGCACTTTGGGAGGCTGAGGCGGGCAGATCACTTGAGCTCAGGAGTTCGAGACAAGCCTGACCAACATAGAGAAACCCTGTGTCTACTAAAAATACAAAATTAGCCAGGCATGGTGGTACATGCCTGTAATCCTAGCTGTTCGGGAGGCTGAGGTAGGAGAATCACTTGAACCTGGGAGGCAGAGGTTGCAGTGAGCTGAGATCACGCCATTGCACTCCATCCTGAGCAACAACAGCAAAACTCCATCTCAAAAAAAAAGAAAAAAAAAATTTAAAAAATGTTCCAGCCTGGGCAGAAAACGCCATCTCCACTAAAATATGCCAAAAAAATTAGCCAGGCATGGTGGCACATGTCTGTAGTCCCAGCTACTCAGGAGGCTGAAGTGGGAGGATCACTTAAGCCTGGGAGGCAGAGGCTGCAGTGAGATCAGGTCACTGCACTCCTGCTGGGGCAGAGAGAGACCGTGTCACAAGATACATAGATAGATAGATAGATAATTTTTTTTAAACTTTAAGCTTTATTTTTTTCTTTTTAAAAATTTTTGTGGGTGTACAGTAGGTATATATGTTTATGGAATACATGAGATGTTTTAATACAGGTATGCAAAGTAAAATAAGCAAATCACGGAGAATGGGGTATCTACGCCCTCAAGTATTTACCCTTTGACTTATGGGGTATCCACCCCCTCAGGCATTTATCCTCGGAGTTACAAATAATCCAATTAAATTCTCAGTTATTTTAAAATGTACAATTAAGTTATTATTAAACACAGTCAACCTGCTGTGCTATCAAATAGTAAATCTTATTCATTCTATTTTTTTTGTACCCATTAGCCAACCCTACCTCCCCCCTTTTTCTTAATACTTACAAAAGGTACAATACACTTTTTTATATGGCCAAACTGTGCAAAGTGTTCTCTCAGCTGACCTGCGTGGCAGAAGAAAACATATTAATAGTTACTATCTTTTGGATTCTCTATCTTAGATTGTAGATAGAAACTAAAAGTGGTCCCAGGGTCACCAGACTTCTTGTGGACAGGAACTACTTTGCATTTCCTTAAAGGTTTGAGATTTAGGAAGCTGCTATGGTACTGGCTATAAAGCCATAATGTACTAGGTTTGGTAGGAGGTGAGGAGGGGAGGTGGACTGACAAGTTGTTGAGCTGGCTGCAGTCTCCATCCTCAGCAAATATTGAGTGTTTTCATCATATTAGTTACTGTGCTATGTGGACTATGATCCCTGTGAGCAGATCACAAAGAAGAAAACGACAAATTACAATCCAGTGTGTTTCCAGCTATACTGAAGATTTCCAAATAAAATCCCAACTTACTGTTCTTTCATTCTTTCACAATTTAGTAAAATTTGTTAAGTTGACCTCACCTACCCTTCCTGCCTTATTTCCCCCTGCTGGCCCCTAGTTACTCTCTAGCACAACAAATTGAATCATCTCTATCTGTCCTGTGAATTCCCATCTTTGCATATGTTGTTCTCTCCCCTCAATATGTTGGTAATCCTATCTCCCCCTGCTTAACTTGTAATTATAACTATCCTTCAAGACCCAAACCAAATACATCCACTGAGTATTATTTTATTGGGCTCCTGCTGTAACACAAGACAATGTACTAGCCCTGTGAGACTTCAAAGATTAGAGTATATGATCTTAAAGACTAAAAACTACATGATCTGTTTCTTTTCTGAACTATAGTGCTTGTACTTCACTGATTTACTTTTTATAATATTTAGTTCTCCTAGTTCACCAAAACCTCACTGATTCAACAACTGCCTAAATTTGTTGTAAGTCTCTTCATCCCCACTACTACACTGTAAGCTCCCTCAGCATACAAACCACTATGTTTACAGTGACCAATAAACAGTAGGGCCTCAATATTGGCTAATGAAATAGTAAATGTCCACTAATCCTTCAACAATCAACAGAGACTAAGTTTTGAAGGGCTCTAATGGTAAGTCAAACCAACTGGCAAGATCAAGATCTCACAGAATATGATACTGGAGAACAAAATAATGTTAAACATATGTTTTATACCAGATAATTAAAGTCCTAGAAGACACTGATTTCAAAACCATCTCTGGAAGGTAACCGACTTTCTAACCTGCTTAAAACTGTGAGGGAGAAACAGCTGCAAGCACCAAGAACAATGTCTACCACATAATAGATACTCAAATAAATATTTGCTGAATCACTGGAACAACAGAGAGAAACTGTTTCGAAGTTGTACATAATGCTGACTCTTTTTGAGGGTTTTAAACTAGCCCTTTATTGCCTGGAAACTTGCATGTGCAAGACGCTAATGAAACTCCTCAGCCTTTCCATAAAGTTTCACAGGGCCTATGGAAGACTACTGGGCTTGGTCTTCACCAACCACATGTTTAAAAGATGGGGCACAAACCAACCTATTTCC
>NW_016107369.1:1419419-1421687 GCF_001604975.1 Cebus imitator
AAAAAAAAAAAAAGGCAAAAAGCCGGTACATTCACGCCCCAAAAAGCTCAAGGGACATCCCTAAAGGGTTAATTGCAAACAAAATTTCTTTCTGCTCACTTGCATACTCAGGAGCAGTATCCTAATTCAGCCACCACGCTGACAAGTACCCTGTAAAAAGCATAAGCTTTGAGGATCACTTGGATCTAAAAATTCCGTATCTCCCACATCTCCATCACTCACTCGACGCCGCGGTCCAAGGAATTTTTCTCACAAAAGCAATCGGCCGGCTGACATTTCTACGCAGCGCCACAGCACCACTGGCCGTTAAAGCCGCCATCTTTAGACTAAAGGGCCTTCTCTAGCTGGGGTCGCGGGCCCAGAAACAGTTTCCGGATCCGGAATATGGGAGAATCTGCTTCCGGATCAGAACAGGCCGCGAGATGGGGAAGATGGCGGCGGTCGTGGGCTCCGTGGTGACTCTGGCGACGGAGCCTGGGGAGGACGCCTTTCGGAAACTTTTCCGCTTCTACCGTCAGAGCCGGCCCTGGACCGCAGACCTGGGAGGGGTCATCGACTTCTCGGCGGACCATGCAGCTCATGACACGGGTCCTGGTGCCCACAAGGTACATAGAGAGGAGGGGCGCGCACCTCTCCATCGCTTCGCCTCGCTTCTTGGAGGGGCTTCGTGTCTTCCTTGCCTCTTTTCGCCTCCAGACCGATTGTTACTGAACGATTCCTGCCGTCCTTTGGCTGCAGAGTTGAACGTCCCACTAACCATCACACTAGCAATAAAGTGTTGAGATCCCCGTTTCTTCAGGCTGCCATTTCCGGCAGGAGCCTCTGTCAAAAGAGCCTGGGAATCGGTGTTTATTTCTTCCTATAACTGTCTACTCACATTTCTGTTTGCGTTTTTGTAAAACCCGGTAGAAAGTCTTCGTAGATGGTAAGGAAGCGTTCTGCCGCTTGAAAAAACCACTCCCGAGGAATCCCTGAACTGGCAAGGATCCAGCGCTCTTTGTTAAGCCGCTGTGTAAAACTAGTTCCTGTCTTCTCCTTTGGGCCTTTTAGAAGGAGGTCATTGAAGGATTCTGAGAGAATCCCTCCGTGTTGAAAATAAATGGCAGACAAGTATATATGGAGTACAGGCACCGTTCTTTCTTTTTACTTTCCCCCATGGTGATTAAGAAAGGTAATACAGGCCGGGAGTGGTGGCTCACGCCTGCAATCCTAGCACTTTGGGAGGCCGAGGCATGTGGATCGCTTGAACCAGAGGTTCGAGACCAGCCTGGGCAACAAGGCAAGACAACCCCCCACCCCCATCTCCACCAAAAATAGAAAAAATTAGCTAGTCTCATAACCCGATCTCAATTATATAGATTTTTGAAATTTTTTTAAAGGAACGTAATAGGTAAGAGGGAAAACAGGGGGAACCAAAATCGTAGTCCAATTTACATTTCCTTTCTTTACAATCCACTTTAACGTTGAGGATATGCAGTGCTTTAATTTTCTCTTGCTGTTGTCCACAGATGTCTAGATGAGGCATTCTTTCCAAGCTTCCTAACAGCTCTGATAAAATTGGGATGCTATAGTATTAAGTGTTAATGATTGCATGCTTGAGGTCAGCTTTTCAGCACCTTCGTTTGTTAGCAAAAAAAAAAATGGTCATAGAGTTGTCAAAATACAGAAAGTCCACACCCCAAGAATAATACACTTTTCTCTGGAGAGCCCTTCAGACCCTCATTCAGCTGCTTTTACCTATATTTTACCATAATATGTACACACTTGGAATGTTAGCCACCAGAGAATGAGCCATTGTGTGTCTAGTACAGGTCTTGAAACAATACTAAATAAATACAGTATGTGTTGAGTACCTGAAACCTTCAGTGTTTAGTTCCCTAGCTCAAAGCAGATTAAAGTAGTAATTAAGAGAAGTTACTTTACAAGCCAGCTGATGGGACTAGTGGGGAAAGTGGTGGTTAACAGTCTGGCAAGGGAGAAAGCAGAAAACCTTTTATAAAAGCTCATGGTGTGGTTCAGTTTAGCATATAGTAGAATAGGTCCACTAACATCACCTCTAAGAGTGTGTTGAGTTATAGTGCAGTATTAAGTACAGCCTATTTAAGAAATCATGACAAAATTCTTAAAAGTGTTTTATTGGCCAGGCACAGTGGCTCACACCTGTAATCCCAGCACTTTGGAAGGCTGAAGCGGGCAGGAGAAACCCTGTCTCTACTAAAAATGCAAAATTAGCCAGGCGTGGTGGCAGGCGCCTGTAATCCCACCTAC
>NW_016107369.1:1423172-1432494 GCF_001604975.1 Cebus imitator
GATGGAATCTTGCTCTATCCCCAAGCTGGAGTACAGTGGTGCTATCTTGGCTCACTGCAGCCTCCACCTCCTGGGTTCAAGCAATTCTGGTACCTCAGCCTCCCGAGTAGCTGGGATTTCCCAGCTAATTTGTGTATTTTTAGTAGAGACACGGTTTCACCATGCTGGCCAGTCTGGTCTCAAACTCCTGACCTCATGATCTGCCCCCCTCGGCCTCCCAAACTGCTGGGTTTACAGGTGTGAGCCACTGTGACCCCAGCCTTCTCTTTTCATTCTCTCACTGACTTCAGCTTGGTGTTCCTTATAGCTCTGTTTAAATACCAACTCTACACAAGTGTCTCAAAAGCATTACTGTTACCCCTATCTGAAGTAAATAGCTTTGTGACTCAGGATATTTCAGTACACCAAACACCTTTCATGATTCAGTTCCATAAGAAGTTGCAAAGGTATGATGTCATAGGAAGAAGTAGTTTTGAAAGCCCAAATTAGCCTGCTTAAATTTTCTTATTTTCTTAACTTTGGGTGATTCTACTGTTAGTATATAGATGAGAAACTGCGATTCTAAGACATTAAGTGACTCATGTAAAATGTCTAGATCAAGTAAGCAGTAGAACTAAGATTAACCCCAGACTTACTACTCCTAGCTTTGGCCTGGCACAGTGGCTCATACCTCTAATCCCAGTGCTTTGGGAGGCTAACACAGGAGGATCACTTGAGCCCAGGCGTTTGAGGCTGCAGTGAACTATGATGAATACCAGTGCACTCTAGCCTGGGCAACAGAGCAAGGTCCTGTATCTTAAAAAAACAAGAATCCTAGCTTTGCCTCATACAAGAAATATCTTTGGAGTTTTGAGGTTCCCAGGGTTGACCTGCAAAATAGATTTAGCCCTTTAAGTTCTGTTTCTTTCCTGCCAGGTGGTCACATCTCAGCTAAATGTGTCTTCTGTCAGTGAACATGATGCACGTAGAGCAGGTCTTCAGCCCATCAGCAAGTGGCAAGCCTATGGACTCAAAGGCTATCCTGGTGAGTGTAACTGATCTCAGAGAAGGCAAAATCACTCAGTCATTGTGTCTTTGTGTTTTCAAAGAAGGAACTGTGAGCAAGTGAATAGACAAAGGATACACATAATAAAAAGATAAATGTTTCATTTCCAAACTCATTCTAGACTGTACGTTGTCTAAGATGTCCATTTTGAAAGGATAGAACAGGAGTCAGCAGTGCCTACAAATGTGGCTGAAAGTGGCATGAAAAATAAAAAAATAAGAACATTGACTCTGGACTCCCTGCCACAACTCTGAACATCTGATTTGATGGAAGTGTTGTGAAGAATAATTTATCATTATTGTAATAAATGTCAAATAATAGTTATGAATAATTCATAATTGCCCCTGTAGCCACATTCTCAAATGGCATAAAAACTTAAAACTTGTTGCTGGCTGGGCGCAGTGGCTCATGCCTATAATCCCAGCACTTTGGGAGGCCGAGGCGAGTGGATCACAAGGTCAAGAGATCGAGACCATCCTGGTCTACATGGTGAAACCCCATCTCTACTGAAAATACAAAAAAATTAGCTGGGCATGGTGGTGCACGCCTGTAGTCCCAGCTACTTGGGAGGCTGAGGCAGGAGAATTGCTTGAACCCAGGAGGCAGAGGTTGCGGTGAGCTGAGATTGCACCATTGCACTCCAGCCTGGGTGACAAGAGCAAAACTCTGTCTCAAAAAAAAAAAAAAGAAAAGAAAACTTGTTGCTATCAAGGCTGAACATCGCTCACACCACCTTGCCAACACTTTAGAAGGCCAAGTTGGGAGGATCACTTGAGCCCAGGAATTTGTGAGCAGCCTGGGCAGCATAGTAAGACCCTGTCTCTACAAAAAAAAAAAAAATTTTTTTTTTCCCAGACAGAGCCTCAGTCTGTCACCCAGACTGGAATATAGTGGCACAATCTCAGCTCACTACAACCTCCGCCTCTCAGGCTCCAGAGATTTTTCTGCCTTGGCCTCCCACGTAGCTGAGATTACAGGTTTACGCCACCACACCCAGCTAATTTTTGTATTTTAGTAGAGAAAGGGTTTCACCATGTTGGCCAGGCTGGTCTCGAACTCCTGACCTCGGGTGATCCACTCGCCTTGGCCTCCCAAAGTGCTGATATTACAGGCATGAGCTACCTTGCCTGGCCAAAAAATAATGTTTTTAATTAGCCAAGTATTGTGGCATGCATCTGTAGTCTCAGCTACTCAGAAGACCGAGGTAGGAGGATTGCATGAGGTACGGTGAGCCTAGATCATGCCACTGCACTCCAGCCCAGGTGACAGAGACCATGTCTCAAACATACAATTCTAATAGACTCGTCTGCAACTTTTAATTTAGTAACATTGGGTAGCTCATTTTACAGAGAAAGAAATTAAGAAAATAATGAAGAATGGTCAATGTTATTAACCTTTTTTTTAGGCTCCTGGGGCCATTGTAAAAGTTAACATTGCCCTGTGATATCAAATATGGGTTAAAAGTAAGGGAAATCTTTAAAATGTTTTCATTGTACCAGTGGCCAGGAGTCTTTCGTACAGCTCTTAGTACATTATGACCACTGAAATACTTGTGAATAGCATGGGAAGATATAACAGCATGACTCCTCTTGAGTTTGGGTAAATATAGAGCATGTATCACCAACAGCCTTGTTCTTGGAGGCCGTTCTTCACCTTTCAGCTCTAGCACCTATTTTTTTTGTTTTGTTTTGTTTTTAGACAAAGTCTTGTTCTGTCACCCAGGCTGGAGTGCAGTGGTGCAATCTTGGCTCACTGCAACCTCCACCTCCCGGTCATTCTCCTGTCTCAGCCTCCCAAGTAGCTGGGACTACAGGCACCTGCCACCACACCCAGCGAACTTTTTTGTGTTTTTAGTAGAGACGGGGTTTCACCATGTTGGTCAGGCTGATCTCGAACTCCTGACATCAGGTGATCCACCCACTTCAGCCTCCCAGAGTGCTAGGATTACGGCATGGGCCACTGCACCCAGCCTCTAGCACCTATTTTTAAGGCCATGATTCTCTGTTGCTCTAGGCTCTCTCCCATTAACAGATTGTTCATGCCACAAACTTAACCCCACTTGGATTTCATATTGTCCAAAAACTGCTATACTTGATTTCTGAGGTTTTCTAGGATTTACTGCTTAATTAAAACACATCTTTTGAGTGGGTGCCTCACTATATCCTTGGAGAGTTTATTCTGTTTCTCCTCTCACTGTAAGCTGTGTTTATTTTGTTTATTTAGTTTTTACTTACTTTCCCCCATAAGCTATATTTAATAGAAATATAATGGCCAAAATATGGGAAAGAACAGTCTTTTCTTACTGTGAGTTGATCAAAAGGATTGTGGATTTACTTCTGGATCTTACTTAATCTGAAGAAGCTGAGTATACTACATCCTGTCTGTACACTCTTATGTGAGGACATATCTTCTTGAACAAGAGGAAAATAGGTCTGGAAAAAAGAAACAGAATCTAGGGAAGAAAAGACTTACGGGGAAACATGACAGCATTAAACATGGAAAAATTGTCTTGCACGAGAAGTGGTGGGAAGCAGACCAGTGGTTAAGGCATAGGTTCTGGTGTCAGGCTACCTGGGTTTATATCCTGGCCCTGCCATCTACTAACTGCAAGACTTTGGGCAAGTTTCTTAATTATCTTGCCCTCAGTTTTGTCATCTGTAAAATATATATAAGAATAGTACCCACTTCACAAGGTACTTGCTGGGCATGGTGGCTCATGCCTGTAATCCCAGCACTTTGGGACGCTGAGGCAGTGGATCACCTGAGGTCAAGGGTTCAAGACCTGGCCACTGTGGTGAAACCCCATCCCTACTAAAAATACAAAAATTAGCCGGACATGGTGGTGGGCATCTTTAATCCCAGCCACTCGGGAGGCTGAGACAGGAGAATTGCTTGAACTTGGGAAGCGGAGGTTGTAGTGAGCTAAGATTGCACCACTGCACTCCAGCCTGGGCAACAAAGAGTGAAACTCCATCTCAAAAAAAAAAAAAAAGTCCCCACTTCACAAGGTTCTTATGAGGATTACATGTTAACGTATTTGTTAACTGCTTAGGTCAGTGCTTTTATCAAGCACATAAAAATGATTTGGGGTTGCTCTAGGTGTCAGAATCTAAGATCAATGACTGAAAATTATAGAGAAGCAGATTTTTTTTTTTTTTTTTTTGGGGGGGGGGACAGAGTTTCGCTCTTGTTGCCTAGGCTGGAGTGCAATGATTCGATCTCGGCTCGTCGCAACCTCCACCTCCTGGGTTCAAGTGATTCTCCTGCCTCAGCCTCCCAAGTAGCTGAGATTACATGCATGTGCCACCACAACCGGCTAATTTTGTATTTTTGGTAGAGATGGGGTTTCACCATGTTGGTCAGGCTGGTCTCGAACTCCCGACCTCAGGTAATCCGCCCACCTTGGCCTCCAAAGTGCTTGGATTACAGGCGTGAGCCACCATGCCCAGCCAATTTTTTTTTTTTAACCTGGAAAACGTGTAGGTACAAGGTAGGCAGATTTGGGGGCTTTTTTGTTTGTTTTCTTGAGACAGGGTTTCATTCTGTCACCCAGTGGGGTGCAGTAGCACAATCATGATTCACTGCAGCCTTGACCTCCCAAGCTCAAACGTTCCTCCCACCTCAGCCTCCCTAGTAGCGGACCATTGGCTTTCACCACCACGCCTAGCTTTTTTTGTATTTTTAGTAGAGATGGAGTTTCGCCATATTGGCCAGACTGGTCTCGAACTCCTGACCTCAGGTGATCCACCCGCCTCAGCCTCCCAAAGTGCTGGGATTACAGGTGTGAGCCACTGCTCCCAGTCCTCACATCCAGTTATTTTTTCCAATATTTCATAGAGGCAGGGTCTCACTATGTTGCTCAGGCTAGTCTGGAACTCCTGGGCTCAAGTGATCCTCCTACCTCGGCCTTCCAAAGCGCTGGATTACAGACCTGAATCACTGTGCCTGGCTGGGAGGCAGATTTTAACCCAATAATAAGAAGACAACAGTTATCTGAAATGGACTGCCTAAAGAGGGATTAAATTTCCTGTCATCATTCAAGCTTGGACTAAACCAGAAGCATTATTCCTTTAGTCTGATATGTTTGGGGTGTTATAATATTATTTATTTCATGAAATTGTGATGATAGCAGATGGTAGGTTGTGGGGGGGGGTTCCTATCTTTTTCCAGAATATTGATGATCCTGTCACTCTCCCAAATTATTTGGAGAATTTTATAAATGAAACATAAAATCCAAATGTATTTAGGAGCTACTTTTAAAAAGATATGAAAAATCAGATTAGTGCTTAAAGGTAAAAATCTTTGTATGAGGTTTCCTGGATGCCACAAGGTCAATGACTTTGGTCATTAGGTTTAGTTTGGAGTATATGCTATTGACAATACTAAGTGGTAGAACAGGATTAATCAGCTGCAATGAGGAACCTGTCCACATTGAATATCTCTAAGCTGTCTATATATTTTTTTTCTATATCTGCAAGAATCTAGACATAGAATTTTAAGTGCTTTTAGTAAGATTTAGTAGATAGAGGAATCTTCAGGTTATATTCTATGTATTTCTACATCAGCATAACCTCCTTTCAGCTGAATCGTGTGTGGTTTTAAATCTCTTTGAAATTTCTGATAGTGGACCATTGATGATGTTCAGAGATTCATTTGGTTAGAGCCTAGTATTTAAACGCAAAGAGCATAGATTTGTTGCCTGTGTGGGCTTACTGGTTTTGCATGTTCCTTGGCCACAAATCCAACTTTGCCTGTCATATCCCAGATTGTTCGTCTCATCCCAAATGTGTGCAAGCCTTGTGATGGGCCAGGAGAGAGGGATGAATCAGTGAAGTCATATTACCCCTCTGAGCTTCTGTTCTCTTATCTGCAAAACTGGATTAATAACTTCCTCATGGAATTACTGAAGATGAATGAGATAGCATAAGGTTGCTAGCACAGTGGCTGACCCTTCTAGGCATCTAGTTATTTTTAGCATCTACTGTAATTAATAACTTAGGAATAAACGTATGTATTATTAATAGCTGTTATTAAACTTTATCATTATTCTGTGTCTAAATTATATGCCAAAGAGAAGAGAGGAAAAGTAGGTAATAACAAAGTTGTTTCTGTGTGAGGCTCCCAGCCCAGTGTCTTTACTGTCTGCTTTCCGTAGTAATTCTCCCTAAGGATATTTCCATAAAATGTATTGTTACCGCCAATAGTCTAGACCAAGAGTTGGCAAACTATAGTTTTATTGTAAACACAGTTTATTGAAATACAACCATACCTTTTTGTTTACTTACTATGTATGGCTACTTTCTGGCTGCAGTGACAGAATTGAGTGCTAAAAAGACCAAATAAGGCTGGGTGCGGCTCACGCCTGTAATCCCAGCACTTTGGGAGGCTGAGATGGGTGGATCACTTGAGGCCAGGAGTTCAAGACCTGTGTGGCCAACATGGCTAAACCCTGACTGTACTTTAAAAAAAAAAAAAAATCGATGTAGTCCCAGCTAGCTACTCAGGAGGCTGAGGCAGGAGAATCACTTGAACCCAGGAGGTGCAGGTTGCAGTGAACCAGAAATTGCGCCTAGATAACAAAGCGAGACTTCGTCCCAAAAAAATAAATAAAGAGACCAAATAACCCTCAAAGCCTAAAGTCTTTACTATCTAGTCCTTGACAGAAAATGTTTGCTAACCTCTGGTCTAGACTAGATCTGGAGTTCAACCAGGAACTGAAAACCTTCAAATTATTGTCAGCATTGAACTCGGAAATCTTTAAGCTTTTAGTCTGTTCATCTGTTTTTAAAATCCCTTTGCAAGGGGAACATTACACTAATATATGATGCGTGTCTTTTATATCATTGCTTGGATTCCTTCTGTTACTCAAGACCTGCCCCAATCATGCTCAGTCTTGCTGAGAGGACCTTGCTGTTTATCTGGGAAAACTGAATCCTTTGGGCACAAACCCTTTCAGCTTCCAATGGCCCCACACTTTTAAACAAATGTTCTCATTTCCACCATCTAGTCATAGAGGAAGAGGAATTCCTTCAGTTCAGAGCCCATCTCTCTACCCTCTTGAGCTCACCTTCTTTACCTCTTCCAGCATTCAAGACCTTGCTCTATTTCTTCTGATTCCAACTGGCTCTTCTCTCTTGGCTCTTTCTTCACAATCTGTAAGCTTACTTAGGTCTTGCCAGCCCTTAAAAACCAAAAACTCCTCTCTTAACTCTTTATTTTTTCTATGACTATGCCTAAGCTTTTATTTTCTTTCATAGCTGGTCTTCAAAAAGGAGTTTAACTTGTCTTTATTGCCCCTTCTTTCTAGACAAGGTTTTTTTTATCCCGTTAATCTCTAATTCTTTTTTCTTTTTTTTTTTTTTTTTTTTTTTTTTTTTTTTTTTTTTGTCTTTTTTTGTTACCGAGGCTGGAGTGCAGTGGTACAGTCTCAGCTTACTGCAACCTCTGCCTCCTGGCTTCACGTGATTCTCCTGCCTCAGTTTCCCAGGTAGCTGGGATTACAGGTCCCTGCCACCATGCCTGGCTAGTTTTTGTATTTTAGTAGAGACAGGGTTTTACCATGTCGGCCAGGCTGGTCTCAAACTCCTGACCTGACCTCAGGTAATCTGCCCATCTCAGCCTCCCAAAGTGCTGGGATTACAGGCATGAACCACTGTACCTGGCCTATTATTAATCTTTTACAGAGGAGGAAAATGAGGTTAGGTTGCTGTCAAGGTCACAGAGATCTTTAACACACTTATAGTTGTGTGTTAGCTATAGTTGTTTACAAACACAGAGATATTACAGATACAGTAACTGCAGGAAGCAACTATCACCCCGACACCTGGGAGGAACAACAAAAGAGCTTGGGATTACTATATAGAGAAGCTTGGAAGAGGGACTACATGGAACTGGGGCTTAGACTTCTGAGGAGACGACATAATGAGACTAATTCTGGTGATGTGGAAAAACTATATTAGAACCAACTTCTGCCCTCCAGCCTTCCATTAGTGACCCTTATAGGTACAGGTTAGCAGAGAGCCAGCTGGCAAATAAGAAATGGAGTTGGCAGGGTCTCAGCCCCATATTTATGAAGTTAAATATAGAAGAGTAGATTTGAAACTGAGAGAAAATAGACCAATAATCAGCACGCCATTCATTAGATGTTGACTTTCAAATCTGTTTTAGTTAAAATTTATTATAAGATTTCATATAATCATGCCTGTAATAAGTGAAATAGGGAAGTAAAGAAGTCTTGGATGTCTCTAAATGGCAAGACCTGATAAAAATTAGAGGTGTACTTTTAGCACTGCCATTTCTAAAGTTTGCTTTGGAATAACACAGTTAACCTTGTGGAATATTTGTTTCTCTTGAGAATACCAAGAAAGCCAGACACATTTGTATAGTGGTAGATGTCTAATGTTCATCCAAACCTAGCTGTTCATTAACTTGAAGCATGACCAAAAAAAAATGGGAACTAAATTTTAAAAATAACAAAATAGTGGGTATAATGATGTCAACAAACAAAAATTATTTGAATAACTGACGGATAATTTCCCCTTCTTCTTTTTTTCCCGCCCATCTTTTGTATAGGGTTTATTTTTATCCCAAACCCCTTCCTCCCAGGTTACCAGTGGCACTGGGTGAAACAGTGCCTTAAGTTATATTCCCAGAAACCTAATGTATGTAACCTGGACAAACACATGACTAAAGAAGAGACCCAAGATCTGTGGGAACAAAGCAAAGAGTTCCTGAGGTAAGTCTTGTCGATCAGAATAAAATGTTAATACTCAGCTCAGATCATCACAGTATTTAAACGAACTGTTCTATAACAATGCGGTTTAAGTGACTGGCCAGGTTTTTTTTCCCCTCATTGTTTCTAAGCAAAAACAGCACAATTGTATTCTTTCCCCAGGAACATTTGGACAGATGCTTTGACAGTTATATTAAATTGAGATCCATTTTAAAGACTTGCTTATCATAGCTTAGATATTGAGCTCATCCTCATTAATCATCACATGATCCGTGTCCATTCAGCTTAAGCCATTTTTTCTACTCAAAGTGGGTTCCTTTGAAGGCTTGTGGTGTCCTAGGAAAGGTAGCATTGAAAGCTCTTTGCTTCTACTCTCTTAGATGGATTTAATGGTACTAGCTGTTTGTTTTTTTGTTTTTTGTTTTGTTTTGTTTTTTGTTTTTTGTTTTGTTTTGGGACGGAGTTTCGCTCTTGTTACCCAGGCTGGAGTGCAATGGCACGATCTCGGCTCACCGCAACCTCCGCCTCCCGGGTTCAGGCAATTC
>NW_016107369.1:1433339-1434777 GCF_001604975.1 Cebus imitator
TTTTTTTGAGACAGAGTCTCACTCTGTCCCCCAGGCTGGGGTGCAGTGGCATGATCTCAGCTCACTGCAACCTCCATCTCCTAGATTATAGCAGTTCTCCTGCCTCAGTCTCCCAAGTTGCTGGGATTACAGGCATCTGCCACCAAGCCCTGCTAATTTTTATATTTTTAATAGAAACAGGGTTTCACCATGTCCACCAGGCAGCTTTTGAACTCCTGACCTCAAGTGATTCTCCCACCTCAGCCCCCCAAAGTGCTGGGACTACAGACTACTAATCCAGGAGGTGGTGGTTGCACTAAGCCGAAATCATGCCATTGCACTCCAGCCTGGGCAGCAGAGTGAGACTCTGTCTTAAAAGCCACCAAGCCTGGCCTGAAAAAAATCATTTTTTAATTGGGTTATCCTCTTCTCTTCACTGTCCATTCGAACTGATCCTCAAAAATGAGTAGGGAGTTGCCAGTCAGAAAAGTAAGAAGGCTCTACTGAGTAGAGAAAGCAGCCTGAGCAAAGATGAGACAGAATAAATTGTCCTGTGAGACAGGAGCACAGGATGTGTACTTTCTTATGTTTTTTCAATAGATATTTATTGAGTTTCTGCTATGTGTCAGACACTGTGCTTGAATGTTAGAGATTCAAAGGCAGATAAGAAACAATTTCTGTCTTCAAGAGGTTTGTACTTTAGCTGAGGATAAAAACAAACAGATAATTAGACATAATTTAGAACTGGGCTTGGTGGGTCATGCCTGTAATCTCAACACTTTGGGAGGCCAAGGTGGGAAGATCATTTGAGGCCTGGAGTGACCAGTCTGGGCAACATAGCAAGACCCCATCTCTACAAAAAAAAAATTTTTTTAATTAGCTGGGCATGGTGGTATGCACCTGTGGTCCTAGCTACTTGACAGGCTGAGTAGAGACTGTATCAAAAAAAAATTTAAATAGACCGGGCGCAGTGGCTCATGCCTATAATCCTAGCACTTTGGGAGGCCAAGGTGGGCGGATCACGAGGTCAGGAATTTGAGACCAGCCTGACCAACATGGAGAAACCCCGTCTCTACTAAAAATACAAAAATTAGCCAGGCATGATGGTGCGCACCTATAATCCCAGCTACTCAGGAGGCTGAGGCAAGAGAATTGCTTGAACCCGGGTGATGGAGGCTGCAGTGAGCCAAAATCATGCCACTGCACTCCAGCCTGGGTGACAGAGTGAGACTCCATCTCAAAAATAAATAAATAATAACATTAAAATAAATACGATTTGGTAGATGTAGGGATAGACATTATAAGATATAATGTGAATGGTCATTTAAGTAGCTAGGTTGGGCCGGGCACGGTGGCTCAAGCCTGTAATCCCAGCACTTTGGGAGGCTGAGGCGGGTGGATCACGAGGTCAAGAGATCGAGACCATCCTGGTCAACATGGTGAAACCCCGTCTCTACTA
>NW_016107369.1:1435902-1442922 GCF_001604975.1 Cebus imitator
TTAAGTGGCCTTAATGGTGCAGTTTTTAAAAACTGTCATGCTGATTCTAACAGAGGAAATAGAAGATTTTCTCAAGAGGAAAGGAGAAGTAAAATTCAGTGGTTTTTCTTTAAACCTTGGTCCGTAGGTTATGGTATAGACAGGAGCAGTGAGGAAAACCCTGTCCATAAGCTTTTAGTAATGTCTTCTTCAGAACTGAGAGCCAGGAAAAGAAAGACCATGGTTGAGTGAAATTAGTCCAAGAGAACCTACTGCTATTAAGCCAGCCTGTATTTTCAAGTAATTGATTTTTTTCCTTCTGATATATGACTCTGCAGAAATCCCAGCTGTCTTCTAAGATAGCTCAGATGAATCTCTGTAATAAATCATCCTGTAAACAATGGTGAGATACCTTTTTTTTGTCTAATAAATTAGCAAAAATAAAAAATGTGATGTTCATACCTTATGTTGTCAGAGGTTTGAAGAAATTGATATGCTCAGATATTGTGCTAGCAGCATTGAAAATCGATTAAGGCCAAGTTTTCATTCTGTCACTGTGTGATGCGTGCTTCAGTTTTCTCATGTGGGAAATGAAGGTATTGGACTGGATAAGCCATTCAAGTTAATTGAATCATGGTCAGTCAGGGTCATGTGGATAGTATATGGCAGCTCTCCCAACTTTCCCAGAGTCTCTCAGAAAGGGAGTCTGTTGTTCAGAAAAGTTCCCCTGGAGATTCTGATTAGGTGTCATAACATCCTCTGACATTGAGAACCACTGAACTAGAGGACCTCTAAGATCCTTTTGATTTTAATTGTCTAGAATTCTGTGGTCAGAGAAGAAAAACTTCTAAGTAGGAAATGAAGGAGACATACTTGAACTTAAGCAAAAACAGGACCCTGTTGACAAAATTAGGGTACGTTAATTCTATGTTTTCTTCAAAGTGAATAGCGTAGCTAGAGATTCTTGTACAAGTGTACAGAGACTTATGTGCAAACATCTTCATTGTGACATTGTTTATAACAGAAAAAAAAAAAAAGTAAAACAGCCTTTTTCAGCAGGAGGAGACAAGATAAATCTAACATGACATATCCCAGATATAGAATGCAGCCACTGTGCAAGCATTAAAAAACTTTTAAGGCAGGGTGTAGTGGTTCACACCTGTAATTCCAGCACTTTGGGAGGCCAACGTGGACACATCACGAGATCAGGAGTTCCAGACTGGCCTGACCAATGTGGTGAAACCCCGTCTCTACTAAAGTACAAAAATTAGCCAGGCGTGGTGGCACATGCCTGTAATCCCAGCTACTCAGGAGGCTGAGGCAGGAGAATCTCTTGAACCCAGGAGGTGGAGGTTGTAGTGAGCTGATATCAGTGCCACTGCACTCCAGCCCGGGCAACCGGGCGAGACTCAATCTCACAAAAAAAAAAAAAAACAACTTTTATTGCAGTCCTCTAGCATATATCCTAGGCTTCAAAGCCAGAATAAATTCAGCTGTTTCTCATCATCTCCATCACAACTGCGTTGGTCTAAGCTGCCATCATTTCTTATTTAGAGCACTGCGGTAACCTCCTAACCAGTTTCCCTTCTTAGCATAAACTCAGGTGTGGTTCCATGGGCCCACCTTGATTAACAGTGACACTTCTGTTACTCAGAAAATTTCAAGGATTTAGAAGCTCCCTGGCAGGAGCCAGGGACAAAGACCAGTCAAATTCTTTGTTATATAAGATCATCACATTTAGAAAAAAATCCAGAATCCTTACCATGGCCTGTAAGGTCGAGATGATCTGGCCCCCAGCTACCTCTCTCCTCGAATTTCCTACCATTCCTACCTCATTTCCTTTTCATTTGTTCTTCTCTGCCACGTTGGCCTCCAGTGCTATCCTTAAACACATTAGGCATGCTCAGATATTTTTTGTACAGGCTGTTCTTCTACCTAGGAACTCTTCCCTTAGATAAGCAGTGTCTTGCTTCCTTTAAGTCTCTGTTCTGATACTATCTTAGATATCCCTTATTCAATCAACAAGGATCCCCTGCTTCCCCTGATTCTTTATCTTCTTGCTTTAGTTTGTTTGTTGCTACTTTTTTTTAGAGATGGCATCTTGCTATACTGCCCAGGCTGCCTCAAACTCCTGGACTTCAGCAAGTTCTCCCAACTCAGCCTCCTGAGTAGCTGGAACTACAATTTTCTGTCTTATTTATTTATTTATTGGGTTTTTTTGTTTTTTTTTTTTTTAGACAGAGTTTTGCTCTTCTTGCCCAGGCTGGATTGCAATGGCATGATCTCACCTTATTGCAACCTCCCCCTCCTGGGTTCAAACTATTCTCCTGCCTCAGCCTCCCACATAGCTGGAATTATAGGCATGCATCACCACACCCAGCTAATTTTGTATTTTTAGTAGAAACAGGGTTTCTTTTAGTAGAGACAGGGTTTCATTGGTCAGGCTGGTCTTGAACTCATGACCTCATGAGCCACCACCTCAGCCTGCCAAAGTGCAGGGATTACAGGCGTGAGCCACCACACCCAGCTCTATTTTTTGTTTTTTAAATTTTTTTGCCTGATTTTTTTATTATTATTCAGTGTAACATAGTTGCCAAATAACAACTTAGCTTTATTTTTCCCATAAATTAGTTTATGAAACACTCTTTATCTGTTTTTATGTATGTGAAAGCTTTTTTTTGCTGATAGCCTCATTGCGGAAGCAGAATTAACCTTGTTTTCCTTCTACTTCTTTAAGACTATTTGTTATCCTAGCATAGCATTTATTGTAGTGATTCGAGTCATCTAGCCTTATCTCTTCCCATTGCCTTCCTCTCCCATCTTGAAAATTTTGTAGTCTTGATTCCTAGCACAGTTCTTTGTATATATTAGAAGATGCTCAGTAAATATTATTTCAATTAAGTTGATATTCCCTCTTTATTAGTCCAATAAAAAATGCTAAATTTGAGAAGGATCTAAGACTATATAAGCTTTTCTTCTTATTTTCACTGATTTAATAAATAATGTACATTTGTGTCTTAGAAAATATTTGATGCCGGGATAGCTATGAAGAAGAATAAAAGCCCATTCCCTGTCTTTGAGGGAAGGACTGTTAAAGGAGGAATCGAGGTACTTAAATCAGGCATTTGCTGTACCAAAACATGTACACTGGGACAGAAGTTGCAAGGTGCTTTGGGGGTACAATATAGGAAATGGCTGGGAGGAAGACTTGTCAGAAGAAGTGAGTGTAAACTGTCTATGAAAAAACAAATTGGAAGAATTTGCTAGGCTGAGAGTAGAGCAGAGCATTTCAGTAGAGAAAACTGTAGTCAGAGGCACAGCCATGAAAAATGGGAGAATAACATACCTTGTGGGAAATGCTCGGAGATGACACTAGAAAGGTTAGTTGGAACGAGAATATAAATAGTCTTGCATGCCATATAAGTGTGTGAACTTTGTCCTGTTAACAGTGGATATTTATCAAGACTAATAACATGTTTTTCACTTTAGAAAAGTAACTCTTCTGGTAGTGGAGGAAATGGACTGAAAATACAGTGGTTGTAAAAAGCACAGTTAAGAATTTAGTGTAGGTCAGGCACGGTGGCTCACGCCTGTAATCCCAGCACTTTGGGAGGCTAAGGCTGGCAGGTAATGAGGTCAGGAGTTTGAGACCAGCCTGATAAACATGGTGAAACCTCATCACTACTAAAAATACAAAAATTAGCTGGGTTTGGTGGCATGCCTATAATCCCAGCTACTCAGGAAGCTGAGCCAGGAGAATTGCTTGTACCCAGGAGGCGGAGGCTGCAGTGAGCTGAGATCGTGCCATTGCACTCCAGCCTGGGCGACAGCAACACTCTGTTTCAAAAAAAAAGTGGAACTAAACTAAAAAAGGTATATTACAGGATGATTCTGTTCATACTCTCACTATAATTTCGATAATTTTTATTGTTAATGATTATATAAACCTGTGTTAATTATAATGTATCCTCTGTTCTTGAATATTAGACTAAATCTTTTGGTGGAAAAGTAGTTTGTTGGGGCCAAATCAGATGTCTAAAATATTATCATCTTTTGAATTAGTTCCAAAGCTGCATTAGTGTTATGTTCATTGTTTCAGATCAGTCTAATATTGATATAATAGTAGGGATTCTTCATAAAATGAGGCTGGGCACAGTGGCTTATGTCTGTAATCTTGATACTTTGGGAAGCCAACACAGAAAGATTGATTGAAGCTAGAAGTTCAAGACCAGCCTGGGCAACATAGAGAGACCCTGTCTCTACAAAAAAATTAAAAATTCGCCTCCCAAAGTGCTGGGTTTACAGGTGTCAGCCACTGCGCCTGGCCTCTAATTTAGTTCCTTTTCTAAGAAGCCAACATAACATCTCTCACTGGGTGCAGTGGCTCATGCCTGTAATCCCAGCACTTTGGGAGGCTGAGGTGGGCAGATCACTTAAAGTCAGGAGTTCAAGACCAGCCTGGCCAACATGGTGAAACCCTGTCTTTACCAGAAAACCACACCTGTAGTTCTAGCTACTCAGGAGGCTGAGGTGGGAAGGATTGCTTAAGCCTGCAGCAAGCTATGACTGTGCGGAGGCCAAGGTAGGGTGGATAACCTGAGGTCAAGAGTTCGAAACCAGCCTGGCCAACATGGTGAAACCCCATCTCTACTAAAAATAGGAAATTAGCTGGGCGTGGTGGCTCACGCCTATAATCCCAGCACTTTGGGAGGCCCAGGCGGGTGGATCACGAGGTCAAGAGATCGAGACCATCCTGGTCAACAAGGTGAAACCCTGTCTCTACTAAAAACACAAAAATTAGCTGGGCATGGTGGTGCGCACCTATAGTCCCAGCTCCTTGGGAGGCTGAGGCAGGAGAATTGCTTGAACCCAGGAGGCGGAGGTTGCAGTGAGCCGAGATCGCCCCATTGCATTCCAGCTTGGGCAACAAGAGAAAAACTCTGTCTCAAAAAAAAAAAAAAGAAAGAAAGAAAAGAAAAGAATCTGTTATTGAACTGAAGGAGATGGAAGATACTGTGTTTAGTTTTTTAGTTTAGAATAGTGGTTTTCAAAGTGTAGTTCTTGGACCAGCAGCATAAGTGTCATTTGGGAACTTATTAGAAATGCAGTTCTTGGCCGGGTGTGGTGGCTCATGCCTGTAATCCAAGCACTTTGGAGGCCAAGGCGGGCAGATCACCTGAGGTCGGGAGTTCAAGACCAGCCTGACCAACGTGGTGAAACCCCGTCTTAAAAAAAAAAAAAAAAAAGAGAGAAAGAAATGCAGTACTTAAGCCCCACCCCAGGGCTACTGAATAAGAATTTGTAGGCTCGGACCTAGCCATGTGAGTTTCAGCATGCCTTCTAGATGATTCTGATGTACATTAAAATTTTGAGAAACACTGAGTAAAAATTAAGTGGGATACAGACAGGTTCTGTAAAGGCTTTCTGTAGAGCTCTTAGGACTCTGTAGAACCGCCTATATAGTAATTTGCTATCTTCCAGTAATGGCAAATGGGACTGCCGTCTTCCAGTAATTTGCCAAAATGACGAACACAGAGGGAAAGAGGAGAGGTATCTAATAGATGTTCTCTAGGCCTTTTAGAAAACATGGGGTTGTTCCTTTGGCCATGTATATGCGTATCTATAAGAAAGGTGATATTGTCAACTGGGCATGGTAGTTTATGCCTGTAATCCGAGCACTGTGGGAGGCCGAGACGGTCGGATCACCTGAGGTCAGGAGTTCAAAACCAGTCTGGCCAACATGGTGAAACCCTGTCTCTACTAAAAATACAAAAATTAGCTGGGCGTGGTGGCATGTACCTGTAATCCCAGCTACTTGGGAGGCTGAAGCAGGAGACTTGCTGGAACCCGGGAACTGGAGGCTCCAGTGAGCCGAGATTGCACCACTGCACTCCAGTCTGGGTGACAGAGCAAGACTCCATCTCAAAGAAAAAAAAACGGAGGATGATATTGTGGACATAATGGAAATGGGTACTGTTCAAAAAAGATTGTCCCCCAAATGTTACCATGGCAAAACTGGAAAGTTCTACAGTGTTCTCCAGCATGCTGTTGGCATTGTTGTAAACAAATAAGAGCAAGAGAATTAATGTGTATATTGAGCACATTAAGCACTCGAAGAGCCAAGACAGCTTCCTAAAATGTGTGAAGGAAAATGATCAGAAAAAGAAAGATGCCAAAGAGAAAGGTACCTGCATTCAGCAGAAGCGCCAGCCTGCTCCACCCAGAGAAGCATACTTTGTGAGATCCAACAGGAAGGAGGTCGAGCTGCTGGGCCCTATTCCCTATGGATTCATAGCATAATAGGTGTTCTCTGATCTGTTTAAAAAAAAAAAAAGACCCTGCAGCTGAGTGCAGGTGGCTCACACCTATAAACTTGGCACTCTGGGAGGCCAAGGCAGGAGGATTGCTTGAGCCAAGGAGTTTAAGACCATCCTGGGCAACATACTGAGACCACATCTCTATATTTTTGTTTTTTGTTTCAATTAAAAGATTCTGCCATTTAGATACTCAGGGTACCATCTATTTTGAGTTCTGGATTCCGGTCTTAGATGACCAACTTCTTCCATCTTTTACTGCCACTTCTACTCACTTTTTCCCCCTCCTCAAGAACACATAGCTTCAATATCCGTAAGATCATCATCATCCTTTTCTTCAACAGCATTTTCTTATATCCTAGAGATTGCCTTAAAATAAGGAATTGGCTACAAAGTAATATCTTGGAAAGAAAAATAGAATGGATCACCTCTGTAGGGTGCTTATATAACTCTGGAACTACATTTATATTTCCATTAACCGCAAAGTCCACATGAGTCATGCTTATTTTTCTGTCTCAGGCTACTAAAATAGAACATGTTCTCTAGAGGAGAACATCAGGGAGTTCTTTCATTTGTACCATTAGCTGAATAAACGTTGGTAGACCTCAAGTTGTGATCTACATTTTTTTTTCCGTTATTTAGTTTTTATGCACAAATACTAAATAATATGTGGTTGTTATCCATATTGTAATTGTTTTTTTTTTTTTTTTTTTTTTTTTTTTTTTTT
>NW_016107369.1:1444492-1458300 GCF_001604975.1 Cebus imitator
CACCATGCCCAGCTAATTTTTTTTTTTTGTATTTTTAGTAGAGACGGGGTTTCACCATGTTGACCAGGATGGTCTCGATCTCTTGACCTCGTGATCCACCCGCCTCGGCCCCGCAAAGTGTTGGGATTACAGGCTTGAGCCACCGCGCCCGGCTGATTTTTTCTTTTTTAAACAGCTGTAGTTTTTGGCCAAAAATTTTTTTGACTGGTCAATGATGTAAATAACATAGAGAAAAATGAACTGAGTCATTAGGCCCACCATTCCTGTGTTTTTAGATATTTAGAGAAGAGCCAAACAAACAAGCTTCCTCTTTAGAAAAAGAGTAGTGAATCACATAGATTTGATCAGACAAGATATAATTGCAGAAAGGGCACCTCTCAGTTTTATAGAAACCTCCTGTGATTTGAACAAGGGTATGTTAGAAACCAAATCAATTACAACGGTACCTTAATTGTTAGTCTCAATTATGTAGGCTACATTATACAGAGTTAAAGACGTCGTGTTAAACCAGTTACTTTTTATTGTACCAGATACTATATTTTGCTAAACTTTTTCCCAACCTCCAATTCTGGGAAGACACCATCAGTATAGACATAGAAATAATTGTGATTAATTATACCCTACTTTTAATAAACCAAACTGAAAATGTTCTGTAAGTCATATTTTTGATTGCCCATAGTGCTCTTGGTCCCATTTCCCATGGACAGGTAAAGACATTTCTATTGTCATTGTTGTCATTCTTATTTTATTGTTATTGAGATGCTGGAGGCTTGTGATTTAAAGTTGACCCCATTCAGCAGAGGATTTAGAACAAAAGATTATAAATTAGAAGTGCTAGCATGTTTTTCTCTGTTAAAGTATTTGTGGTCTACTCATTTATCTCTTCTAATTTCTCCTACTAGTCTTGGCTAACAGCTTATACCGTGTAATACTAAATTTAACTCCAGAGTCCACACAAATGGCTATTGCTGCCATTTGACATGAATAAATCCTCTTTTGTCACCAATCTTTGCAGGTTTAAAGAAGCGAACAAGCGAAGACCCCGAAGTTTACTGGAGAAACTGCGTTGGGTGACCCTAGGCTACCATTATAACTGGGACAGTAAGGTATTCAGATTTTCTTAATTGTTTGATTTTCTGTTTATAGGCTTCTTTAGCCCATATAATTGTACTTCTTCCTGGCCACGCTTAAGGTATCAAGATTATGTATTTGTGGGATGATCCATTTATTTTATTTCCTTAAAAAATCTCTATTGAGCCAGGGGCCATAGCTCATGCCTATAATCCCAGCACTTTGGGAGGCCAAGGTGGGTGGATCACTTAAGGTCAGGAGTTTGAGAACAGCCTGGGCAACATGGCGCAACCCCGTCTCTACAAAAAATAGAAAGTTTACCAGGCCTGGTGGTGCACGCCTGCAGTCCCAGCTACTCAAGAGGCTGAGGTGGGAGGATTACTTGGGCCCAGGAGGTGAAGGTTGCAGTAAGCCAAGATCGCACCACTGCACTCCAGCCTGGGTGACAGAGCAAGACTTTGTCTCAAAAAAGGAAAAAAAAAAAAGTCTCTCCAGGTATATCAAGAGAGTGAATTTTATTATATCAGAAGTTACCAGTGCTTTCTCACAGTAGGTTCCAGGAATATTAAACTGTTTTCAAGAGCAGTTTTACCATCTTTATTTCCATTATTGGTGAGAGTTTATTGAGCATATATTTTTCTTTCTTTCTTTTCTTTTTAATTTTGTTATGCAACAAAAGCCACATTCAGGAGCATTTATTTTTCTTTTTTGAGACGGAGTCTCACACTGTTGCCCAGACTGGAGTGCAATGGCCCAACCTCAGCTCACTGCAACCTCTGCCTCCCGGGTTCCAGCAATTCCCCTGCCTCAGCCTCCCAAGTAGCTAGGACTATAGGCACACACTACCATGCCCAACTAATTTTTATATTTAGTAGAGACGAGATTTCACCATATTGGCCAGGCTGGTCTCGGATTCCTGACCTCATGATCGACCCGTCTTGGCCTCCCAAAGTGCTAGGATTATAGGCGTGAGCCACCATGCCCAACCGAGCATTTATTTTTCTACATAATATCTGCCTGGAGTAAAAAAAACCTCCATATATTTCAATCCTTCTAATTTATCAACTCACAGAAGAACTTTTAATATCTGGGTATTGATCACACTCAATGGCTCACACCCTTAATCCCAGCACTTTGGGAGGCCAAGGCACTAAGATCACTTGAGCTCAGGAATTTCAGACCAGCCTGGGGCATCATAGTAAAACCCCATCTCTATAAAAAATAGAAAAATTAGCCAGGTGTGGTGGTGCACACCTGTGGTTCCAGCTCCTCAGGAGGCTAGGGAAGGAGGATCACTTGAGCCTGGGAGGCGGAGATTACCGTGAGCCAGGATCCCACCACTACAGTCCAATGGGGTGACAGAGCAAGACCCTGTCTCAAAAAAAAAAAAAAAGAAATATGGATACCTTTGCCTGCTATATAATGTCTAGGAAGGAAGGGGGTGGGAAAGAATTTCATGCAGTTGACAGTTTCATGTTTTCTTGAGATACAATTTCAATTTCTTCTTTCCTGCCCTCTATGCTTTAAAAATGCTTTGTCACTAGTAGTGCAGTGCCTCTTGTCTCAACTAGACATTTGCCACCAAGTGGATATACTGATTCTAAGAATAAAATGAATAAAACATATTGGTATAGATAATTTTCTTTGCCTGCTAACCAGTTACTTGTCTTTGTCTTTCTTTCTTTCTTTTCTTTTTTTTTTTTTTTTTTTTTTTTTTTTTTTTTTTTTTTTTTTTTTGTAATGGTCTTATACTGTCACCTAGGCTGGAGTGCAGTGGCACAATCACTGTAGCCTCATCTGCCCCAGACTCAGGTGATCCTCACACCTCAGCCTCCCACTAACCAGTTACTTCTAAAAAGCTCCGCTGTTTCAGCCAACCCAACTTATTAACAGCTATTTTAACTGCTCCAAATAATAACAGATTTGCTTTAAAAATATATGTGATATAATTCTTACTTTCAGCGATACAGAGTCAGTCGGAAACTAGATATTTGTGTTGGGGAAATGCCGTGTGATATTCTTTGGATTAGGTAGCCTGGGTTGGAATCTTTCCTCCAGAAATGGTAGTGCCTACCTCATAAGGCAGTTGTGAAAATTCAGTGTGATCAGTGCCTGTAAAGTGATTTCAGTGGTGCCTGGCTATTCTAAGCAGTTAAATGCATTTAGCACAATAAATGTTAACTTTTTTTTTTTTTTTTGGTGATAATATTTTTATTGTTGATACTGTTATTTCCAAAGACCTCAAAGTTTACCTCATTGACTAAGAAAAAGAGGGAGTGGCCAGGCGCGGTGGCTCAGGCCTGTAATCCCAGCACTTTGGGAGGCTAAGGCGGGCAGATCACAAGGTCAAGAGATCAAGACCATCCTGGCCAACATGGTGAAACCCAGTCCTTTTAAAAAAATAAAAATAAAAAAATAATTTAAAAAAAAAATGGAAAAAAATTACCAAAAACTCTCAGTGAGTAGTCAGAGAAAAGTCAATGAGAATTTTAAAAGAATAGTAGTGAGTAATGCAGAGACAGTTTGGACAGGGTTGAAAACCCAAAAGGGTGATTATTTCTTTATAGCAAAGGCTATCTGGAGCTAGAATGATAGCCCTGACTGGTTGGTTATCTGAAGGACTAAAGCTTAAGATGATAGAGAAAACCTTAAGGTTCTCTAACCACACTTGGAGTTTTCAGAAATTAAATAAGAACTCTTATTTGCAGTTCAGTGAAAGGAGAAAAAAATAAAAAACAGAAAAGTTCCAACCGAAGAGTCCAGGCCATTCGTCAAAAGTCTTCCTTAACACCTGAAGCTAAAGGTCACTTCTGGCCAAAGCAAATACTTTCTGTCCAGACCTGTGACTCTGCTGCTCCAGCTAGAATACATCCAGACACTACTGGAGATATGATACAAAAGTGGATTTTCTGATCAGATTTGAGGTTAATTTAGCAAAGAAAGAAGTGAGAGCATGGCCGAGTGCAGCGTCTCATGCCTGTAATCCCAGCACTTTGGGAGGCCGAGGCAGGCGGATCACAAGGTCAGGAGTTCAAGACCAGCCTGGCCAATATGGGGAAACCCCATCTCTATTAAAAATGCAAAAATTAGCCAGGCGTGGTGGCGTGCACCTGTAGTCCCAGCTACTCAGGAGGCTGAGGCAGGAGAATCGCTTGAACCAGGGAGGCAGAGGTTGCAGTGAACTGAGATCATGCCAGTGCACTCCAGCCTGAGCAACAGTGAGACTCTGTCTCAAAAAAAAAAAGAAGTGAGAGCAGAGGAGCATCAAGACAAAAGAAGAGTCTATCAGGTACCCGTAGCCCAAACAGCCCTCAGACTCATTTGCATAAGAAACTGTAAGTGAAAGTCTTAATCATAACTGTAGCCATGTCACTCATGCAGAAAAACTTTATAGAGAGTATTATGGCCAGGTCAGCCATAATGGCTCACACCTGTAATCCCAGCACTTTGGGAGGCTGAGCGGTGTAAATCACTTGAGGTCAGGAGATCCTTAGGTGTTAAAAACAGAGGCAATTCAGGGAAGTAAGTTCAAGAAATCACTTCTAATTTAAAGGCCTGCTTTGGCCATGCTAATAAGCGAGAGGTAATTTTTTTTTTTTTTTTGATGGAGTTTTGCTCTTGTTGCCCAGGCTGGAGTGCAGTGGTGCAATCTCAGCTCACCAAAACCTCCGCCTCCCAGGTTTAAACGTTTCTCCTGTCAGCCTCCCGAGTAGCTGGGATTACAGGCATGCACCACCATGCCTGGCTAATTTTGTGTTTTTAGTAGAGACAGTGTTTCTCCATGTTGGTCAGGCTGGTCTCGAACTCCTGACTTCAGATGATCCGTCGCCTGCTTCAGCCTCCTAAAGTTTTAGGATTACAGGTGTGAGCCACCGCGCCCAGCCTGATTCTGAGGTTTTGAACATGTCATCCCATCAGATTGACCAGTCAAATTGGCACTAAACTGTGTTGCAAGCTGAGAGTCCAAAACTGGCTACACTATTTGAGTTGCCTTTTTATAAATTAACTTTTTAGTTTAGGATAGTTTTAGATTTGCAGAAAAGTTGCGAAGATACTACAGAGAAATCCTATGCCCTCCTCCCATTATTAACATCTTACCTTGTATGGTACCTTTGTCTCAAGTAGTTAAGCAAAGTAATATATTACTATAATAATGGCATTGTATGTCATTTAGATTTCCTTAGTTTTAAACTATTTTTTTTAATATCTAATTTTCTAATATCCAGGATCATCTTACCAGGGTACTACATTTTATATATACATTTGAGATATATATATATATATATATATATATTTTTTTTTTTTTTTTTTTTACAAAGACGGGGTTTCACCATGTTGGTCAGGCTGGTCTTGAACTCCCGAGCTTAGGTGATCCTCCCGCCTTGGCCTTCAAAGTGCTTGGATTACAGGCGTGAGCCACCATGCCCAGCGTACATTATATTTAGTCATTGTGTTTTCTTGGGCACCTCGTGGCAGTGACAATTTTGAGTTGCCTTTTTACCCTAACAGAACTATCTTGTTTACAGTTAAAGGATTCTAACTAGAGGGGGGTGGAGTAATTGCTTCATGTATAGTCTCAATACAGTATATAGCACATTGCCTGTTACAGGTGCTTGGGTTTTTGAATGATTTATTATTAAATAATTGGATACCTCAAGAATGGATGGATAGGCCAGGCATGGTGGCTGACATCTGTAATCACAATACTTTGGGAGACTGAGGCAGGAGGATCGTTTGAGACCAGTTTAGGCAACATATTAAGACCTCTCTGCCAAAAAAAAAAAATTTAGCCAGGCATGGTGGCATGCATCTGTGGTCCTGCCTACCTACTTGAGAACTGAGTTAGGAGGATCACTTGAGCCCCGGAGGTCTAGGCTACAGTGAGCCGTGATCGTGACACTGGGCAACAGAATGAGACCCTGTCTTTTAAAAAAAAAAAAAAAAAAATGAGCCAGGCACTGTGGCTCATGCCTATAATCCCAACACTTTGGGAGGCTGAGGTAGACAGATCACCTGAGGTAAGGAGTTCAAGACCAGCCTGGCCAACATGGTGAAACCCCATCTCTACTAAAAATACAAAAAAGTAGCATGGCTATAATCTCAGCTACTCAGGAGGCTGAGGCAGGAGAATCGCCTGAACCCAGGAGGTGGAGGTTGTGGTGAGCCAAGATCTTACCATTGCGCTCCAGCCTGGGGGACAAGAGTGAAATTCCATCAAAAACAAAAGGTGGATCGATAATGCTGTGTTAATATGTTAGATTATTTTTAAGTGATAATTAATCTTATGCCACAGTTTCCTATATTCCTGAGATCATTGTGTATTTTTTTATTCTCTCTACATTTACCAAAGAAATACTCAGCAGATCATTACACACCTTTCCCTTCTGACCTGGCTTTCCTCTCAGAGCAAGTAGCCACTGCCTGTGGCTTTCAGGGTTTCCGAGCCGAAGCGGGGATCCTCAATTACTACCACCTGGACTCCACACTGGGCATCCACGTAGACAGATCGGAGCTAGATCACTCCAAACCCTTGCTGTCATTCAGGTGAGTTCGTTCCGGGGATTTGGGATTACTTTTTATCATGTAATTCTTTTTTCTAAGGCATTTTAACCTAAAATAAATACAGATATTTAACTTTTAAAAAAAATGGTTAGACTAAATCTTTCACTTCTGGGAATTTTAACAAATTATAGTTACTGTTTCCGTT
The DNA here is from genome assembly GCF_001604975.1 of Cebus imitator. Taxonomy (NCBI): domain Eukaryota; kingdom Metazoa; phylum Chordata; class Mammalia; order Primates; family Cebidae; genus Cebus; species Cebus imitator. The sequence continues at coordinate 1,451,271 of NW_016107369.1, forward strand.
TAAGACAGATGGAGCCTACCTTTTATCATGAGAAGTATTGTCAGTGCTTTGTGGGATAGACAAGTGGAAGGCCAGAAAAGCAAAGTGCTTTGCCTTTGGAAAAAGTGCTTTGCTTATTCCATTGGAATAGAAGAGCAAAACAGAGAGCAAAGCACAAAAGCCTGAGTAGTTTACTCTCCTTGTCTCCCTAAAAGTAAATTTGTGCCAAGTGGCCAGGCGCGGTGGCTCACGCCTGTAATCCTAGCACTTTGGGAGGCCGAGGTGGGTGGATCACCTGAGGTCAGGAGTTCAAGACCAGCCTGGCCATCATGGTGAAACCCCATCTTTTAAAATAAATAAATAAATAAACTTGTGCCAAGTTTTGTACCTGTATCTCAGCAAAGTGCCTTTTATTAATTGCTTCATAATGAGGAATGATAAACATAGTAAAGAACTCATGGTTTTATTGAAAGACTCAAAGATGCATCAATAGCTCATGCCTGTAATCCCAGCACTTTTGGAGGCTGAGGCAGGTGGATCACTTGAGGTCAGGAGTTCGAAATTAGCCTGGCCAACATGGTAAAACCCCATCTTTACTAAAATACAAAAATTAATCAGGCATGATGACGCACACCTATAATCCCAGTTAATCTGGAGGCTAACGCATGAACCCAGGAGACAGGTTGCAGTGAGCCAAGATCGCACCACTGCACTGTAGCCTGAGTGACGGAGTAAGATGATCTAAAAAAAAAATCAATAAAACTTAAATGGATAATGTTAAAGCTGAGTTCTCCATTTGCTTATTTAACTGCATCAAATTTTATTTTGCAGCAGTTCTGTGGGCTGTCATAAGTATAGGTAGAAGGACATGAGTTGGTCACTCAGACACAAGGCAGAAGAGAAGGATCTTAGCACTGTTTAAAAAGGAGGATTTGGGAGCAATAAATGTCAATCTGAAATTAGAAAATAATACAGTTGGCAGTAACTTTCCCAGTCATGGTTAATAAACAAAACTTACTGTTGTGTGTTGTGTTGTTTTTACTTATTTTTTGTAGCTTTGGACAGTCTGCCATCTTTCTCCTGGGTGGTCTCCAAAGGGATGAGGCCCCCACGGCCATGTTTATGCACAGTGGTGACATCATGATAATGTCCGGTTTCAGCCGCCTGTTGAACCACGCCGTCCCTCGTGTCCTTCCAAATCCAGAGGGGGAAGGCCTGCCTCACTGCCTAGAGGCACCTCTCCCTGCTGTGCTCCCCAGAGATTCCATGATAGAGCCCTGTTCTGTGGAGGACTGGCAGGTGTGTGCCAGCTACTTGAAGACTGCTCGTGTTAACATGACTGTTCGACAGGTGCTGGCCACAGACCAGAATTTCCCTTTAGAACCCATTGAGGATAAAAAAAGAGACATCACTACAGGAAGCTTCTGCCATCTGGATGACCAGCACACCCAAGTAAAACGGGCCAGGATAAACCCTGACAGCTGAGACTTGGAGATCCCATCCTTTTACTCAGGCACCTGCTTACCGTAAATGACCATATTATTATGTATTGCCATGAACTTCAGCACCCAGGCAAGCCAAAAACAGAGACAGGGAAGAACTCATCGTTGATCACACTGTTGCCCTGGAACCCATGCAGAAGTAAATGCATTAGCCACTTTGCTCAGAGAAGTGTTTGACATGGTCTGATCCTAGTTACGTGTTGCCTCTAATGTACGTTGAGAAATCAGTCCAAGGAGATATGTTCTTCCACAGCAGCCTTCTCAGCCTCTCCCATTTCCATTGAGGGAGGTAGAAGTGAGTTTCCGTGTCTACAGAGTCTTTAGATACCTCAGATTTTATTAATGGGAAATATAGCACCCCTCCCTCCACTGCATCTGGTAATTTATGGTAAAATTGTGGTTCCGTGAACCATATTAGTCTCATCTTCCTAACTCCCTCAGTCATCAAATTCTTTGATCTCTTTGATCTTCTCTGGCTCTCACAGAAGAATCCTTTACGCTTGAAAACAATGGAACTGGAAAATCTTGTCTCTTAGAAAAGAAGCTAATCACAACTATCTCTCTGGCCTAAAAAATATATGTGAACCCAGGGCAAGAGGAATTTAGTTTTTCCACTTGTCATTTCGGTCTCCAAACTCCCTGTTGTCTTTTTAATGCAATTTTAATTGTTGGAATAAAAAAGTCCCAAGGGCCTTTTGTTACTGTTTTCTCCATGAGTAAACTCACTTGATTTTAAATTAAAGATCTATATCGGTCTTTGAGGTTTAGTCTATCTGGGATTAAGGTTTTCTTCCTGTTTTTCTTTGCTGTATTGTTCATGCTGTGGAAGCCGTCTAGCTGTGTCTGCCCTACACCATCCTGATCTGCCCCAAGTATTCTTTGTGGCAGTCTCACAGGAGAGAGAACATTTCTTGATATTCCAGTCACTGCTGTCTTGTCTGAGGGCAGACGGCTTGGAAAATGGAAACACCAGGTTTTCAACAATTTGATTCACTATGTTGTGGGCCAGGTTACTTTACATTTCTCTGGACCTTGGTTTTCTCATTTATAAAATGAAGATACTGTTGACTAGCATCTTCCTAAAGGGATATTGGCATTTAAAAGAGAACTAAGTGCCCCTTTCTAGAAACATGATATGCCAAAATTGTTTTATTATGGTTTCTTAACATCCTAACTTGCTTGTGTGGAGGGCTGGCTGGAAGCCACTTGCCATAAATGTACCTACTGTTTGCAGTGCGTGTTATTAAATTTACATGTCTGTTCTGTCCTGTTCTGCCCCTTTGTAAAATTACTGGCATTGAATATTGAGTTCATATGGTAGTGGCAGGGTTTTTTAAGAAATAAAAATTAATACAGATTTATCTCTTATGTGTAAGCTAGGTTTTTTTGTTGGTTTTTGTTGGTTGTTTTGTTTTGTTTTTGAGATGGAGTTTTACTCTTTTTGCCCAGGCTGGAGTGCAATGGCACAATCTCAGCTCATTGCAGCCTCCATCTCCTGGATTCAAGTGATTCTCCTGCCTTAGCCTCCCGAGTAGCTGGGATTACAGGCATGAGCCACCACGCCCAGTTAATTTTGTATTTTTAGTAGAGACAGGGTTTCACCATGTTGGTCAGGCTGGTCTTGAACTCCCAACCTCAGGTGATCTGCCCTCCTCAGCCTCCCAAAGTGCTGGGATTACAGGTGTGAGCCATCACATCTGGCCTAGGTTCTAAAATTAATACATAATGGGAAACCTTTCTATAATTAAAAAATACCACTGGGTAAGATTACCACTGTTAAGCTTAAATTTTCCACAATGTATGTTAAATGTGACCTATCAGAAACCAACATAATGTCATTTAGTAAATCCAACAGAGACAGTTTGGCATTAAGACAGATTATTCTTTCTTTTTTTTTTTTTTTTTNTTGTGTGTCAGACAAAGGCATTGGTTTGTTTATAGCAACCATGTTGTACAAAAAACACATACCCAAATTGTAGATTCACACTCCATGAAGTCAGGTGTTTATGCTATGAGAAACAGGCAGAAAAGAAACAGGCCAGCCAAAAGAATAGCAGATTCCTGCTCCTGAGATGGTGAACAGATTATTCGTACAATTAAATATTCTTGCTCTCTCTCTACCTCACCCCATCTCTGTCCTCCCTGTAGCCCTCCCCACTTTCTCTGGCTCTCTCTACTCTAATTTGTATTTATTTTTATGAGGCACATAGAGTTGAAGATGTCTATAATGCAAATCTACTTACAGTCCCTGGCAGTAAACAGAAAATTATGTAATCTAGTAAAAAGGAAAAATTGGCTTTTTTTTTTTTTCTACTTTTACATGAGCATGATCACCTAGGCTTAATTGTCTAAAATACATTTTCCAAGGTAGAGGTCAGCAAACTATCACCCACCTCCCATTTTACTGCCCATGGGCTAAGAATAGTTTTTACATTATTGTGGAGAAATCAAAAGGATATTTTGTGTCACATGAAAATCATAAAATTTAAATTTCGATGCCCATGAATTTTTTTGGAACACAGCTGCATTAGTTGATTTCGATATCTGAGACTCTTTTCATGCTGTAATAGCGGAGCTGAGTAGTTGCGACAGAGATGTATAGCCTACAGAGCCTAAAAGACACAATCTATCCCTTTACGGAAAAAGGCTGTGGACACCTAGAAAAGAACCTGAAGCCGAGAAATGGGACCAAAGGAAAGATTTTTCTTCCCCACCCCTCTTAAGACAAGGTCTCACTGTCACCCAGGATGTGGTACAGTGGCACAATCACAGCTCACTGCAGTCTTGACCTCCTGGGCTCAAACAGTCCTCCCACTTCAGCCTCATGAATAGCGGAGACTATAGCTGAGTACCACCATTACTGGCTGATTTTTAAATATTTTGTAGAGACGGTATTTCAGTGTTGCCCAGGCCGGTCTTGGACCCTTGGGCTCAAGAGATCCTCCAGTCTTGGCAGACCAAAGTGCTGGAATTACAGGCATATGCCATCCCACACCTGGCCTTTTTTTTTTTTTTTTTTTTTTTGAGACAGTGTCGCTCAGTCACCCAGGCTGGAGTACAGTGGCGTGATCATGGCTCACTGCAACCTCTGCCTCCCGAGCACAAGCAATCTTCCCACCTCAGCCTCCTGAGTATCTGGGACTACAGGCATTCACCACCACACCCTAATTTTTGAATTTTTTTTTGTAGAGACGGGGTTTTGCTGCATTGCCCCATCTCTACTAAAAATAAAAAATGAGCCAGTCGTGGTGGGCGCCTGTAATCCCAGCTACTCGAAAGGCTGAGGCAGGAGAGTCGCTTAAATCCGGGTAGCAGAGGTTGCGGTGAACCCAGGCTAGTCTCAACTCCTGGACCAAGCAGTCCACCTGCCTCAGCCTCCCAACATGCTGGGATTATGGGCATGAGCTACTTACTGTGCCAGGCCTTATTATTTTATGCTAAAGGAAGAAAAATGTTAGATATGATCTAGGATGTATATCAACTGTCAAGAGTGGCCAGGCGCAGTGGCTCATGCCTGTAATCCCAGCACTTTGGGAGGCTCAGACAGGAGGATCACTTGAGCCCAGAAGTTCAAGGTTACGGCGAATTACAATTGTGCTACTGCACTTCAGCCTGGGAAACAGCAAAAACCTGTCTCTAAAAACAAAACGGCTGGCTGCGGTGGCTCATGCCTATAATTTCAGCACTTTAGGAGGCTAAGGTGGGTGGATCACCGGAGGTCAGGAGTTTGAGACCAGCCTGGCCAACATGGCGAAACCCAGTCTCTACTAAAAATACAAAATTGGGCGCAGTGGCTCACGCCTGTAATCCCTGCACTTTGGGAGGCCGAGGCAGACAGATCACAAGGTCAGGAGTTCAAGACCAGCCTGGCCAACATGGCGAAACCCAGTCTCTTAAAAATACAAAATTGGGCGCAGTGGCTCACACCTGTAAACCCAGCACTTTGGGAGGCCAAGGCAGGTGGATCACGAGGTCAGGAGTTCCAGATCAGTCTGACCAACATGGTAAAACCCCATTTCTACTAAAAAAAAATACAAAAGTTAGCTGGGCATGGTGGTGCACGCCTGTAGTCCCAGCTACTCAGGAGGCTGAGGCAGGAGAATTGCTTGAGCCCAGGAGGCAGAGGTTGCAGTGAGCCTAGATTGCGCCACGGCATCCAGCCTGGCACCCGGTGAGGGAATAAGACTCTGTCTCAAAAAAAGAAAAACAAAAAGCCGGGTGTGGTGGCGGACACCTGTAATCCCAGCTACTCGGGAGGCTGAGGCAGGAGAATCCCTTTAACCTGGGTGGCAAAGGTTGCAGTGAGCCAAGATCGTGCCATTGCACTCCAGCCTGGGCAACAAGAGCAAGACTCCATCTCCAAAAATAAAAAAGAGAGAGAAGCCACCCCTTATCTTATTTTTGTATATCCTAAACTCAGGTACATTGCTGTGCTCAGAAACCCCCATGAAAATAAGAGGCTTTGGTTGCTAAGGCAGCAGACAGTCAACCAGAAGGCTGAACCACTTGTGAGGGCTATAGTCCTCCTCTGAAAAAGATTACTGTATTCTTCTAGGGACATAGCTGGGCAGATAGCATTGACAGCCACAGGACCCTACAGTGTATTATTTCTGTTTTCTCTGTGGTGATGGGAAAGGGAGGAGTGGTGGAATCTCTGCTGTTCTTGGCACACTGAGGGGTGTTTGTGCACATGTACGCTGTGTATTCCCTATTCTTGTTAGGTGTTAATTGTCCTGTCCCCCAGTGTGAGCGTAGGCCTACACACATGGCCACCAGTGGCTTCTGCTTCTGTCTGCTCTCATCCACAATAATCAAGCACTTCCTGAGAGCCACTGGATACTGGACCTGCAGGCTTTGCATCTTCATTTTTAACAGGTGCTCAGCAGAAGGGCTCCGAGCTCAACCACAGGAAAAGAGTGAACAAACTGTATATCTGGTTCTGGAAGATTTTTCTCTGGGTTTGAAGACAGTGATCCTACGTCTGTGTTATTAACCAACTCTTCCTGCCTTTGGAAGGTCACATAGTGTAAGAGCTGCCTAAGGGCGTGAAATAAACATCAGTATTGCTGTTGTCAGGTAGCAAGCCCTTGTTATCCAACCAGCAACTAGTGAGCGTCTATGAAGTGAGTCGCTGTGCTGGGTGAATGTGACGGGCATCGTTTCTGCCCTCAGGTCCTTCTGTGAGTGGAGAAAACACCTACGTAAACAGGGTTGCCATAAAAGTATGCTGCCATGGGCCAAGTACAAGGTGCAGTGGGAGGGGCATTTAACCCAGAAATGCCAACGACAGCCTTCCTGTAGGAAGTGACATAAAAGCAGACAAAGAAGGAGCTAGGCTTAGCCTCACCCTCCTATTTGCCTAAAGGCTGTTTGTTGTCTTCTCTGTTGTTTCATTGGTCTTGTGGGAATAAGAGCATTTGGAAAATTTTGAAGACCTTTCAGCCTTAATATTTTATGATTCCGTATGACTCACATGATAAAAATCATTTATTTTGTTCATTGCCCTTAGCACTATCTGCTATTATATCTTTTTTTTTTTTTTTTTTTTT
>NW_016107369.1:1458395-1462465 GCF_001604975.1 Cebus imitator
GCTCACCGCAACCTCTGCCTCCTGTGCTCAGGCAATTCTCCTGCCTCAGCCTCCTGAGTAGCTGGGATTACAGGCACGCGCCACCATGCCAGCTAATTTTTTGTAGTTTTAGTAGAGGCGGGGTTTCACCATGTTGACCAGGATGGTTTCGATCTCTTGACCTCGTGATCCACCCGCCTCGGCCTCCCAAAGTGCTGGGATTACAGGCGTGAGCCACCGCACCCGGCCTATTATATCTTTTTATCACTCTTTATTATTTGTGTCCTCCAAAGAAGGGCAGGCATTTTTCTTTCTTTTTTTTTTCTGTCTCTTTCTGGGCTATTTCCCTAGCACCTAGAATTGTTTTTGGTACGTAGTAGCTGCTCAATTAAATATTGTTGCATGAAGAACATTTTGTCATACTCTTAATGTGACATTATATATCACAGAAGTCCTTTGCAAATAATTGGCTGGAGAAGGGGGACAGCATCATTTTAAGCATTTGTGCATATCCAAGAAGACTTTTTTCTAGGAATTCACTGTTTATTCTGAGTGGGGATGTGGCTCCAAAAGGCATTGCTCGCATCACCAGCCTAACCTAACCCAAATACTCACAGTGCCTTGATCAGGGATCATTCCACTACAAGACACAAACCTACCAAATACAAAAAACAACAAGGACAGGAAGTGCAGCCAAGCCTCACTGGGAATTGGGAAAAACATCAGGACCCGCAGCATCTGCCATATTCCCGTCTCCCCCACTCTCCCTCCCTCTCGGTCTTAGTTTTTTTCTGCCTTTCTGCTTTCTTCTTATTCCATCCCTCTTTATTAATTTTACTTGCACAGGGCTCCCCTCAGATGGCACCTTCAGCCCCCAGTTTTCCAGGTTACTTGCATATAGATGACCCAAATCCAGATTGTTGGAAAAAAATCAGCTTGGCATTTTTTGGATCAGTTGTCTACCCCAAATCAGTTACCTGTGGCCCTGATGGTACAGAAGACTTAACGCTTCAAAGCCAAAGAACGACGGATGGATGGAAAGGAAATATTTAGTGGAAGAAATGACTGGCCTCTCTATTGGCATTACTGTACATTTTGCTTCTGGAATAGGTGCTAGGTCACTGGACAAGGAGATGATAAACGTGGAGTATATTGGTGGCTCTCTCTAGCCCCCTTCACCAGACGCTCCTCTGAGGCCCCACCCCACCCCACCCCCAACAAACAAAATCCACCTGTGCCCCCGTGCCATCTCCCCTGCTTATCACCTCTTGGGCTTTGTCAAAAGGTTGGAGACAAGGGTAAGGCATCTGGTGCCCCCATGGTCCCATTGCTTTGGAGACCAGAGGCAATTGAGGTGCTTTCAGCCAGAAAAATATAATTTAAGGGCTTGGCATCTGGCTGGGAGCAGAGACTTGTGTTGCCATGGCAATGCCTCGCTTCATTTAACAGCAGCATATCCCTGAGTTTGGTCACATCCACACTCAGGCACATACAGCACCCTGTCAGCAGCCCCGGCCATGCGCACACACTCACGTCTGGCAGAAATCCCTCTGCAAGATGCAAAGCCCATTCCCTGCACCCTCCTGTCATCATAGAAACCCACACTCCCTCATACCGTTTCCTACGACACCTCGGCCCATCAGGTAGATTCCAGAAACATCTCCAGACAGCACAGAACACTCCAGGGAATTTAGAGTGCTCTATAAGGGCAGACCCTCTTAAACAGGCCCACACCATGTAGAAGGCTGCTGGGGTCCACATGCTTCTTCAGCATCCCCAACATGCAGCCGTAGCTCTGTCTTCCTTTATAAGTTTTGTGTCAACTCCAACCCTTTAATGACGCCCAAGAGGATGGCAACGAGGGAGAAGAGCAGTGGTGGCCAGCGGTGCACAAATCTCTGTTTTCTTGAGAGCAGAGTTTAGCCTCTAGGGATCAGGGACAAGGGCCAAATCCCTGCAGTAATTACCCAGAAGCCCTCAAGCCCCTACTGATATTCTGTTTCTGCCCCTCCCTTAACTCAGGCAGTGGTAAATGGATGGATTAGAGCAGAGAGACTTGAAAGCACAAGATCATTTATTGCAACACTATTTATAGTAGTGAAAAAATAGGAATTGCCCAAATGTCCGTTAACAAGAACTGGCAAAATACACTGTGGCACATCTATACAATGATGTACCCTATGGAGGTTTAAAAGAATTATGCAATCTACGTGTATCATGTGAAAATACGTCAGTGTGTAAAGTGTGATCCCACTGATTTTTTAAACTTTAGTATATACACATGGATATTGATAATATGAAGCAAAAGTTCTGAGAAGGTTGGGCATAGTGGCTCACACCTGTAATCCTAACACTTTGAGAGGCCGAGGTGGGAGGATCACTTGAGCCCAGGAGTTTGAGACCAGCCTGGGCAACATAGTGAGACCCTGTCTGTACAAAAAAATAAAAAATAAAAAATTAGCCAGGCATGGAGGCACACGCCTGTCGTCCCAGCTACTCGGGAGGCTGAGGTGGGAGGATTGCTTGAGCCTGGGAGGTCAAGGCTGCAGTGAACTATGAGCAGGCCACTGCTCTCCAACCTGGGCAACAGAGCAAGATGCTATCTCAAAAGAAAATAAATTAAATTTTAAACAAGAAAAAGGTCTAAGAAGAATGGAGTTGAGAGGAGGTGATGGGGACACTTTCTGTTGTCCTTTGCTGCATGACAAACTTAGAGGCTTAGAACAACAATAACTTGTTATTTTTCCTGATTCTGTGGGCTGGTTTAGTACCTCCTCGACTGGGTTCCCCGAACTCACAGATACAGCCACATTCACCTAGCACCGGCTGCCAGCCAGGCTTCCCCAGGTGTCCACATGGCCTCTCATCAGCCAGTAAGCTAGCGTGGCTTCCGTGGTATCCCAGGACAGCATTCCGAGACCACCAAAGCAGAGGCAGCAAGACTCCTGAAGGCTGAAGCTCTAGAACTCAACAATGTCATATCTGTCACGCTCTGCTGGTCAAGGCAAGTCAGAAGTCAGCCCAGTTCCAAGGGATGAGGAAACCAACTGTCCTTCTTGGTGACATGCGTGGCACAGGTACATTGCCAAAGGGCCAATGGATTGGGATAGGGAGAATTTGTAGCCGTAGAACAACTGTGGGCACCTCTCACTTTTTACCCTATGTAATTCTCTACTTTGCGTTCAGGTTTTCCTTGTGTACATTTGAAGAAAACAATAAGTGAAAGAGTGAATCTAAGAGAGATAAAGAAGAATGATGAGGCCTTTGTTGACACATAATTTAGATTAAAATGTCAAAGATGACCTAAAGGCTACCAGTTTGGAATACTAGCTCATAACAAGCTTTTTGTTTTTTAAATCAACTGTGAAGAAGAGAAGATTGGTGCAGTGGCTCACGCCTGTAATCCCAGCACTTTGGGAGGCCAAGGCGGGTAGATCATCTGAGGTCAGGAGTTTGAAACCAGCCTGACCAACATGGTAAAACCCTGTCTCTACGAAAAATACAAAATTAGCTGGGCATGGTGACGCATGCCTGTAATCCCAGCCACTTGGGATGCTGAGGCAGGAGAATTGCTTGAACCTGGGAGGCGGAGGTTGCAGTGAGCCGAGATGGCGCCATTGCACTCCAGCCGGGGCAACAAGAGCAAAACTCCATCTCAAAAATAAATAAATAAAAGAAGAGAAGATTGGAATATCCAAGGCTGGAGATGTGACAACATTGACTAGTGATTCAGTGGGTGAGAAGCATGAATTTTAAAGAGCAGAGGAAGAAAGTGTAGCTGTTTTGCTGGATTCCCATTTTACAGGAAATAAATGTAATCAGCCTTTGAAATAGCTATACATATGCAGAAGATGTATATATTATCACCAAGCTATCAAAATGGATGGCAGGTTTTTCATTTTCTGCTGGTTCACTCTCACTGCTTGCTGGACATTAATTCCAGAGCCACATTCCCACCCATAAAACGAAAGGATCCTCCTTTAGAAAGTTTTCTTGGGCCGGGCGCGGTGGCTCAAGCCTGTAATCCCAGCACTTTGGGAGGCCGAGGCGGGTGGATCACGAGGTCAGGAGATCGAGACCATCCTGGTCAA
>NW_016107369.1:1462722-1465329 GCF_001604975.1 Cebus imitator
AAAAAAAAAAAAAAAAAAAAAAAAAAAATAGCCTCAAAGGCCGCCAGGAAAAAAGAAAATGAAACCTTATTCTCAAAATAGCAAGTTCCTTGGAAGCATTGTAATTCTCGCTGTGTCCTGAGTGAGGGCCTCATCTACATACAGCACCATGGAAAGCCCCAAGTTCGCAGAGAGTTCCCAGGACACAGTAGGGACAGGCAGAAGAATAAGACTATCATCAGAAAACACCGGAGATGCAGAAATCATCTGGGCACTGACCCCACAGGGAAGGAATGTCGTAGGCAGAGGACAGGACCACCGATGTAAGGAAAGGATATGACGGGGGAACCTCTTCCTCATTTCTAATGCTTCCTTCCCGCAAAAGAAGCTTAATGAGTGGAACTTCCGGAACTCTCTCTGCCCCACTGTTCCCTCCTCCCTGGTGGATGTGGGGGAGGAGCAGTGACTGTTCCCACTGTTTTTTTGTGGGGGAGGAGAGGAAGATTGTGTGTTTGTTTGTTTGAGACAGGGTCTCGCCCTGTCACCCAGGCTGCAGTGCAGTGGCGTGATCACAGCTTACTGCAGCCTCCGCCTCCTGGGTTCAAGCAATCCTCTCACCTCAGCCTCCAGAGTAGCTGGGACCACAGGCACCCACCACTACATCCAGCTAATTTTTCTATTTATTGTAGCAATGGGATTTCACCATGTTGCCCATGCTGGTCTCATACTGCTGGGCTCAAGCGATCTGCCCACCTCAGCCTCCCAGAGTGCTGGGAGTACAGGTGTGAGCCACCACACCAAGCCTGTTCCTGGATATCTTTGGCTCAGATCCATACCCTTGCCTCTGTTGGGCATGATTCCACATATTGAGTAGTTTTCTTTCCTCCTTCTGCTTCTATTCTGCCAGGGGAGGTCTCTGCTCCGCCCAGTGTTCCTTGGGTCTGTGTGAGTGCCTAAATTCTGAGGTTCGGGATTGTCAGGCTCAATTGGTTTAAGCCACATCCTGCAATTTGGCCTCTTTTTGCTAATGAAAGTGACATTTCACCTTCCATAATTACTTTTTGTTTTATTTCTTGGCTGCAAAACCCAGGAAGGAAATAAGAGAGTGTTCTCTTGAAGCCTGTGTTGGTTGTTTATTGCTGCAAATATTGCCAAATTTACTTAAAACGATAAATCTTTGTGTTCTCACAGTGTCTCTGTGAGCAGCTTGGCTGAGCGGTTGGTGAGGCTCAGGGACGCGCAGAAGGTTGCAGGCAGGACGTTGGTCCGGGCTGCAGTCCTGAGGCTTGATGCAGCTGGGGCATCGGCTTCCAACCTGGCTGAGGGCAGAAGGCCTCAGTTCTGCACACGTGGGCATCTCCACAGAGCTGGCGAATGTCCTCATAACATGGCAGGGGTCTTCCCTGAGCAATGATCCAAGAGAGAAAGAAGAGGAAGTTCCAGTGCCCTTTGTGACCTAGTTTCTACATTTGCACATCACTTTTGCTTTATGTTTTTAGAAGTCAGTCTCTGAGTCCACCCCAGGAGGGGAATTAGGCTCCCCGTCCTCAGGAGAGCAGCAAAGAACATGCGGATCTTTTTTTTTTTTTTTTGGAGACGGGGTCTTGCTATGTTGCCCAGAGTGCAGTGGCTATTCACAGGCGCGATCCCACTACTGATCAGCACAGGAGTTTGGACCTGCTCCGTTTCCGACCTGGGTCGGTTCAACCCTCCTTAGGCAACCTGGTGGTCCCCCGCTCCCAGGAGGTCACCATATTGATGCCAAACGTAGTGCGGACACCCGATCAGCATAGCGCACTACAGCCCAGAACTCCTGGGCTCAAGCGATCTTCCCACCTCAGCCTCCCGAGTAGCAGGGACTACAGGCACCCGCCACCGCGCCCGGCGCGGATCTTTCTTAAAACCACAGAGCCTTCGATAAAAGAAAAGTGACTGGGCTCTCATATAAAAAGCCGATCCAGAGTTGGAGAAAGAAGCCCTTCATTCAACACTTCTAAATGAAGAAGCTGTTAGGCTCATACTGGCAGGGCGTGGTGGCTCACGCCTGTAACCCCAGCACTTTGGGAGGCCGAGGTGGGCAGATCACGAGGTCAGGAGTTTGAGAGCAGCCTGACCAACATGGTGAAACCCTGTCACTACTAAAAATACAGAAATCAGCCAGGCACCTGTAGTCCCAGCTACTCAGGAGGCTGAGGCAGGAGAATCACTTGAACCCAGGAGGTAGAGGTTACAGTGACCTGAGATCACACCACTGCACTCCAGCCTGGGTGACAGAGTGAGACTCTGTCTCAAAATAAAATAAAGTAAAATAAAATAAAATAAACAAACAGCTCGGCTGGACACGGTGGCTCACGCCTGTAATCCCAGCACTTTGGAAAGCCAAGGCAGGCGGATCACGAGGTCAAGAGATCAAGACCATCCAGGCCAACATGGTGAAACCCTGTCTCTACTAAAAAATACCAAAAATTAGCTAGGCATGGTGGGGCGTGCCTTAGTTCCAGCTACTCGGGAGGCTGAGGCAAGAGAATTGCTTGAACCTGGGAGGCGGAGGTTGCAGTGAGCTGAGATCGCGCCACTGCACTCCAGCCTGGGGCCTGGTGACAGAGTGAGACTCTGTCTCAAAAAAAA
>NW_016107369.1:1469184-1470796 GCF_001604975.1 Cebus imitator
CTCGGCTCACCGCAACCTCCGCCTCCTGGGTTCAGGCAATTCTCCTGCCTCAGCCTCCTGAGTAGCTGGGATTACAGGCACGCGCCACCATGCCCAGCTAATGTTTTATATTTTTAGTAGGGACGGGGTTTCACCATGTTGACCAGGTTGGTCTCGATCTCTTCACCTCATGATCCACCTGCCTCGGCCTCCCAAAGTGCTGGGATTACAGGCTTGAGCTACCGCGCCCGGTGAGAGAACATATCCTTGAGAGACACTCTCCTTTGCTCCAGCCCTCCCTGCAGGCCCAAGGGAAGCACCTGCCCAGAGCCCTTGGGCCCCTTGTGATCTGAGGCCCCAGGGCCCCAGTATCCTCTTCCCAAGCGGCCCCAGGCCTGCTTCTCAGCCTCTGCAGCCCCATCCTCAAGTTCATCTTCACACCCGTGTACACACCCCCCAAACCTACAGCAGTTCTTGGTGGGAATTGACCAAAGCTTCACCCTGCAGGCTGGGCTGTGGAGTGTCCACACTCTTGGTGTGGGACTGAGGCAGGAGGAGAAGGAGTCCTCACCTCCTGGAAAGGAGATGATGCACGGAGGTCCAGGTCTCCACAGCACAGCAGGGCTGTTCCTTTCCTTCCTCCTCTTTTTTTTCTTTGAGACGGAGTCTCGCTCTGTCACCCAGGCTGGAGTGCAATGACGCGATCTCGGCTCACTGCAAGCTTCGCCTCCTGGGTTCGAGCAATTCTCCTGCCTCAGCCTCCTGAGTAGCTGGGATTATAGGTGCATCACCAGGCCCGGCTAATTTTTGTATTTTTAGTAGAGAGGGAGTTTCACCATGTTGGTCAGGCTGGTCTCAAACTCCTGACCTCGTGATCCACCTGCCTCGGCCTCCCAAAGTGTTGGGATTACAGGCATGAGCCACTGTGCCCAGCCTTTCCTTCCTTCTCTTATCTGTAATTCAGCAAGTGTTCACAGCCTGCTGTGAGGGGATACATCCCCCTTTACAGCCCAAGACTAGCAGCCCCTCAACAATAGGCGGGTGTGATGCCACTTCTGAGCCCAGGCCTCCCTCTAGTGACCAGTCGGGAGAAAACAGCCAGAGGCTCTTTGAGACTCTCCTCCAGGGACACCTCTTCCAGACCTGCTTTCCAGAACGCAGATCTGATCCTGCAGTCCCTGGCTTAGAAACCTCAAAAGCAAAGAGCAAAACCTCCCAAGCCCCCTGCCTTCCCACGTGCCTTCGAGCCTCTTAGCCTGCTCCATGCTTTCCCGAGGCCAGGAAGGTGGACATTCCAGGTTTAAGCCAGGCTATGTCTCCAGGGCGGCTCAGAGCCAGCTTCTAACACACACACATACACACCCCTCACCTGTTAAACACACACACATCGCTCCCTCTGCCACCTGTTACACGCCCACCCCATACCTCCCTCCACCACCTATTTACACACACATACATGTCATCGCTGCCACATACATGTGCACACACACGTTTGAATTCTGCAACCACTCTCCCACCAGCTCTGCTACACACACACACACACACACACACACACACGCACACACTGCCATCCTCCCCTGCCACTGCTGCCACACAGTGCACACTGAACACACCATAGATACCCTGCCTCTTT
>NW_016107369.1:1473241-1474288 GCF_001604975.1 Cebus imitator
CTAACAATAAACCACCCACCTTTGTCCATCAATCAAACGAACCTTGACTCCTCCATGAAGACTCACGTAACAGCTTCCTTGTGGCTTGCTCCAGTCCCGGTGAGAGTTAACAGCGGCTCCTTGCTGGTTCCTGAAGCACTTTTATGCAGAACAATCACTAACATCTGTTAAGCATTTAACCCCAGCTGAAGGCTCCACAGGGATTACCTCGGGTGGTCTCACAATAACCCTCAATGCCAGGTGCTGTTATCATCCCGTTTTACAGATGTGGCAAATGAGAAGACGGGTTAAATCCTGGGCCCGAGGTGACGGGAGAGCAAGAGCTGTGCGGTGCCCACCTGCTGCCTGGCCAGGGCTCTTTGGCAGGTGCCCTTGCGTCCTGCCTGCTGGGAGCCCCTCCAGAGAGAGGCCTGTTCTCCTGCCTCCGAATGCCCAGCGTGAAGCACCAGGGAGGGCCCTGTGCTTGGAGCCTGCTGGACCCACCATGCATTTCCTGAATTGAACGGCAGGCAGGAAGGGTTAGCTCTGTCTACTACCGTTTTTCTCAGCTCCCTTAGGTCTGAACACTGATTCTCCATCTCCCACCTACAGCCAAAAACCTTGTTTCCCTGCACAGAGCAAGTCAGATGTACTTAGCAAGTGAAGGCAGAAGCTGTGGGCAGAGTTTGCAAAGTAAGGACGGAGTATAAATTGGGATCGGTTATCAAAACAGTGGATCCCCCACTCTCCCACCTCCAAACTAATTCACCCCAAACCGGCCAGGACTATTGGAGTTGGCGCTCATCCCCAGGTACTGCCTCAGGACCCCAGCGCATCCCAGAGGGCTTCCTCCCTGACCCAGGGCCCTTCCTCCTGCCACTGGGGGGCCAGCCTGTCTTCCGCCCTTCTCCTTACCGGCCTTTTCGCTGCTTTTCTGTCTGTCTTTACTCACTTTCCTCTATGTCTGGCAACACACATTAAACAAACACCTTTTTGGCCCACCTGGAGTGCTCATTTGCTAGGTGGCATCCGTTTCCTCCTTTTCTTTCTTTCTTTTTTTTTTTTTTT
>NW_016107369.1:1477883-1484883 GCF_001604975.1 Cebus imitator
GTGTGTGTGTGTGTGCGCGCGTGTGTGTGTGTGTGTGCGCGCGCGTGTGTGTTTAGTAGAGACAGGGTTTCACTATGTTGGCCAGGCTGGGTGGCTACTGTTTCTATCCCCACTTTGCAGATGGGGTTCAGAAATTTTAGGACAAGTAAGTGGAGACCCAGAATTCAAACAGTTCTGCCTGCCACCGAGACCCAAGCTCTGAATTACTCACTTACCGTAACTCTCTTCCCATCTGGGAAACCAGAAGAAGGGACCTTGAATTAGGTGGAGACTCTTAAACACATCTCAGATGTAACAGCCTTTTTGGAGCCAGTCTCAACACAACAACGTTATCACAAACAACGCAAATCTGACTCCCAATGCCTCTGTGCCCAAAGGTTTTTTGAAAGGAAGAACAAGAGGTTACACATCGCAAACATCCTAAGCATTTTGTTTCAACATCTTTTCCCCAGAGTCCTCCTTTCTCCAGCAGCTGTCCATAAGCCCTTCCTCTTCCTTCTCTCTACTCATTCCGACCATTTTCTTTTTTTTTTAAAGATACAGTCTAGCTCTGTCACCCAGGCTGGAGTACAGTGGTGCAATTCTAGCTTACTGCAGACTTGAAATTTTCAGCTCAAGCGATCCTCCCACCTCAGCCTCCAGAGTAGCTGAGACTACAGGCATGTGCCACCACATCTGGCTAATTTTTGTGTTTTTAGTAGAGACAAGGTGTCATCAGGTCACCCAGGCTGGTCTAGAACTCCTGGCCTTATGTCATACTCCCACCTCGTCCTCCAGTATGCTGGTATTATAGGTGTGAGCCACTGCACCTGGCCCATTCCTCCCGTTTGAACTCTTCCTCTGCTTTATTTGGACTTCTCCCTCCTCCAGAACTTTACTCTAGTTACTATCTCAGAGATTATACAGGCTGATAACTCCAAACACAGCCTGCAGAAGTGTTTTGTTTTGCTGTTACTCTTCTTGGAAGTGGGCAGGTGCTTCAGTTAATCTCTGAATCACTGTCGCCCTTCCCTGAAGCCTGTGGACTGTGCGTCTGTGGGTCACCGTCTCTTCGTCATCCTCCTCACCCGGGTAAGGAATTGGCCTGACCTCTCGGATCTCGGATTTCCAATTATTGGCCTGACTTCTTGGATTTCCAAGCCAAAGCCCTCTCTTTCCTCCCTCCTTCCTTCCTTCCTTTCTTCCCTCCCTCTCTCCCTTCATCCCTCCCTCCCTTCCTTCTTTCTTTTCTTCTTTCCTTTTTCCTCCCTTTCTCTTTCTTTCTTTCTTCCCTCCTCCCTCCCTTCCTTCTTTCTTTCTTTCATTCTTTTTCTTCCTTCCTTCCTTCCTGCCCTCCCTACCTCCCTCCCTTCTTCCCTCCCTCTTTCTTTCCTTCTTCCTTTCTTTTTTTTTCTTTTCTTCCCTCCCTCCCTTCCTTCCCTTCCTTTCTTCTTTCTTTCATTCCTTTCTTTCTTCCTTCCCTCCCTCCTTCTCTCCCTTCCTTCCCTCTTTCATTCCTTCTTTTCTTCTTCCTCTCTTTCTTGCCCTCTTTCTCTCTTCCTTCCTTCCTCCCTCCCTCCCGCCCTCTCTCCCTCTTTCTCTCTCTCCATTCTTCCTTTCTTTTCTCTTTCTTCCTTCCTTCCTTTCTTCCTTCCTTCCTTCCTTCCTTCTTTCCTTTCTTTCTTTCTTCTTTCTCTCTCTCTCTCTCTCTCTTTCTCTTTCTTCTCCCTCTGTGACCCAGGCTGGAGTGCAGTGGTACGATCTCAGCTCACTGCAGCCTCCACCCCCAGGTTCAAGCGATTCTCACACCTCAGTCCCCCAAGTAGTCGGGACCACAGGCATTGCCACCACATCTGGCCATTTTTGTGTTTTTTGTAGAGACAGTGCCTCATCATGTTGCCCAGGCTGTTCTTGATCTCCTGAGCTCGAATGATCTGCCTGTCACAGCCTCCCAAAGTGCTGGGATTACAGGCATGAACCACTGCACCTCGCCTCAACTCTTTTATTTGGAACCACCACGTGATAACCAGTGCAGCTAGACTTCGAGGTGACCTTGGGGTGGATTTCTCTGCCACATCTATGAGTGTATTCGAACACCTTGGAAATGTGTCACTGACTAGGAAGACCATCGCTCTGCACACTATAGTTCCTCTTAACAATTCCAGGCCTGGGCACATCTGCTCGTGTGAAATTACCCAAGCGTGTGCACAATGAAGTGCATGCACCCTGCCCTCATGCATGCACCCTGCACGCTGATCAACGTTCAGACATATCTCCTAGCGACCCACTCTTATCACAGATTAACAGTCAGTTGTGCAATAAAAAGTGAATGCTCATCACATCACATGGTGATAAATAATACAGGTTGCTTTAACACTCATTCTAAGATTGGATGCTTCTAATCTGACTTATGATAAGTAAGAATCTCAAGGCTTAGGGATTCAACTTTGAAACAAACTTTCTCCTTTTCCTTTTGAGCTTGGGAATTCATTTAATTAGAGTCTTAAGATTACAAGGCGAAGGCCAGGCATGGTGGCTCACGCCTGTAATCCTAGCACTTTGGGAGGCGGAGGCAGGCAAATCAAAAGGTCAGGAGTTCGAGACCAGCCTGGCCAACATGGTGAAACCCTGTCTCTACTAAAAATACACAAAAATTAGCTGATTAGCTGGGTGTAGTGGCGGGTGCTGTAAATCCCAGCTACTCGGGGGCTGAGGCAGAAGAATTGCTTGAACCTAGGAGGCAGCGGTTGCAGTGAGCTGAGATCACACCAGCGCACTCCAGTGCAGGTGACCAAGTGATACTCTCTCAGAAAAAAAAGAAAAAAAAAAGATTGCAAGGTGAGCTTTTATCATTTCGAGCAACTTTTCTGTTAAGCGCAGTGTCATAATCTTGGCTCACTGCAACCTCTGCCTCCCGAGTTCAATCAATTCTCCTGCCTCAGCCTCCTGAGTAATTGGGATTACAGGCATGCCCCACCACACCTGGCTAATTTTTGTATTTTTAGAGATGGGGTTTTGCTATGTTGGCCAGGCTGGTCTCGAACACTTGACTTCAAGTGATCCTCCTGCCTTGGCCTCCCAAAGTGCTGGGATTACAGGCATGAGCCCCTGCGCCAAGCCCTCTCTGCTTCTTCCTTGAATAGGATCATATTTCCTTGCTTGTTGACATCAGGCTTTGACCATGTGATTTGTTTGGGTCAAAAAATGTGAGCAGAGTGATGTGTGCCAACGTTAGAGCCAGAGTGCTAACAGCCAGCAGTGGCTCCACATGGTTCTCTCTTCCCTCTGGCACAGCAAGGACGGCCAGGCTCTGGTGGGAAGGTGACAAATAGCAGAGCTGCCCCAGATGAACACAGGGCATGGGTGAGAAATAAACCTTGTTACACGCCTCTGAAATGTTGGGACCATTTGTTACAACCTAACCTATCCTGACCAAGACATATGCAAACAAATCGAAACTTTTTTTTTTTTTGAAAAGGAGTTTCGCTCTTGTTGCTCAGGCTGGAGTGCAGTGGCATGATCTCGGCTCACTGCAACCTCCACCTCCCAATTTGAAGCGATTCTCCTGCCTCAGCTTCCCAAGTAGCTGGGATTACGGGCATGTGCCACCACATCCAGCTAATTTTGTATTTTTAGTAGAGACGGGGTTTCTGCATGTTAGTCAGGCTGGTCTCAAACTCCTGACCTCGTGATCCACCCTCCTTGGCCTCCCAAAGTGCTGGGATGACAGATGTGAGCCACCACACCCAGCCACAAACCAAAACTATTAACCCTGATGCTGAAGCTGACAGGACAGGAGACTGCAATAAACCCAATTTCATTTTTCCCTACTCATTGACATGATCTAATTGTTCTCATTGATTGAGAAGTGTTGTAGATTTAAACTTATAAAATGATTATATACTAATAAAATTCTCTCTAGGATATAATACATAATATATATACACACACGTAGTAGTCCCCCTCACACGCGGTTTTGCTTTCCAGGGTTCCAGGTACTCACAATACAGTGTAGTAAGGTATTTTGAGAAGGAGATGAGCAAGACCACAGTCACATCACATTCATGATAGTACATTGTTATAATGGTTCTATTTTATTATTATTGTTGTTAATCTCTTACTGTGTCTAATTTGTATGTATAGGAAAAACATAGTATATATAGCGTTTAGTACCATAAGCAGCATCAGGCATCCTCTGGGGGTGCTGGATGTAGCCCCAGGAGATACGGGGAGGGGGTGGGGGACTACTATATACACACATATACATATATACACTCTCTGTAAATGTTTGGAAAAAAAAGCTCTACTTGTAAAAACCACGAAACTCTCAGGGCAAATTTCTGGTGTTTATGGGACAGATCGCCCCCAAGACAAAGCTCAGGTGAGAGCTGTCAATGTTGGCTTTTTGGGCATCTCCTTTTGTTTTTTGTTTTGTTTATTTATTTATTTATTTATTTTGGAGACGGAGTTTCGCTTGTTACCCAGGCTGGAGTGCAATGGCGCGATCTCGGCTCACCGCAACCTCCACCTCCTGGGTTCAAGCAATTTTCCTGCCTCAGCCTCCTGAGTAGCTGGGACTATAGGCACGCGCCACCATGCCCAGCTAATTTTTTGTATTTTTAGTAGAGACGGGGTTTCACCATGTTGACCAGGATGGTCTCGATCTCTTGACCTCGTGATCCACCCGCCTCGGCCTCCCAAAGTGCTGGGATTACAGGCTTGAGCCACCGCGCCCGGCCTTGTTTATTTATTTATTTATTTTAAAGATGGGGTTTCACCATGTTGGTCAGGCTGGTCTTGAACTCCCGATCTCAGGTGATCTGCCCACCTTGGCCTCCAAAGTGCTTGGATTACTGGCGTGAGCCACCGCGCCCGGCTGGCATCTCCTTTTGTAAGCATTTGTTGCCAGTCAACCCATTTCCAATGACCTTCTTTCTTGAAGTAGGTCCACAGCATTGATCCACCTACTATGTCGAGTACTGCAAACCTAGAAGCCATTCTGTCTTCAAGGTAGTATGTGTATCTCTGCTCAAATCCACTATGTGTGAATTATTTTAAAATTATTGCAGTAGGCCGCGCACAGTGGCTCATACCTGTCATCCCAGCACTTTGGAAGGCCAAGGCGGGTGGATCGCCTGATGTCAGGAGTTTGAGACCAGCCTGGCCAACATGGTGAAACCCTGTCTCTATTAAAAATACAAAAATTAGCCAGGCACAGTGGAGCATGCTTGTAATCCCAGCTACTAGTGGGGCTGAGGCAGTAGGATCGCTTGAACCTGGGAGGCGGAGGTTGCAGTGAGCTGAGATCGTGCCATTGCACTCCAATCTGGGCAACAGAGCGAAACTCCGTCTCAAAAAAAAAATCTATTGCAGTAATACATGTACATAGCAAAAGAGGCATACCAGAGATATGTGGTCAGTAAATTCTCTCTCCCTTCCCTAACCGGCAGTATCGCTTCTCAGAAGTAATTATGTGAGAAATTTCTTATCAGGGCCAGTTTCACAGGAGTGTTGCTGGTACAGTCACACAGGCTCCCAGCTCAGAAGGACCTATGCTTTGTTTAATGCTCTGCCATTGCCATCTTGAAATTCTTTTTTTTTTTAATTGAGATGGAGTCTTACTCTTGTTGCCCAGGCTGGAGTGCAATGATACGATCTTAGCTCACTGCAACCTCCACCTCCCGGCTCTAAGGGATTCTCCTGCCTCAGCCTCCTGAGTAGCTGGGATTACAAGTGCCCACCAGCGTATCTGGCTAATTCTTGTATTTTTAGTAGAGACGGGGTTTCTTCATGTTGGCCAGGCTGGTCTTGAACTTTTGACCTCAGGTGATCCGCCTGCCTCAACCTCCCAAAGTTCTGGGATTACAGGTGTGAGCCACCACACATGACCAATTTTAGAAGTGTTTTCATTATACCAATGTTGAATTCATAATTTAACTCATTATTAGTTCTTGGTAGATAATACACATAGCCTGTGCATAATGACAGCCTAAGATATGGGTGTCACTTATAGAGCTAGATAACTTCTTTTTTTGTTTGTTTGTTTGTTTGAGAGAGTCTCATTTTCTCATCCAGGCTGGAGTGCAGTGGCACAATCATGACTCACTGTAGCCTTGACCTCCCAGGCTCAAGCAATCCTCCCATCTCAGCCTCAAGAGTAGCTGGAACCACAGGCGCATACCACCATGCCCAGCTAATTTTTGTGGTTTTTGTACAGATCGAGTTTCACTATGTTACCCAGGCTGGTCTTGAACTCCTGGCCTCAAGTGATCTTCCCGCCTCAGCTTCCCAAAGAGCTGGGATTATAGCCATGAGCCACCACACCTGGCCCTTCTCAGCTTTTCTATCACAACTTCTCTGTGTTAAACTTCCTCTCTTTCAAGCGCTCAAAGTGGTTTCCCCTTTCCTGGTTAGCCCCGGCACGATTCTCTGTATCATTCTTGCAGATATTCCATGCACTATGATACAGCCAGCTCTAGTCACCAGCATACAGCGTGCTGCATAAAAAACTCATTCTGAAAGTAGGCTGATTGGAGTTTGAATCCTGACTCCAACCATTTCCTAGCTGTGTGACATGAGTCTTTCTAAGCCTCAGTTATCTCATAAAATCAGGATAATACTAAAAGCTATACTGTAGAGGAAATAGTGCTTGAAACATACTTAGGATAGCGCTTGACACAGGGTAAGTGTTCAGTGTTAGCCAATATAACAAGAGGAAGGTCAGGGGCTTGAGAGAAGCTGACGGTGTCAACCATAATTCCCAGACTGTTCTCATAATTTATGGTGTGTGCATTGTGCAGCATTGTGACTCTCTTGTGTAGCATCCAAGAAACTTGTTTATAATCCCCTACCATGCCCAGAACAGTGATTAGAACATAGGAGAGCCTCAGAAAGTTGGTTTGTTCTTTGTTGGAAACAGGTGCTTGGTGCTGCAAAGAGAAATCAGCCCTGAGACAACAGATCTCTCAGCAAGGCAATTTTTCTTTCCTTTTTTTTTTTAAAGTCCTTTCCAACAGACTCG
>NW_016107369.1:1487635-1490391 GCF_001604975.1 Cebus imitator
AGTCTTTCTCCATCAGGCCTTGTTCTGTTGCTGATGAGGAATTGTGATCCCCTGTAGAGGGAGAGGCGTTCTGAGTTTGGGTATTCTCAGCCTTTTTAGGCTGTTTTCTTTCTTTTAAAACTTTTTAAAACAAGTAAAAGCAACGGCGAGCTGGGACATGCCTGTGAGCACATCCAGCACAGATATCTTGGTTAAAGTACAAGGACATAGAATATATTAGGTGCCTGTAAGCATGGCATGTGTATTAGCTACATAGAATGGGGCTTAACAAATAGTTATTAGCACATTTATTATTTATTCTTTAACAAGAAACTTTTTTTTTTTTTGAGACAGAGTCTTGCTCTGTCACCAGGCACCAGGCTGGAGTGCAGTGGCATGAACTCAGCTCACTGCAACCTCCACCTCCTGGGTTCAAGCAATTCTCCTGCCTCAGCCTCCCGAGTAGCTGGGACTACAGGCGTGCACCACCGTGCCCAGCTAATTTGGTATTTTAGTAGAGACGGGGTTTCACCATGTTGGCCAGGATCCTCTTGATCTCTTGACCTTGTGATCCACCCACCTCGGCCTCCCAAATTGCTGGGATTACTGGCGTGAGCCACAGCGCCCAGCCACAGCGCCCGGCCACAAGAGCCCGGCCCCAAGAAACTTTAAAAAGGAACTTTTCTACTTCCCTACTTCCCACATTCTTGATTTTGTAATTACCATGGGATACCTTACATTAGGCCTGCCCTCTTTCTATACCGCTTAAAACTGGCGCTGATCATGTCTTTAGTTTCTGGGCCTTTTTTTTTTTTTTGAGAGGGAGTCTCATTCTGTCACCCAGGCTGGAGTGCAGTGGGGCGATCTTGGCTCACCGCAACCTCTGCCGCCTGTGTTCAAGTGATCCTCCCGCCTCAGCCTCCCAAGTAGCTGGGATTACAAGTGTGCACCACCACACCCAGCTAATTTTTGCATTTTTAGTAGAGATGGGGTTTCACCATGTTGGCAGGCTGGTCTTGAAGTACTGACCTCAGGTGATCCACCCACCTTGGCCTCCAAAGTGCTTGGATTATAGGCATGAGCCACGCCCAGCCTTATCTATTTATTTAATTTGAGACAGACTGTCACTCTGTTGCCCAGGCTGGAGTGCAGTGTCACTATCATAGCTCAATGCAGCCTGGTCCAAAAAATTTGATTCATTTATTCCCTCCTTCCTTCCTTCCTTCCTTCCTTCATTCCTTCATTCATTCACAAGGTCTGACTCTGTTGCCCAGGCTGGAGTGCAGTGTCACAGTCATAGCTCAATACAGCCTCAAATTCCCCGGCTCAAGTGATCCTCCTGGCTTACCTCCCGAGTAGCTGGGACTACAGGTGCACACCACCTCACAAGGCTAATTTTAAATTTTATTTTAGAGATGAGGTCTCCCTTTGTTGCCCAGGCTGGTCTCTAACTCTGGACTCCAGCAATTTTCCAGCCTTGGCCTCCCAAAGTGCTGCGATTACAAGCGTGAGCCACGGCTCCCGGCCTTAAAATTCCATTTAAACAAAAAGTACCCTGCCTACAAATACGTTTGGGAAATTGCTAGTTGGTCAGGGGGTTCAACCGTTTTTCCTGCCTCCATCGTAACATTTAATGGGGCAGAGGTGGAACAGGTGTAAAAGTTACTGTCCTCCTTGAGCAACCCCTTCCTGACCGAGGAAGCATTTGTTTGTGTCTCGGGTCCTTTAATCCAATTACCAGCTCCATTCGCTTATTCATGATGGAAACGTTTGCTGAGCGCCTCCGGTGCGCAAAGTCATGACTATCCAGTCCTGGATGGGCTGCCGGGGACGGCGCAGGCGCAGAAGCGGCTGAAGGTGCCCTGGCCGAGCGCGGCGGCCTGAACCACCCAGGAGCGCTGAGAAAGAGGGAGGGCGGGAGAGAAAGCTGGATCCCGACAGACCTCCCTCCTGGGTTCCCAGAATTGTCGGGCTGTTCCTTCAAAGCCCCAGCTATCTTGCTTCCCTGACTTCCTTCCGGCACTTTCTGCAAACATCCTTCAGTTTCCCGGGCTAGCCTCTCGCCAGCGCATCCTCCCCGCCCTTGGCTCTTCCCACACACTGGGAGCGGAGAGGGTGGAAATCACGCCCTTCTCCCCGCGCTGACCCCGGCTCCCGCTCGCCCTTCTCGGAATGGTTCGCGCCCACCCTCACCGCCCTACGATCCTAATCAGGGTCGGCAGCGTGGAAACCCGGCCACCCTCGGGGCTAAGTTCCAGCCTCCAGTAATTTTCTGATCCCCGTGGGGACCATTATCAAGGCCGACCCAATCTGTTTCAGTGACCTTTTTCTAGATAAAAACGCTTTTGCCAGCGATTGCCAGGAACACACACCAACACAGTTCTCTTTGGGACTTCAGCCTAAAATAACCGGACGGCCTGATTTTCACTCTTTGGGCGGGGAGGGGGGGGGAATGGGGGATGGGCTAATCGTACCCAGTGTTTCCTCAGTGGCAACTTTTCTTCTCTAGGGCCGCTCCTTCCTTCCTTATTTCTCTTCCCACCTCTTTCTCGCTCCTCATAGAAGAAAAGTCCTGGCTCATGCCTGTAATCCCAGTATTTTGGGAGACTGAAGGATTACAGGCGTGCGCTACCACTCCCAACTAATTTTTTTTTTTTTGGTTTTGTATTATTAGTAGAGTGGGTGGATCACGAGGTCAGGAGTTCGAGACCAGCCTGGCCAACATAGTGAAACCCTGTCTCTACTAATAATACAATTAGCCGGGTGTGCTGGCAGGC
>NW_016107369.1:1491886-1492886 GCF_001604975.1 Cebus imitator
TTTTTTTTTTTTTTTGTATCATTGGTAGAGACAGGGTTTTACTGTGTTGGCCAGGTTGGTTCTCCCTGACTGCAGGTGATCCGCCTACTTTGGCCTCCCAAATTGTTGGGATTACAGGCATGAGTTACCACACCCGGCCTAAACCATAATTTCTAATCTTGTGGCTAATGTTAGTTCTACAAAGGCAATCTAGTCAGGCAAGAAGGAGGTCCGCTTTGGGAAAAGGCTGTTACTGTCTTTGTTTAAACTATAAACTATAAGCTAAGTTTCTCCCAAAGTTAGTTTATCCAGGAATGAACAAAGACAGCTTGGAGGTTAGAAGCAAGATGGAGTTGGTTAAATTAGATCTCTTTCACTGTCTCAGTCATAATTTTGCAAAGGCAGTTTCAGTTCGATCTCAGCTCACTGCAACCTCTGCCTCCTAGGCTCAAGCAATCCTCTTGCCTCAGCCCCCTGAGTAGCTGGGACCATGGGCATGTGTCACCACACCTGGCTAACTTTTGTAATTTTTGTAGGGACAGGGTTTCACTGTTGCCCAGGCTAGTCTTGAATTCCTGAGCTCAAGCGATCCACCTACCTCAGTCTCCCAAAGTGCTGGGATTACAGGCGTGAGCCACCACACCCGGCCTGTGGCTGCTGTTTTTGTTTTCGGGATGTAGTCTCGCTCTGTCTAGCCCAGGCTGGAGTGTAGTGGTGGGCCCACTGCAGCCTCTGCCTCCTGGGTTCAAGTGATTCTCCTGTCTCAGCCTCCTGAGTAGCTGGGACTACAGGCGTGCACCACCACATCCAGGTAATTTTGTATTTTTAATAGAGAAGGGGTTTCATCATGTCATCCAGGCTGGTCTTGAACTCCTGACAGTTGATCCACCTGCCTCAACCTCCTAAAGTGCTGGGATTATAGGCCTGAGCCATTGTGTCCGACTGCTACTGTTTTTGTATTTTATTTTTTTGTAGAGACAAGCTCTCACTATGTTGCCCAGACTGGTCTTGAACTCTTGAG
>NW_016107369.1:1493546-1494869 GCF_001604975.1 Cebus imitator
AAAAAAAAAAAAAAAAAAAAAAGCAGGCACAGTGGTGTGCACTTATAGACCCATGTACAGAGGTGGCTGAGGCAACAGGATTACTTGGGCCGAGGAGGTCGAGGCTGCAGTGAACTGTGATTGCATCACTGTACTCCAGCCTGGGCAACAGAGCAAGGTCCCATCTCAAAGAAAAAAAGAGTCTGGAGTTAGGTAGAGCCAGGATTTCTTCAGCTCAGCCTTGTTATCAAAGATCCAGCGTCTTTCCATCTTTATGTTACTCAGCATGTTGACTCTTCATTCTTTTGCTTGTTGCCTCATGGTCTCAAAATAGCTGCCATGGCTCCAGACATCATGTCCTCCATTTATTACATCAAGTAATTGGGAAAGGAACAGAAGTAAAAGGGCTCAATTTTTGCTGAAGAAAAATCCCTCATTTTCAGAGGCCCCACAGACTTCCTTATCTCATTGGATAGAACTGTGTCACTTATCTACACTACCTGCAAGGGAGGCTGGAAGAGTAAGTGTCTGGTAAAGGAAAATTGGGTTTCCATGATCACCTTAGACCAATTATGACTCATGGGGCTGGCAAGGACATTTTCTTCACTGAGATCAGTGAATTTCCTCCCTGTCCCTGAATAAAACCAGCAGGGAAAGAGGGTGGAGGGGAGCAGGAGGGGAGAGGTGATACATAGAAAACAGTATCTGCTACACCTTCCTCAAACTTCCTGTTCCATTTGAGCTAGTTTACTTATATTTGTCACTTGTAACCAGAAGAACTTTGACTGAGGATGCCTATTAAAGAGAAATACCTTGGCAGGGCACTGTGGCTCACGCCTGTAATCCCAACACTTTGGGAGGCTGAGGTGGATGGATCAGTTAGTTGATGGCAGGAGTTCAAGACCAGCCGGGCCAACATGGTGAAACCCTGTCACTCTAAAAATACAAAAAGTAGCCAGGCGTGTTGGCAAGTGCCTGTAATCCCAGCTACTCAGGAGCCTGAGGCAGGAGAATCGCTTGAACCCAGGAAGTGGAGATTGCAGTGAACCAAGATCGCACCACTGCACTCCAGCCTGTGTGATACAGTGAGACTCTGCCTCAAAAGAGAGAGGGGAAGAGAGAGAGAGAGAGAGGGAAAGAGAGAGAGAGAGAAAATGCCTCCTTCCATGTTTCTCGGGCTCACATAATTACTCTTGATCTCTGCTCAATGACTTTCTTCTCACCAGACAGGTGGTTAGGGTACCTGGTTGATGTGGGACATGTTAGTCCACTGGTTAAGGATGATCTATCAATGGTCCTGGCTTGGAGGATCTGGTTTCTTTCTTCTTTTCTCTCTCTCTCTCT
>NW_016107369.1:1497249-1498510 GCF_001604975.1 Cebus imitator
AATATACTATATTATTTCATTTATATAACATTTTAGAAAATGTTAACTAGTCTGTAAGACAGTCTGGGAGGACAGTGAAGGAGGAGAGGGATTCCAAAAGGGCACGGAATCTTTTGAGGATGATGGATACGCTCATTGTTCTGATTGTGGAGATGATTGCACAGGTAGGTATACATATATATATATATGTCAAAACTTATCAAATCAGACACTTGAATATATTGTCAACTTACTATTAATTATACCTCAATAATGCTGTGAAAAAGGCCGGGTGTGGTGGCTCAAGCTTGTAATCCCAGCACTTTGGGAGGCTGAGGTGGGTGGATCACTAGGTCAAGAGATCGAAGCCATCCTGGTCAACATGGTGAAACCCTGTCTCTAGTGAAAATACAAAAATTAGCTGGGCATGGTGGCGCACGCCTGTAATCCCAGCTACTCGGGAGGCTGAGGCAGGAGAATTGCTTGAACCCAGGAGGCGGAGGTTGCGGTGAGCTGAGATCACACCATTGCACTCCAGCCTGGGTAACAAGAGCCAAACTCCGTCTCAAAAAAGAAAAAAAATGCTGTGAAAAATATTGTACTGAAGGATAGTAATAGTTAAAGGTGTTTTAAGTTCCAATTTTAAAAAACACAAAACTTTAGTTATTTATGCAATAAATAACTAAAGAGAATTTCTTGACTCCTGCATAATTGAAATGTCTAACGTGGGCCTCATGCATGGTTTGATCAGAGCACCAGCTCCATGTGCCTGTGAGCTGCTCTGCTCACTTCCTGATGTAGCTTTTATTCTTAGTGGGGTTTTCCTTGTGGTAGCCAAATCGCTGTAGCAGTTGTAGGTCTCACATTCACATACTGCACCTTCGGGGAAAACAGACAGGTTTTCTTCCCCTAGTCATTGAACCAAAATCTCCAGTCTTAAGCATGATTGAATCAACTATGCTCTTGCGTCTGTCCATCAACCACCCCGTCATCAGATCCTGAGAAATAGTCAACCCTGTAATAAATGACTGCTAACCAGTGAAGGAAGAGTGGAATCGATGCTGGAAAAGCAACCACCTGTAATGCAGGATATGGACCAGTAGATAAGCATGGGGTGGGCAGCATGGATAAGGCTGGTTTGGATTAAAATAAAAGGTGACTCGGCTGGGCGCAGTGGCTCAAGCCTGTAATCCCAGCACTTTGGGAGGCCGAGGCGGGTGGATCACGAGGTCAAGAGATCGAGACCATCCTGGTCAACACGGTGAAACCCCGTCTCTACTAA
>NW_016107369.1:1499995-1501383 GCF_001604975.1 Cebus imitator
AAAAAAAAAAAAAAGAAGTTATGCAGTCTAAGAATATGTAGCATTGCCAAGTAAATATAAAGAAAGTGATGAGGACAATAGCCAAATCTTTGAAGGGTTCTATGATGCAGTGGAAAAGAATGAAAGCAGTGCCTTCCATCTATTCTGTTTAAATATGCAAATTCCATCACACCACTAAATTCATATGTCACATTACCTAGGAACAAATGCAACATCTTATTTATGTCTTTTTTTTAAAGCAATTTTTAAATTGAGACATACTTCACACATAATCAATTTCTGCCATTTTAAGTTCATGATATATAACATTCAAAGCTGGTATGTTGCCTCAGGAGTCCTTTATTGCGCTCTCTCTCTCTCTTTTTTTTTGAGATGGAGTCTCACTCTGTTGTCCAGGCTAAAGTGCAGTGGCGTCATTACAGCTCACTGCAACCTCCACCTCCCAGGTTCAAGCCATTCTCCTGCCTCAGCGTCCATAGTAGTTGGGATTACAGGTGTACACCACCATGCCTAATTTTTTTTTTTTTTTTTTTTTAAAGATGGGGTTTCACCATGATGGCCAGGCTGATCTTGAACTCTTGACCTCAGATTATCCACCCACCTCAGCCTCCCAAAGTGCTAGGATTACAGGCGTGAGCCACCACGCCCGGCCTAATGTTTTGTATTTTTAGTAGAGATAAAGTTTTACCGTGTTTCCCACACTGGTCTTGTCTTGAACTCCTGACCTCAGGTGATCCACTCGCCTCAGTCTCCCAAAGTGCTGAGATTACAGGTGTGAGCCACCACGCCTGGCCCTTTATCGCTCTCTTAGAGAGTCAATGCTCTGTCTGTATTTCTAATTTTCTTATACAGTTACATATACAAAAAATGTTTATTAATGGCTTTAGGATAATGATTTGATGAAGATAAAGATATCAGTCACTTAAATGAGTCAAGTAAACACACAGAACAGTTATCATAAGGAGGGATTAATTTGAGGTAAATTTTGTAGGGAATTTGTGAAGGAAGGAGAGTCTAAAATCAGTGTTTCTTATAATATCATCTGAACATGTTGAGACTCTCCAAGGCCTTCGCACTTCCTGTTTCTTACTGTGGTCATCATATTTAACGTGATCATGCAATGGACATCCATTGCTTATGCCTGCTCATCACTCTTTTTTCTGGCAACAGCACCCATCTTCTCCCACTGGAAAACCACTTGTCTCACCTTCTCTGAGCCTGTGGCTTAGAATTGGTGGAGTGGGTGGGCACAAGATTCAGGCCTGGCCAATCCATTCAACAGTCACCTGATGCCTGTCACCCAAGCTGGGCCAACAGGAGTCTATCTAGGAATCTTGAGGAGACTACAGAAAACAGGCAGTGTCTTTCAGTTGAAGTTTTCTGTTTTT
>NW_016107369.1:1503382-1509164 GCF_001604975.1 Cebus imitator
TATCTCTACGTTGTCTATCTCTGGTTTTCATGCAAAAGCAGATTACTTCTGAAGGGCCCTTTCCATTTCATCTATGGTTCTTCTTTTTTTTCTTTTTTCTTGAGTGGGGTCTTGCTATATTGCCCAGGCTTGCCCTGAACTTCCAGGCTCATGTGATCCTCCTGCCACTGCCTCATGAATAGCCAAGATTACAGGTGCATACCACAATATGCAGCTCTATCTTGTGATTCCACTGCAGCCTTAACCGACCAACATAAAGGACATTGGCCATTTTTGCCCACCCAGTATCCATTCCCTTTTTCTGTTAGGTCCCCCATTTCCTTTTGGGAAATCACCTCTTCTCACTGAATATACTCTTCTTAGTAGGGTGCATTTTGGTAAGCACCTCCCACCATGAAAGGTGAAGGAAACTATTTCCTTCTGTTTGCACCTGTAGGGACCAGTGTGACCTAAACTCCAGCAAGCAGATAGTCTCTCCAGTACTTGACTCTCAACCAAGTGACAAAAGGATGGAAGGGGTAGCTGGGAGTCATTTGTTTTGGTAGGGATGTTGCTAAGAGAAAAATTCCAAAGAAATTAAATTTAACAGAATTTAACTGAGCAAATAATGATCCTCAAATTGGGCAGTCCCCATCCAGAACCAGAAGATTCAGAGAGATTCCAGCACTGTCACATGGTCAGACAGGATTTATGAACAGAAAACGGAAAGTAACATACAGAAAACAGAAGTGAGACACAGAAACAGTTGGAGCGGTTATAGCTCAGCATTTGCCTTATTTGAACACTGAACAGTTGGCTGCCTGTTGAGTGGTTTAAGAATGGCTTCTGTTATTGCCTGAGGCTTGGCTACTTATTTGATTTTTTTTTGTTTTTGAGATGGAGTTTCGCCCTTGTTGCCCAGGCTAGAGTGCAGTGGTGCAATCTGGGCTCACTGCAAACTCTGCCTCCCAGGTTCAAGTGATTCTCCTGCCTCATCCTCCTGCCTGCCACCACGCCTGGCTAATATTTTTGTATTTTTAGTAGAGACAGGGTTTCACCATATTGGCCAGTTTGGTTTTGAACTCCTGACCTCAGGTGATCTGCCTGCCTTGGCCTCCCAATGCTCTGGGATTACAGGCGTGAGCCACCACGCCAGGATGGCCGGCTGCTTGCTACAAATACCTGAGGTTACATCCTGTTTATATATCTAGTTAGGTTTGTGTTTACTATCCAAGGAGAAACCTTTAGGTGGAACTTACAAGGAGGCAGCCTTAGGCTAAACTTAATTTAAAGATGTGTTCCCCAGTTTCTGCCACAAATCTTTGTTGTGGTTCTTGCTGTGTAACTCTCTGACGTTCCAGTGGCTCCTAACTTTTTCTAAGCCTGGTCCTCCGGCCTTCAGTCAAGTCTCTGAGCTGCTAATAACATTCCAATGAATTTGACTTCCCTTCTGTGTGTAAGTCAGCCAGCATTGACTTGCAGTGCATGCTACCAAGAACCTTATCTGACAGTGCTGACCAGCCACTCCTCCAGCTAAATAACCTGTGTTTTTGTTTTATGTTTTTCGAGACAGAGTCTCACTGTGTCACCCAGGCTGGAGTGTAGTGCTTCTGGGTTCAAACAATTCTCTGCCTCAGTCTCTTGAGTAGCTGGGATTACAGGCACCCGCTACCCCTCCCAGAAAATTTTTTTGTATTTTAAGTAGAGAGGGGTTTCACTATGTTGGCCAGGCTGATCTTGAACTACTTACCTCGTGATCCACCCACCTTGGCCTCCCAAAGTGATGGGAATACAGGCATGAGCCACCGCGCCCAGGCTATAACCTGGTTTCTTTTACTTCATTTCTCTTCCTATACAGCCAGCTATGCATAGCCTTTTTTTTTTTCCTGCCTCAGGTTTATTTGTACCAATAGCACAGAGGGACCCCAGCCCCATGCAGATGGCAGCCTGGGGGGTGGGGTCGCACCAGTCCTTCTGTTCACACGTTGGCAGACAGAAATATCTACTCTGAAGCCTTTGTAGGGGCTTGGGCACCTTTGGGAGCCTGAGCTGGAACTGAAGCTGGAGCTGCAGCCTGGGCCTTGGTTTGATCCTTGGCCTTGGCCTTTGGCCGGCACAGCCTGAGCCCCTTGGCAATAGGGGCACGAGCACACTTCCCAAGCTTGGTGTGGGCAATGTAGGCAAGTCGATCTAACCTGTGGCTGACATACTTTGGGATCTTGGGCTTAACCTCCTTGGGCTTTACGAGGACCTCGGTAGCCTCAGCACATGCACGCATGGCCTTGGCCTTGTTGGCCTGCATCTTCTTTAGGTCCTTCTTGTTGTGCTTCTTGGTAAAGATCATGTTCCTCAGGAACTTGGGGTCCACTGCCTTAAGAGATTCATATCTTTGTGATCGGGGTTTCTTGATACCATTTCTGTGCCATTTTCGGGACTGGTTGTATGTGGTATGGTTCTTGGACTTGGCCATGTCTGTACCTAAGCCACGGCTCCTGATACACCTAGAACTAGAAGAGAAATGGGGTGCATAGCCCTTTTAAAAATGCTGTACTGACAGCCTCCTTCTTTAACACCCATTCCAAGCTATTGCTCTTCGTCCTTTTCACTCCCAGGTTCTATCTCCCTGAGATGAACACTGATAGGGTTGTTCCTCCCTTGTCTGCTACGATCCTTCTTTGTCTGTAACTGATTCCTCATCTCCAGCAGTTTGACCTTGTGCTCTGACCATTGTGATTGGTAAGATTTACCCATCTTCACCCTAAGGTAGGCCAATCAGATTTCTCTTTCTTGAGAGTGTAGAAGTTTGACCTCATGAATGTGAAAGTTGTAGGTTGCCGAGAGCTAAGCACCAGAAGTGGTTTGGTTAGGAGGAAGAAAGGTCCATAATTTTCTGGTCCTGAGGTTTAGGATTTTTCTGAGTGCCAACACTTCTCCCTCTTCAGGAGAGTTCTAGTAAATTTACCTTTCTTGAATAAGTTTTCTAAAATTGGCTTATGGTATCCACAACCAGAAAACCTTAATTAACACAGTCTCCATGTAGAAGGTTCTTTGGAGACAAGGCCAGATTTTTTTTTTTTTTTTTTTTTGAGGCAGAGTCTCTCTGTCACCCAGGCTAAAGTGCAGTGGTGTGATCTCGGCTCACTGTAACCTCTGCCTCCTGGGTTCAAGCAAGTCTTGTGCCTCAGCCTCCAAAGTAGCTGGGATTACAGGCATGTGCCACCACACCTGGCTAATTTTTGTAGTTTTTCTAGAGATGGGATTTTGCCATGTTGGTCAGCCTGGTTTCAAACTCCTGGCCTCAAGTGGTCCACCTGCCTCAGCCTCCCAAAGTGCTCAGATTACGAGTGTGAGCCACCACATCCAGCAAAGGCCAAATTTTAATTCATTCATTCAGTTATTTGTTCATCAAACTTTATTGAGCATTTGCTATGTGACAGGCACATGGCAGGTGCTGGGAACCCAAAGATGAATTGGACAATCTCCTCAATTCTCCCAGCTTGTTGCCTAGTTGTAAGTATAAATGTATTCAATCAATCATTCATTCACTTAACAAGTAATTCATTTATTCGATGAATAATGACCAACACCCATTGAATATTATGTAACAGGTCTTGGTACTAAATGCTTTTCTTTCTTTTTTTTGAGACAGAGTCTCGCTCTGTTGCCCAGGCTGCAATGCCGTGGTGTGATCTCAGCTCAGTGCAACCTCTGTCTCCTGAATTCAAGCATTTCTCTGCTTTAGCCTCCTAAGTAGCTGGGATTACAGGCACGCACCACCACGCCTGCCTAATTTTTGTATTTTTAGTAGAGATGCGGTTTCACCATCTTGACCAGGCTGGTCTTGAATGCCTGACCTCTTGATCCAACTGCCTCAGCCTCCCAAAGTGCTGGGATTACAAGTGTGAGGCACCGCGCCCAACCTAAATGCTTTTCTTAATTCTCCAATTCTATGAGGTATGTCCCATTTTACAGAAGAAGGAACTGAGTCACAGAGAGATTAGGCAGCTTTGCCTAAATCATAAGGATTCTAAGTGCTGAAACTGGTCTTCAATTATGTATATCTGACTGCAGAGCTCTTGCTTCTAAGCATTGTGTAACCTCCCTCTCAAAGGACCTCAAAGCAGTGTGACACATGCTTACACAGGTGTGTATAAAGTTCACAGAGGGGAAAGCAACTAATTTTGTGGGGAGGTTGGGGTTCAAAACAGGCTTCACAGTTGAAGTGGTTTGAGCAATCTTGACGGAAGAGACGAGTTGTGTTTCTGGTGCCTAGCATATTACTTTGCATATGAACACTGTAAAATGATGATGAAGTAGCTTATGCATCTGGAAGGGGTTGTTTTCCAGTGTACATGGAGACTGGAGTGTTTCCAACTGCCTACTGCAGCATCATTTTTGTGATTTAGCAATGGCATGTGAAGTAATCAGACCATCTGTATCACTGATGCTCACAAAAGCCTGTAAGGTAAGTAGTACAGGTACACACTTTGTAAGATGAGTGAGGAAACCAGGGGTGAGTTTGCATGACTTGTCCAAGACTATACCTGGTGAGTAAGTGGCAGAACAAGACAAGGGGCCAGTCCCGAAGGAGAGACTGGCTAACAAGATTCCTCTAATCTAGCCAGGCTCCTTTACTCCTCTTAGGCTGCAGTTTAGGTTTTTCTCTTTCCAGACTCTGCATTTGAGTTTCTGAAGGTTTCCTCAGAACACACTCCCCAGCCATCTCAGTTGCAGCTCTCCAAGACCCATCATCCTCCAAGATTTAGCTCATTGCACATCTTCCTCACAAGCCTTCTCCAAATTCATTCAGCTCACTGCCTAAGCTTCAGGTAAATCCCTTAGCCCTGCTTCCATCCAGATTCCTGCCCTGAAAACTTTCTACATGGTTAAACTCATCACTGCCATTCGGCTTTCCTCATCAGAACTCCTGTTGCCTAATCTCTCCAGCCTTAGGTTGGTCTTTTACTGTTGTTTTCTTTGTATGCATATATCTTGGTTCTCACTGAAATGTAAGCTCCATGAAGCACAGCCATATGCTTCCTTTTTAGCCTTATACATACAGACATATATTCACTTTGGGATCAATAGTGTTTGTCAACCTCAAAGAGGATATGTGGGATGAACGATCCCACCTTCTGTTAGATTATTCAACTCCTAAGTCATGCAAAACTGATACTTTGTGTACCCCCTTTCTAAAGCTCCTGCAGGGTGGGGGAAGAATGCAGGGATTCTCATAGGTGCATTCAGCAATTACTAGTAACCAACACTTAATGAATGCTTACTAATTGTTAGGTCCTGTACAAAATACATTACATACATTAACTTATTAAATCTTTGTGACAACTATTACTATCCCCACTGAACAGATGAAGACACATA
The DNA here is from genome assembly GCF_001604975.1 of Cebus imitator. Lineage (NCBI taxonomy): Eukaryota > Metazoa > Chordata > Mammalia > Primates > Cebidae > Cebus > Cebus imitator. Next base: position 1,508,741 of record NW_016107369.1, read on the forward strand.
GAAGTCACTCAGCTAGTAAGTGGCACAGCTAGGATTGAAAGCTCAGACCGACTCCAGAGTCCACTCTCTCTCTTTTTTTTAATTATTATTTATTTATTTTATAAAGACGCGGTTTCACCATGTTGGTCAGGCTGGTCTTGAACTCCCGACCTCAGGTGATCCAAAGTGCTTGGATTACAAGCATAAGCCATCACACCCGGCCAGAGTCCATATGCTTAACTATGACACTAAATTCTTTTTTTTTTTTTTGAGACAAAGTCTCATTCTGTCGCCCAGGCTGGAGTGCAGTGGTGCCATCTCGGCTCACAACAACCTCTGTCTCCCGGGTCCAAGCGATTCTCCTGCCTTAGCCTCCCGAGTAGCTAGGACCACTGGCGCATGCCACCACACCTGGCTAATTTTTTGTATTTTTTTGTATTTTTTT
>NW_016107369.1:1509484-1519257 GCF_001604975.1 Cebus imitator
CCCGGCCCTTTTGTATTTTTTTAGTAGTGGCGGGGTTTCACGGTGTTAGCCAGGATGGTCTCGATCTCCTGAACTCGTGATCCGCCCCCCTCGGTCTCGCAAAGTGCTGGGATTACAGGCGTGAGCCACTGCACCGGGTGACACTAAATTCTTTATGGATAAAAGAAACTCTATTACTGTAATGTAATTTCCTTGCTTTCTAACCCCGTGGGAAGATGGAACTAAAAGGGTGAGAAAGTAACATACTCCTACTATGAGCCAAGTATTGTAATAGGTGTATAATGCTTTAATGATATGATTCTTGCAATAAGTCTATGAAGCAGGAAGTAATAGCTCCATTTTAAAGAATTTGGCTCTTAAAGTGGTTAAATACAGTGCTCAAGTTTTTAGCTTCCAGTTATTGGCAGAGTTGGAATTAGAGTAGGTTTTCTAACTTTGAAGGAAAGACTTTAAAGGAGACTGTACAGAAAATCCTGCCAAGGGCAAATGTGAAGGGCCCGTGAAAGACACCTGAATTATTACTTATAATAATTCAGAAATATGTGAATGTCTGGTGCATACTGAAGAACTGTGAGAGGTTGTAAAAAAATCTATAAACACTCACAGAGGAATCAGCTAATTAAATAAGGGAGTGGCTTGTCTTTGGGCTAGGATATAAACCCCAGAACTTCCTGGGAGGCAAGGGCAGAGAGGGCGCCACCTGTCCTGGAGAACCTAGAACCCGCTCTAGAGACTTCGACTCAGCCCTATTTCTTTCCCCACACTCTAATTGGCTACTTTTCCCTGGGCCCTGCCTCCTCCTCGGTCTGGACCATTAAACAGCCAAGCCCTACCCAGGCCCTGGATGCGGCCTCCAATCAGGCCGCATCGAGTCCCTCTAAGGAAGCCCCCTCTCCACCAGCGAGGCGCTTTGCTCTCGTCCGTGATTGGCCAGGCGGCAGCATGGGTCCTCCTCCTTCTCTTCCAGATTGGTCAGCGGTCCTCAGGCGCAAGTCCCTCTCAGCCGGTCCCGCCGCTCTTCCCCTTGGCTGCGCGGTCTGTGACGAGCCCAGTCCTCAGTGGCGAGGGCCCCGCCCCCTGTGAAGGCCCGCCCGGGAATTGGCGGCGGCGCTGCAGCCATTTCCGGTTTCAGGGAGGTGGGTGGGGTGCGGAGCGGGACTTGGAGCAGCAGCCGCCGCTGCCACCGCCCACAGAACCTTCCTTGCGCCTGGTGCTGTCAGGACGATGCGGCCGGGGCCCGGAGGCTGCTGCTGCCGCCGCCCGGTGCGGGCGAACGGCTGCGTGGCCAACGGGGAAGTGCGGAACGGATACGTGAAGAGCAGCGCGGCAGCCGCAGCCGCCGCTGGCCAGGTACTGGGGGCCCGGGCAGCGGGGCCGGGGTGGCCGTGAGGGCCGGCGGAGGGGAGGCCGGACGGGGTGAGGTCGCGGGGCCATCGCGGGGTGGGTGCGGCTCGCAGATGTGGGCGGCGGTGTCCCGGCACTGGCCCAACCTCCCCGAGCCCGGAAACTCAAGGACGGCACGGGGGCTTCCCACCCCTCCGCGCCTGGAGGTCTTCCTCCCCTCTCCCTGGAGTTCTGCCAGAAGTGTGTGCCGCTCTCAGGGGAGGCAGTGAGGGATCCCTCAGACCCCGGTGGGAGCCACTCAAGGGCTCCCGAGGGTCCCTCCTCAACCCCCCGAGGTAGTTGCTTCCTCTTAATGTCCTGCAGCTGTCCAAAGAGAAAACCACCCTTGGGGTCCTTAAGAGGCAAGGAAAGTTAGGTGGTGGTGTCAGATGGAAACACACCCAGCCTCTGCCAGCCACATTCTGCACTACCACGTTCGCTCCCCAAGCAGGACGTTGGTTGGAAGATCTGGCAGGAAATCCAGGCTGGTCCCTCGAAAGCATCACCCTCCTTACTCTGCCCGTGGTGAGACTCTACCCTATGCTCCAGGTTGAATTAGGTGGCCCCTTCGACCCTTTCCTGAACACGAGTGCTATCACACAAGGGGATTGTTTAGCCTGGTGGTGACTTGCGATGACTCTATACTAATTAGCCATGCTGAATCATCAACCACGTTCAGGCAGTTCTAAAATATTTTGAAAAGTTCTAAATTCAAGACAATGCTTATTATCAAACTTACAGTGCTGTGGACTGAAAGATATTCTGTTGAAATGAGTTTGCTTTTTTTTTTTTTTTTCAGAAGATTTATTCAATTTAAAAAAAAAATGCATGAAATGAGTTTTTAATGATGAGCCGGTTAAAAAGATGCAAGATCAGTATTTCTGGAAGAGAGTGTTGTGTTAATTTCCAGTTGACTTTAATACGTTTAAGTCTTGTACAGATATTAAGGAACACTTAAAAAAAAAAAGTACTCTGTTCCCCCTTAGCAGCAGTGTGACTGTTGTAGTTTTGATAGGATGGTGGTCATAATTTGGCTTTAACATAAATATCTGGTAGGCTCCTCCCCAGATGATTAGTTATGATGGATAGACCTTTACTGTTTGGTGTGAATCAGAAAATAAAGCATTTCTCCAGCTCATGTTGAGATACTGAGACTGAGAGTTGAGGGGAAAAATACATAAAACAGACTTGACCTCCCCTGAAATCGTAAGATGTCAAAGCAGATCAACAGATTTGTAATACACAGTATTACAGTAATACACAGATCAAAAGATTTTTTTTTTTCTTTTTTTAAAGATGGGGTTTCACCATATTGGTAAGGCTCCATATTGGTCTCGAACTCCTGACCTCAGGTGATCCACCCACCTTAGCCTCCCAAAGTGCTGGGATTACAGGCGTGAGCCACCAGGTCCGGCTTGTTTTCACTCTTGAAGAAATAATTGTGTGAGGGAAGTGATAACAATCAGCTCATAAGCAGTGGAATAGTCTGTTGTTTTCCTGGCAATGTAAATGACTTACAAGACAAAATTGCTATGGTATAGAATGTAACAGGGAAATTTAATGGGTAGGAGTTAGAAAATACATTGCAGGTGAATGAGTGAGGTTTTTTGTTTTTTGTTTTTTGTTTTTGAGACAGTTTCCCTCTTGTCGCCCAGGCTGGAGTGCACTGGTGCGGTCTCTGCTCACTGGAACTTCCACCTCCCAGGTTCAAGTAATTTTCCTATCTCAGCCCCCTGAATACCTGGGATTACAGGCGTCTGTCATCACTCCCGGCTAATTTTTGTATTTTTAGTAGAGATGGGGCTTCGTGTTGGCTGGGGTGGTCTGGAACTCCTGATCTCAGGTGATCCACCTGCCTTGGCCTCCCAAAGTACTGGGATTACAGGTGCATTTGGCTCAGGTATGATTTTTTTTTAAATGAAAAAGGAAGTCAAGAGAAAGGTGTTCATACTTCAGAGGTGCTTTGTGTTCATATGCTCCTTTCAATCCCTATGCATTGTGTTCTGATTTAGTAGCAAATCAAGGACCTCTCTGCTATAATCTCTTAACAATTTAAAATTTATAGAATAATATTTCTTTAGAGCTTGCCAATTAATAAGATGAAGAAATATCAAGATACTAACATGGCATTTTAAAATCTGTATGAATAACATCATAACATCTGGTTGACTTTTGGGGACATGTTTCAGTAAAAGTTTCACTCAGGCACATTGCTGGTGTTTGGAAGAACGGTCTGTTGGAATGCTGTGAGGGCTGCAGTCCTTTCTAGAAAACTACACACCAGTCTTTTTAAAACAAACTTCAGATCTGGAGCTTTCTGCACTCTCAGATGGAGGAATATTGTCTGTGAATTTTTTTTCTTTCTTTTCTTATACAAAAGAGAGATCTTGGTAACTTCATGAGAGCAATACAATATGTTAACATTTTTTGAAGATTGTTTTCACTTTTTTTAAAGTGATGTGCTTGTGCTCCAACCTCTACCTATCTTTCCCTTCTTTCTGGGGGAAATGTTGCCAACTCTGCCATCAAGATATGCATACAGCTGTGTGTTATGCTTTTACTAAAATGTGAATTTAGAGTATAACAGGGTTGAGATGTAAATTCTTTTCCTCACATTTCCCACCACGTCTTTTAATGAACAGCAGAGAAGTCAGAAACGTCTAAGATCACCTTACACTCTCAAGAGTATGTTTCTGGCCGGGTGCAGTGGCTCACACCTGTAATCCCAGCACTTTGGGAGGCCGAGTCAGGCAGATCACGAGGTCAAGAGATCGAGACCATCCTGACCAAAATAGTGAAACTCCGTCTCTACTAAAAATACAAAAATTAGCTGGGTGCAGTGGCAGGCACCTGTAATCCCAGTTAGTCGGGAGGCTGAGGCAGTAGAATAGCTTGAATCAGGGAGTCGAAGGTTGTGGTGAGCCCAAATCGCGATACTGCACTCCAGCCTGGCAACAGAGCAAGACTCCCTCTCAACAAAAACATACTCAAAAAAAGAGTATGTTTCTGTGCTTAAAGGGATGAATGAATGTATATAGTAAAAGAACAACTCTTGGATTTGGGTTTAGAATTTGATTAGCAGATATTGTGGTAGGAAGGAGTTATGAAACAATCAGACATTGCTGTTTAGTGATGACAGTAGACACACAATTTTCACAATAGTTGCAGTTGAACAAAAAAGCAGTAATTTTTCCTCTCTGCTATTCAAATAAGTGGGAGGAGCACCAGCGTTCATTTGAGGTAGTGTGGCAATTTGCCCCAGGGAAACTTTTATATTAGCATTGGAAAGAACCTTTGGGAGTTTATGTAATTCAGTCCTTTATCTCTTTGTAGGACTTTATTAAAACCAGTCTTCTCAGAAAATACTATGCTATTTTTAAATATGTCTAGGGGATTTGCAGGAAGTTTTTCTCAGTAGCAAGTTGCATTATTCTATGATCTTAATTACCAGATGTCTTTCTGTAGATTTAACATTAGATTAAATAAATGCCATGTTTTGGTTGCACCTGAAATACAGTAGTTTTTTATATGTTTGTTTTTAAAACTCTCTGTTAACAGCTCATTTTAAAAGAGCTTCCAGGCTGGGCTCGGTGGCTCATGCCTGTAATCCCAGCACTTTGGGAGGCCGAGGTGGGTGGATCACGAGGTCATGAGATTGAGACCATCCTGGCCAACATGGCGAAACCCCGTCTCTACTAAAAATACAAAAATTAGCTGGGCGTGGTGGCGCTCGCCCATAGTCTCAGCTACTCGGGAGGCTGAGGCAGGAGAACTGCTTGAACCCGGGAGGCAGAGGTTGCAGTGAGCTGAGATCGCACCATTGCACTTCAGCCTGGCGCCTGGCAACGGAGCAAGACTCTGTCTAAAAAAATAAATATAAAAATAAAGAAAAGAGCTTCCATTTCTTCATAGAACTTTTGAGATTTAGATTTGCCTTTTACTTTCTTTATTTAAGTATGAAAGAAAAAAAATTACCTATCTTTAGGACAGTTTTGACTCTAACTTTTTTCCCTTTGGGCGTAATTTTAATGAGATATTGGAAGGATGAGAGCTCTCTGGCTGTCAGAATAAAAAATTCTATCTTGAGGAATTGGGGCAAAAGTCATGTTCTTATGTTAAATAATAAGACAAGCCAAAGTAGAAAGAACAAAGTGTTAGTCTTGCTATTTAGGTGAAGGCAAATAAATAACTAATGAAAGCTGGTTTACTAAATAGCTACTCGCTTTTGTTTCCACTGAGCGGAAACAGTAACTGGGGATTTCATGTGATAGTTAAGGAAAAGGAGAAGATAGTTATGAGGGAGAAACAGTAGAAATAGTTAGAATGGTCATATACTTGTTTATGTTTAGCAGGACCTGATAAGATACCACAAGGCTTTCAGAAATAACGTAATTACAACTTGTAGGACAAGATTTTTGTTTCCAGTGTTTTTGCTCTAAGGGGAAGCATATCTTGCATCTGAAGAATTCCAGAGTTATTTGAGGTACTCAGGAATGTTCTTTAACAGGAATTCTTGGGAAATGTGTCAACAACTGTGTTCTCAGGATAGTATTTTAGAACTAGGATGTTCAGAGGTCAGACTTGCCCACTGTTTAGGGTTTGCCCAGGTGTCATAGAAACTTGCACTGCTTTGAGCAAGACAGTTAATTGCTTGATTCAGTTAGATTCAATTTTTTGAAAGAAAGAAGCAGTGTTTATTGGTAGAATAGGCAATTCAGAGGGATGGGTAGAGCCAGTGTTTGCATTCTGAGTGGGTGTGCCATACTTGATTAAATAAATGGTTTGTGGACTCAAAGTCAGTTCCCTTCTGAGTAGTTTCTAAGAAGCTTCTGTAATATAATTTGCAATTTGTGGCTGATTAAAAAAGTAAGTCCTTTGCTCTTGACCCATTTACTGTTAGAAAATTTATCTTAAAGACTACTTTTCATTACAAAGCTTGAGGCAGCTATTTTTCCTTTTTTTAAAAAAAAATAATTTTACCTCTGATTATAGAAATAATACATGTGTAATGTGAGATCTTAAAGCATTGGGATAATCCCTGTGTTGGGGGTTTGTTTTTTAATGTGGTCTATTGTAAATTAGTCTGCTACTTTAGCTGGGTACACAGGTGTGTACCACTAGAATGGCTAAATTTTATTTTTTTTTGTAGAGATGGGTCTTGCTATGTTCCCCAGGCTAGTTTCTTTTTTACTTATATATATACACACTAGAGAGAGAGAGAGAGTGCGCGTGACAGAGACAGGAACAGAGACAGAGAGAGACAGAGTCTCACTGTGTGGCATAGGCTGATCTCAAACTCAGACACATCAATCCTCCCATCTTGGCCTCCTGAAGTGCTGGTATTACAGGCAGGAGCCACTGCACCCAGCCACTCAGGCTGGTCTCAAACTCATCCTCCTGCGTCAACCTACCAGAGTAGTGGGATTTTAGCCACTGTGTCAGACTATTTTGTGACAGTTTCTAAGTACAGTGAAATATGCAATTGTACCGAGACTGTAACTGTGATCCAATGTTACTCCAGAAAATACATATTAAGGGCCAGGTGTGGTGGCTCACGCCTGTAATCCCAGCAGGATGCCAAGGTGCAAGGATTGCTTGAGCCCAGGAGTTCAAGATCAGCCTGGGCAATGTGGCCAGACCCCATCTCTATTTAATTAAAAAATAAATAAGGTATATGGCCAGGCATGGTTTCTCATGCCTGTAATCCCAGCACTTTGGGAAACCAAGGTGTGAGGATTGCTTGAAGCCAGGAGTGCAAGACCAGCTTGGGCAATGTTGAGGGACCTCAATTCTATTTAATTAAAAAATAAATAATGTGGTGGGGCGCGGTGGCTCACGCCTATAATCCCAGCACTTTGGGAGGCCGAGGTGGATGGATCACGAGGTTAAGAGATCAAGACCATCCTGGTCAACATGGTGAAACCCCGTCTCTACTAAAAATACAAAAATTAGCTGGACATGGTGGCGCGCCTGTAGTCCCAGCTACTCGGGAGGCTGAGGCAGGAGAACCCAGGAGGCTTGAACCCAGGAGGCAGAGGTTGCGGTGAGCCGAGATTGCGCCACTGCACTCCAGCCTGAGTAACAAGAGCGAAACTCCGTCTCAAAAATAAATAAATAAATAAATAATGTATATGACTGGACACCATGGCTCATGCCTGTAATCCCAGCACTTTGGGAAGCCGAGATGGGCAGATCACCTTGAGACCAGCCTGGCCAACATGGTGAAACCCCGTCTCTACTAAAAATGTAAAAATTAGCCGGGCTTGGTGGCAGGCACCTATAATCCCAGCTACTCAGTAGTCTGAGGTAAGAGAATCCCTTGAACCCAGGAGATGGAGGTTGCAGTGAGCCGAGATGGTACCATTGCACTCCAGCCCGGGCGACAGTGAGACTGTCTTTAAAAAACAAAACCACTGTGGACTCCTACTTCGCGCCATGGGATTGCTAAAATAAAATATGAAGTGTTCATGAGGATATAGAGAAATTAATAGAGAAATTAGAATCCTAATACATTGCTGGTATGATTATAAAATGATGCAGCTACTTTAGGAAACAGTTAAAAATAGAGTTATCATGTGACCCAGTAATTCTGCTCCCAAGAAAAATGAGACTTATGTTCCACAGAAACTTGTATATTAATGATAATAGCAGCATTATTGATTGCTTGATTCAGGGTGTTGCTCTGTTACCCAGGCTAGCATGACATGGCTCACTGCAGCCTCCAACTCCTGGGCTCAATCAGTCCTCCCACCTCAGCCTCCCAAGTAGCTGGGACTACAGGCATATGCCACCGTGAGTGGCAATTTTGTTTGTTTGTTTGTTTTTTGTGACAAAGTCTCGCTCTGTCGCCCAGGCTGCAGTGCAGTGTGGCGTGACTCGGCTCACTGCAACCTCCACCCCCCTGGTTCAAGCAATTCTGTCTCCGCTGTCTGAGTAGCTGGGACTATAGGCACATGCCACCACACCCAGGTAATTATTTGTATTTTTAGTAGAGATGGGATTTCACCACGTTAGTCAGGCTGGTCTCGAACTCCTGACCTCAAGTGATCCACCTGCCTTGGCCTTCCAAAGTGCTGGAATTACAGGTATGAGCCACACCTGTGTTTATAATACAGCCCAGCATTATTTATAATAGCCAAAAAGTAGAAACAATCCAAATGTTTATCAACTGATTAATAAAATATGGTATATCCATATAAAGGGATATTATTCAGCAATACTACTGAAGGAATGCAGTACTAATACATGCAGGAGAATACTGGCCATGTGTTTATATGGCAAAAGTATTTAAAAATGCATGGGCATGATAAACACCAAATTCCCAGTTCCTCTGAGGAAGGGAAATAACATTTCCCCAGGGCAAACTTCTTAAAAGAATTGGAGAACTACTTAAATATGTCAGATCTTGACACTATCCTGATGACATCCTGTCACTGATAACAAAATACAAAGTTTGGGTAGGGCTTACAAGGCCCACCATGATCTTTCCCATCCCTCTCTGACTTCATATCCTGCCACATCACTGCTTTCTAGCTAGTCTGGGCTTTCCAGTGTTCCCTGAACACATCGCCATCAAGCTTGCCTCCCTGGGGCCTTATTATTATTACTATTTTGAGATGGAGTCTCAATCTGTCACCCAGGCTGGAGTGCAGTGGTGTGATCTCGGCTCACTGCAACCTCTGCCTGCTGGTTTCAAGCGATTCTCCTGCCTCAGCTTCCCAAAGTGCTAGAGTTACAGGTGTGAGTCACCATGCTTGGAGTCCCAGGGGCTTTAGCCTTTACAGTTACCTCAGCCTGGAAACCGTTTTTACTGAGTTCTCTTCCCTACTCTAAGTGCACCTCTGCTCGCATCTTACCTGCACCCTGTTTAAAATGCTGCTTTTCCTTGATTTTATTCGGATTGTAGCAGTGTGCCCTGATATGGTATATCTATTTGCTTATCTGTTGTCTGCCTCTCTCACAGGAGTGTATTTCTAGTGCTGGAATCATGCTTAGCTCATAGCAGGGACTCAATAACAATTAAATGAAAGAATGATAATGTTAATGTTTCATTTAATGGAAAAAAGGTCTGAAGCATATATGCCAAATCTTATGTTTGGTTAAAGCTAGATGTTGAGTACAGTTTTATTTCTATTTTTTGATGATAATTATTGTGTCATATTTCATACATACTCTGCTGGTTGACAAAAACTAGCTCCCTAAAATAATGTTACAGACGTAAGTAAGAAATGGATTGTGGTGATAAATAAGCCATTAAAGAAACCCATAGCCAACTGGGCGTGGTGGCTTATGGCTATAATCCCAGCACTTTGTGGAGCTGAGGTGGGTGGATCACCTGATGTCAGGAGTTCAAGACCACCCTGGCCAACATGGTGAAACCCTATCTCTAA
>NW_016107369.1:1521242-1525553 GCF_001604975.1 Cebus imitator
AGACAGAGTTTCACCATCTTGGCCAGGCTGGTCTTGAACTCCTGACCTTGTGATCCACTCGCCTCGGCCTCCCAAAGTGCTGGGATTACAGACGTAAGCCACCGCACCCGGCCCTACTTTTGCCATTACTTTTAATATTACTTTGTATGTGTTTTTCATCTTGCATATTTAATTATAAATTCCTTTAGGCAGTATTCTTTAAAATGATTTCCTTACTCCTTTTTATATTTACACCCATTTTCTCTTAAAAAAAAAAAAGAAAGAAATACTGCACAATTCTTATTTGTATAATCAGATATACAGTTCCTTTTTTTTGAGATGGGTCTCATTCTATTGTCTAGGCTGCAGTGGTACAGTGGCGCCATCATGGCTCACTACAGCTTCAGCGTCCTGGGCTCAAGAGATCCTTCCATCTCAGCCTCCCCAGTAGCTGGGACTACAGGCATGCATCACCACATCTGGCTAATGTTTTAAAATTTTTTTAGAGATGGGGTTTCACTATGTTGCCCAGGCTGGTTTTGAACTCCTGGGCCCAAGCAGTCCTCCCACTGTGGCCTCCCAAAGTGTTGTGATTACAGGCGTGAGCCACGGCCCAGCCTAGAGTACATTCCTTGATATATAGATAGAAATTAAGTATTTGTAGAATGAGTGAAAAAAATGAGATGATTATTTTGATTTTGAGTTTCTTGGTGGAATGGGGCTCTCGGTTCCTAGAAGAGATTTTAATGTTCAAAAATTATTTTTGTAGTTTTGAAAATGTTAAAAAATTGAACTTTAGAAATTTCCACTTCTCTGGGCATGTGAAATTAAACGGAGGGATGATCAAGTTGTGAGAGATTCCCTAGGCTAGCAGTTCTTAAGTAAGGAAGTGAGCATGTAGACTACTGTATACTGTGTTCATACACACACACAGACACAGTCCCTTCCCACCAGGGAAAGCAGAAGTTTTTGATCGATCTCTAGACAATGTGTGTAAAGACCTTTAGAATCTAAAGTTAATGTTTGCTTTTACAGTCGTAGGCAGATACAATGAGGTGTTTTACACCTCTGTCCAAACAGCCCCGTTGGACTGGGCTGAAGATTTAAGTCATTCAGTTCAGGGTAGTATCTCAAGGGTGGGATCCATTGAGTGTTACAGGCTGCTTCCTCTAGCTTTATCTGCTAAGCACTGTGAGATTGTGCTTGATTTCCCTTAGCCTTTCTAGTTCAGGCCTCCAGCCTCCCCGGCTGGAGGTCAATGTCCTGTGTAGAAAACTGGTCATAAATTTAGGCTCTTATGGAATTTAGGCTGGCATGCCAACCCATACAGCTCTCATAAGTTCTGCTGGATTTTCTTTCTCTTGGTGGAGTTCTGCCTATGGCAAACCCCAGTCATCATCACCCACGCTGATGCTCTACAAGTACCTCCACAACAAGAACCACTGCAACCTCCGCCTCCCTGGTTCAACAATCCCCTGCCTCAGGAAGAGAGAAAATGGCTGGCAATTTCAGCTCACCTAGAAAGGGTTCTTCTCCCTCTGGAATTTTAATTCATCTAGTCCTCTTTGCTATGCATAGAAGACAGCTCTTCAGTCTTTAAAGCCATTTATTTATTTGACTAATCTATGTAGTTTATCTAGTTGTTACTATGAAAATGATAGCTTACCTCTCTCTATTAAAGCTAACTTGGAAGTCTCATTGTTTTATGAATTTTTGTTGCTACATACATGACATAAGAATAAGTTTGTTCGGGGCATTGTGGCTTATGCCTACAATTCCAGCACTTTAGGAAGCCAGAGTAGGAGGATTGCTTGAGGCCAGGAATTCAAGACCAGCCTGGGCAACATAAGGAAACCTCATCTTAAAAAAAAAAAATTAACCAGGTATGGTGGCGAGCATTTGTATAATCTCAGCTACTCTGGAGGCTGAGGTGAGAGGATTACATGAGCTCAGGAGTTTGAGGTTACAGTGAGCTATGGTTATGCCACTCCACTTCAGCTTGGGCAGCAATAGAGTGAGACCCTGTCTCTTCAAAATAAATAAATAGACCAGGTGCGGTGGCCTACGCCTGTAATCCCAGCACTTTGGGAGGCTGAGGTGGGTGGATCATGAGATCAGGAGTTTAAGACCAGCCTGGCCAGGATGGTGAAACCCCGTCTCTACTAAAAATAGTAGTTGAGACTGGCAAGGTATTATCTTATCTATTACCCTAGATAAGATAATAAACAATATTAGAAATGACAAAATTGATAAAATTGGGAAACGTGTTTAAAAAAAATTTTTTTTTTTTTGAGACAAAGTCTTCCTCTGTCACCCACGCTGGAGTGCAGTGGCACAATCTTGGCTCACTGCAACCTCTGCCTCCCGGGTTCAAGCAGTTTGCCTCCCTCAGCCTCCCAACAAGCTAGGACTACAGGCACACGCCACCACACCCAGCTAATTTTTGTATATTTAGTAGAGACGGGGTTTCCAGGCTCTGTTAGCATGATAAATATCCAAATAAAAATGTAGAAAAGAAGTTCCAAGAGATTTTAATATGGAATCTATACCTGTTAACTTTTTAGTTGAGAGTAACAGAAACTGACTCTAGTTAAATTATAATAGGTATGCAAAAAAGGGATGGGGAATGAAATTGAACAAATCTCAGAAAACCAGAATGGCAGGAATTAACACAGCTGTGGGACCTTAGTGGCAGGAGTTTATGAACCCTTTCTTCAGGACATTGGAGGCCCACCGCCCTTCAGACTCTCTCCCCATTGACATTTTTTTTTTGAAACAGAGTCTTGCTCTGTTACCCAAGCTGGAGTGCAGTGGCATGATCTTGGCTCACTGCAACCTCCGCCTCCCTGGGTCAAGCAATTCTCTGCCTCAGCCTCCTGAGTAACTGGCATTACAGGCTCCTGGCACTATGCCCAGCTAATTTTTATATTTTTAGTAGAGAGAGGGTTTCACTATCTTGGCCGGGCTGGTCTTGAACTCCTGACCTTGTGATCCACCTGCCTTGGCCACGCAAAGTCCTGGGATTACAGGTGTGAGCCACTGCTCCTGGCCTCATTTACATTTTAAATCCCCATAAAAAAGGGTTTTTGGATTTCTTTTGGCAGTGGTGTCTACGTTGTGTCAATCAGTTATGGTCCAGGAAATATGGTCACAAAGCATACAGGTGACCACCTGGGGCCCATCCCTGCATTCTGGGAGTATTCCCAGAGAAGGGAAATTGACACACTGGGTTGCCTCTCCAGTGGTATGCACCATAAAACCAGATTGGAGCATGTCGAGGGGGCAGAGTGAAGGGGATGGTATTACAAGCTCAGTACATGTTAGTGGTGGAAGAGAGCTCAGATGAAGATGCAAAATTTGTGGCTGAGCTGCACTTGTACTCCAGTTTCCTGGTTCTGGCATCTCTTACACCACAATGCTTATCTAGAGATTGAAAAGTGTTACAGCGGAGGCTTGGGTGGCCAGTTAGTGTGGTAACTCCTGGGCAGACATCAGTGCCCAGTGTGTACAGGATGCCACTGAACTGAAATTGAAATGTACCACTCCTTATATGCTTGAAGATCTCCTTTTGGGAGTTTTCAATAGGAAAATGGTAATGTCAAAATATACATTTGTTTCACAGCTAGTTTTGGAAGCATTTTTCAGTCCATTCCACATGAGATACTTACTGACAAAAATTAAGGAATTTATGCTGATTACAAGAAAAACTGTGGACTTACTACCTTTCAAAATTTCCCTGCTGAAAAAAGGAGACACTTCTGGAAATATACATTCAGAGCATGGTACAGCCTATGTAATTTGTGTAAAGCTCCAAAGTGTTCTCTCTAGTATGTGTGGTATGCAGTAGGGAGAAGCCAGTACATTTCAGTAAAATTCCAAAAAAGGACAATTTCAGCAGAACTCATTTTAAGGAGCAACAGAAACACAACACTTGAAAATGAATAGGGTTCATTTAATGGACAAAGCATGATAACAGTTCTTTGATTGCTGAAGAATAATGGGTGGTTCACATTAGACGTCAAGTTTTTAAAAATAATGTTCCAAACCATTCACCAGCTGAGCAGGTTCTGTCATCCTGCTGTAGCATGCAGCTGGAATGTGCTTATTTGCTTAAAGAAATAATGCTTATGTGATTTTGTATTCATATCAGAAATGTGTGCTTCTGTTTCCTAATAATTACTTAGCCATTATTGCATCATTACATGGTTACTCCCTGTCCTTTCATGGAATTCTTGAAACCTTTACTCAGGATCATTTCTTCTAAGTCAGTTTACAGTACAGTAAAAACTTTTTTTTTTTTTTTTTTTTTTTTTTTTTTTTTTTTTTTTTTTT
>NW_016107369.1:1525755-1529756 GCF_001604975.1 Cebus imitator
GAGTAGCTGGGATTACAGGCACGCACCACCATGCCTAGCTAATGTTTTGTATTTTTAGTAGAGACGGGGTTTCACCATGTTGACCAGGATGGTCTCGATCTCTTGACCTCGTGATCCACCCGCCTCGGCCTCCCAAAGTGCTGGGATTACAGGCTTGAGCCACCGCGCTCGGCCAAAACTTTTTTATTATTTAAAAAAAATTTTCCTGAGACTATAGAGACAGAAGGCAACTCATAATCCAGGGTTTTCTTTTGCTATAGAGGACATCATTAGGATGTTTGGCAAAATCTGAATAAAGTTGTAGACTAGGCTGGGCACAGTGGCTCATGCCTGTAATCCCAGCACTTTGAGAGACCAAGGCAGGAGGATAGCTTGGGCCTAGGAGTTTGAGGCCAGCCTGGGCAATGTAATGAAACTCCATCTCCACAATAAATAAGTAAATAAATAAGCCGGGCATGGTGGCACATGTCCCAGCTTTCTGGGTGGCTTAGACCAGAGGATCACCTAAACCTGAAAGTAGAGGCTGCAGTGAGCTGTGATCACATCACTACACTCCATTCTGGATGGTAGAGTTAGATTCTGTCTTAAAGCAAAACAAAATACCAAACCTTTTCAACCTCCTTAAAATTCTCTTGTGCCCCACAAGAATCTCTTGGACTAAAGCACAGAAAGTCATTACTAATTCTATCTGGATGCCAGAAAAGAAGGTGGAGCCAGAAATGACTCCAAACTTGGGAGACTGGGTAGACTAGATGGTGATGCTGTTGACCAAAATAGGTAATAGAGGAGGAGTATCAGGTTTTAACTGAGAGGGAGGGGTTAGGATGGTGAGAAGTTGTTCACCTTTAGACTTGTTGAGTTTGAGATGCCTATAAAGTGTCTAAGTGGAGCTATGTAGAAAGCAGGTGGAACTGTGAATGTGGAGTTCTGGAAAGAAATTTGAGATTGCAGTGTAGATTTGAAGTTTGCTTGTATCATGTAAGTCTAGCTGAGACATTCGCTGGAGAGGCTATAGATAGTCAGATGACTGAGGTTATAATGATAGGCATGTATTGTTTTATTAGCTCTGTTTTAGTCCAAATAGTGAATAAAGTCAGTGACAAAATTTAAGCATTAAAGAAATAAAATGGCAGGCCAGGCGCAGTGGCTTACGTCTGTAATCCCAGCACTTTGGGAGGCCGAAGCGGGCCGATCAGGAGGTCAAGAGATCGAGACCATCCTGGCCAACATGGTGAAACCCTGTCTCTACTAAAAATAAAAATAAAAAAAATTAGCTGGGTTTGGTGGCATGCGCCTGTATTCCTAGCTACTCGGGAGGCTGAGGCAGGAGAATTGCTTGAACCTGGGAGGTGGAGGTTGTAGTGAGCTGAGATTGTGCCACTGCACTCCAGCCTGGCGCCTGGCAACAGAGTGAGACTCTGCCTCAAAAAAAAAAAAAAAAAGAAAGAAAGAAAGAAATGGCAAGTAAAAATTCAGTAATATATACTCATTAAAAAAACAAAAAAGAAAAATCAAGCCAGTTTAGAAGGTTTGATTTTTGACGTGCCTTCATCTTCCACCACACTCCTTAGCCTAGTTTCTTGTATCTCCTTGCAGACAATTTTAGTCATATGGAAACATATATTATGCATATGGCTTATCTTTTATTATATGTTCCCAATATTGCTTTGGTTAGGAGTGCCTTTTCAGCTGCTTAATAAACATGGTTGACAGCCCACAGGCGTGTGGACAAAATGGCTCATTAGTTTGATTTCTTTCCTTCTCTTGTTCTGTAATGTGTTTTATGGTGCTGTGCTTATAGTCTTGTCTGAAAAAAATTTCTTCCTTTGCATTTTTACTTTTACATTTTCTTAAACAGTGATATTACTGTTTAAGTAAAGATTTCTTGATATTCCTCTTTCCTTGATTAATAATGCTAATACAGTGTCACATTTCTTGTTTGCTTAACGTGAACAGACTATGAACAGACTGATATGAAATTTTCTTAAGTGTTAACTGTTTATTAAGACTTCATAAGGCCGGGCGCGGTGGCTCAAGCCTGTAATCCCAGCACTTTGGGAGGCCGAGGCAGGTGGATCACGAGGTCAAGAGATCAAGACCATCCTGGTCAACATGGTGAAACCCCGTCTCTACTAAAAATACAAAACATTAGCTGGGCATGGTGGTGCGTGCCTGTAATCCCAGCTACTCAGGAGGCTGAGGCAGGAGAATTGCCTGAACCCGGGAGGCGGAGGTTGCGGTGAGCCGAGATCGCGCCATTGCACTCCAGCCTGGGTAACAAGAGCGAAACTCCGTCTCAAAAAAAAAAAAAAAAAAAAAAAAAGAAAAAACCCTAAAAAAAAAAAAAAAAAAAAAAAAAAAAAGACTTCATAAATACTACCCTGGGTGCTAGATGTGCAATAATGAACAAAACAGACCTAATATTTTTCCTCATGAATTATTACACATGTATAAGAGAGTAATGCCATTATTGTTTGAATCATGTGAAAGATAAGATTTTGCTTTAGTTCTTAAAGGTGAAGTTATTTTGTTCTGTCAGAGTTTAACGACTTTTTCACCTGTGAGAGGCTCATCCGTCAATTGGCCTGCCTATCTGCCCACCCTGCCTCATCAGTCACTCTGTTTTGACTGAAGCCACATTCCAAAGTCACTTCTTTTTACAGGCTCTGAGGGTGGAAAAAAAGAAACCCCAAACACTTCTTAGTTGAACCCTAATTCTTTAAAATACATTTGATTTTGAATAAGGCTTTGGGAAAATCACACAGTTCTTTATAATGGTTTAGCATCCTCCTTCCTAGAGAGTCCAGCCTACAGTATGAACTGACTTGATCCTGTTTCTGTGGGTGTGCCTGAAATCAAGGCAGATTTCTTTAAAAGAGACCCACCCACAGCATTCCTGACCTGTAAACTCGCACATTTGTTAGAGACTGGGGGTGGGGGGTGGTCTATAATTCCCAGGCATTTTAATGATATGTACAGTTGAGAGTAAATAGTTTAAATAATTTCATTGTTAAGGAGAGTTCTTAAGGCAAAATATTTTCAGATACGGTTTTTAAAGAAATTATCAGAATGTTATTTTTCTTGTTTTTTAAATTGCTTTTTGTTTTGCTTTTCCCAGCTTAATAACTTCTTTATATTGTTATGTTGTTATTATTATTATTTTTTTAAGATGGGGTTTCTCCATGATGGCCAGGCTGGTCTTGAACTCCTGACCTCAGGTGATCCACCCACCTTGGCCTCCCAAAGTGCTAGGATTACAGGCGTGAGCCACTGCGCCCGGCTGTTGTTAATTTTTAAACAATTTTCTGTCTTCAGTTATTGGCTCAATTTTAGTTACTCTGTTCTAAGCACATTACAACCTTACTCCTGCATAAAAGTTTAAGTATTAAATATTGACACCAAACAACTTCTCCTATATGGAAGAGATGGATGAAGATCTAAATGAGTTTGTGAATAGTTTTCAGAAGTTCTTATTTAGATCATCAAGTTGAATCAGTACCAACAGTTTCCGTCCATCTGCCATGCCTATCTGAATGCCTGTCCTTTGTCACATACAACTATGTCTTTCCAAACTGTTCTAATTTGTAACACTGAAGCAGCTTTCCAAATCTAAGGTTACCAGGATAGGATATTCTAAAATATCTTTACCCCTTGGAGATATATAACAATTTATTGTATAGTTATGTAAATTTTATAATTTGTTTTTGTTTGTTTATATCGTATCTCCAATCAGATCACCTGAGAGGGCAAGAAAGAATCTTTTAGATCTTTTCATAATGCATAAGTGACGATATGCTCCTGGTAAACTTAGATTAATCATCCCCACTGCAATTGTTCTAAAGTTAAGATTAAAGTTAACAAACTTGTCTAGCAGATTTCTTCTGTAAAGCAAGATTTCCATTAAAATTGACCAGGAAGCATAAAGTTTTCTTCTATGAGATCAAAAGTAAAGTAGCTTGGTTTTTGTATATTCAAATCCAAGTATCCCGAGTATATGATAG
>NW_016107369.1:1531296-1532590 GCF_001604975.1 Cebus imitator
ACATGGGAATTTTTTGTTTTTTAATTTTTGACACAGAGTCTTGCTGTGTCACCCAGGTGGGAGTGCAGTGGTGGTATCTCGGCTTACTGCAAACTCTGCCTCCCAGGTTCAAGCAATTCTGCCTCAGCTGGGATTGCAGGTTCCTGCCACCATGCCTGGCTAATTTTTGTATTTTTAGTAGAGACAGGGTTTCACCATGTTGGCCAGGCTGATCTTGAATTCCTGATCTCAAGTGATCCACCTGCCTCAGCCTCCCAAAGTGCTGGGATTACAGGTGTGAGCAACCGCGCCTGGCAGAATTTACAGAATTCTTAAGATATAATTCAGCAAATCTCTGAGGACCTAGATTTTAGGTAGGAATGTTTTTCTTACCATGATTAAAATAAACATTTTTAACCTCTCTTTTAGATCCATCATGTTACACAAAATGGAGGACTATATAAAAGACCGTTTAATGAAGCTTTTGAAGAGACACCAATGCTCGTTGCTGTGCTCACATATGTGGGGTATGGCGTACTCACCCTCTTTGGATATCTTCGAGATTTCTTGAGGCATTGGAGAATTGAAAAGTGTCACCATGCAACAGAAAGAGAAGAACAAAAGGTAATTGTTAGGGAGGCTTTGATTTTGTAAATAGAAGCCTATTACAGAAATCTTTGTATTTTTGCACAAAAGTTTTTTCTTAGAAATTTGGGTATACATTAAAATTAAAACATTCCAGATGCAGTTAAATGAAAACATTCTACAAAGAAAGCTGAAAACAAGGCTAAAGCTATCAAAACATTCAACATGAGTTTAATTTAATCAAGAAGAACCTAAGGAGGTAGGCAACACTATCCCTATTTTATGGATTAGAAGTCAAAAAGTCAGCCGGGCGTGGTGGCTCACACCTGTGATCCAAGCACTTTGGAGGCCAAGGCAGGCGGATCACCTGAAGTCAAGAGTTCAAGACCAGCCAGACCAACATGGTGAAACCCTGTCTTTTTTATTTAAAAAAAAAAACAAGAAATCAAAAAGTCGGCCAGGCACGGTGGCTCATGCCTGTAATCCCACCAGTCTGGAAGGCCGAGGCAGGTGGATCACAAGGTCAGGAGTTTGAGACCAGCCTGACCAACATGGTAAAACCCTGTATCTACTAAAGATACAAAAAATTAGCCGAGCATGGTGGCATGCACTGTAATCCCAGCTACTCAGGATGCTGAGGCAGGAGAGTTGTTTGAACCCAGGAGGCAGAAGTTGTAGTAAGCTGAGATCACACCACTGCACTCCAGCCTGGGCAACACAGCAAGACTCT
>NW_016107369.1:1532785-1538064 GCF_001604975.1 Cebus imitator
GTGATTCACATATCAGTTCCTCTCCCCAGACAAACAAGCTGTAATAGAAAATGTGGCCAAGTGATTCTGTTCACAGTAGAAAACACTCTTATTTTAGGAATAGTCAATAGATGAGAATCGTTCTCTCTCAGGAAGAGGTTTCCATTCACTTCACTTTTCTCTGCATGTTCCTTTGTACTTCTCAAGGGTTTTTTGGTTTTTTTTTAACTTGTTACTGACTTGAAGTTCACTTCTAGAGTTTTATGCAATACGGGTGTTACCTAGTCTCAATAAATAAATCAAATGAGGGTTAAAGATGCCTGATTTTACTAAAAACAAAACAAACCTATGTGTTCTTAGCATGTCCAACATGGCAAGAGGTTGTCTTCCAGCCCAGGGAATGTACCAGATTAAAGAAGGACTTAAGACATTCAAATTTTTTGGGGGTCCCTCATACTCACTTTTGTGGTACATCCGAGAAAAGAGGCATGTGTGGGGTCAGCAGAGTCACTGCTGAGATGAGCCAGTGAACACTGATTGTAGAAGAAACAATTTCTCAGGTAATGGATAGTGTCATGTAGAACTGGGAAAAGCGCATCATGAAAACATTGTCAGTTGCTAGGAAGACAAAACCAGTCAGGAGATACGTGGATTCTGAAGTGGCTCCTGGGAGATCTCAAGATAAGACATCCTTTTCTCTCATCTCAGCCACCTTGCACTCCATCCAAGCCCTACCACAAGTTGGCCATCCTGCTCATTGCCTTGCAAGTTAATTTCACAAAGATGGTAAGTAAGTTTTTTGAATACCTAATACAGGCAAAGCCCTGCATTCAGAAGTTGTTTCAATAGGCCTAACTAATTTTTATCTTTTTTTTTTTTTTTGAGACGGAGTCGTGCTCTGTCACCAGGCTGGAGTGCAGTGGTGCAATCTCGGCTCACTGCAACCTCCGCCTCCTGTGTTCAAGCGATTCTTCCGCCTCAGCCTCCCGAGTAGTAGGGATCACAGGCGTATGCCACCATGCCCGGCTAATTTTTTTTGTATTTTTAGTAGAGATGGGGTTTTACCGTGTTGGCCAGGATGGTCTTGATCTCTTGACCTCGTGATCCGCCCACCTCTGCCTCTTTTTTTTTTTTTAAAGACAAGAATCTCGCTCTGTTGTCCAGGCTGGAGTGCAGTGGCATGATCTCAGCTCACTGCAACCTCTGCCTCACATGTCCAAGCAATTCTCAAGCCTCAGCCTCCTAAATAGCAGGGATTACAGGCATGTGCCACCACGCCCCAGATACTTTTTGTATTTTTAGTAGAAACAGGGTTTCATCATGTTGGCCAGGCTAGTCTCGAACTCCTGACCTCAAATAATTCATCCACCTCAGCCTCCTAAAGTGCTGGTATTACAGATGTGAGCCACTGTGCCCTGCCCACATTTTTAACGTTTTTTGATCCTCCTCCTACCCCTGAGCATGTCCACCCAGAATGCATCTACAATACATTAATTTTGTATAGCCCTTAGTGACAGCTTACCACACTCATCTTAGGTTGTATGGTAGTGCAGTTACTTGTTCACAGGCCTATATCCTCCTGCTAGACTGAGTTGATGGTAGTTACCACTGATGGTAGCTGAAGTTTTATTTGTATATTCAAACTAAAAACTATCTATAAGGACCTCTCCTAGTGTAGACACATAGTTGAAACTTAATAATTTGACATGTATAGCTGGTGGTGAGGAAAGTGCTGATTGTGGTGTAGATAGCGCATTCCTGGATGAAGGGCTAGTATGGGCAAAGGCACGAAGAATGGGAAAATCTGGAATGTGTATAGAAAAGAAATTGTGTTTTGAAAGTCAAAGTAAGAAGTTTGGTAGGCAATGAGGAGTCGTTTTTTTTTATTTTTTCTTTTTAAATAGAGACAGCATCTCACTGTGTTGCCTAGGCTGGTCTCAAACTCCTGTGCTCAAGCGATCCTCCTGCCTTGGCTTCCCAAAGTGTTGGGATTACAGGACTGAGCCACCATCACCCTAGGGGCAGTTTTGACTAGGGGATTGTCTATAGAGACCTTGCACAGCTGATGCTCAAGTTTGATGAATGAATGAAACCAAAAAGATACATCTGAATTACTTTGTTAATGAGTGCATTATCTTTGGAACTTGTTGCATGTTTACAGAAAGTAAATTGATGGTTTAAGTGTTGGGAGTTGCCTGTGTATGCTTTGTGTGAAAGAATTAGAGCACACATTTTATTGTTAAGTAGTTCCTCATTTTGTTGAGGAAACATAAACATTTGAAAGTTATGGGCCTTTGCAAAGCCATTATACATGTAAATAATACTTAAATCATATGAAGATGTAGAATTTAAAAAAGTATCTGAGTAGCATGGGGTTAATCAGGAAACAATTCTTGGAGGAAGTAATACAGGGAAATGTGGGGGACTGAGGAAAGCTTTTGCCTCTGCAGTTTGTGGAGAGGATTGTATTAAATTATTCAAATTTATTTCAATGGAGTATTCCCAGTAGATAACATTAGTAAAACAGCCAAATTCTGCCATTTTCTTACAGAAATTCAGCTTTTATGGGGAAAGGAAAAGTCACTCAATCTTATGATAGATCATGTTTGTTTACTGTTGCTGGATCAGATATGGTGAAAGAGGGAGGCAAATTAAGTTGTTAAACCAGAAGGAGGTGAGGGAAAGTGCTTGCTTGGGATCATAAAATGCAAATAAAATGTTGCTACCTCCTCATTTCACTGAGAGAGTGGTATCCATAACCACATCCTGGTTTTCTTCCTCATTTTATTATAAAAGAGAGCCCAGTTTTAACTATGTTAATTATTTGTTATAGGGACATACTGGACGTTGCTTTGAATAGAACTAAGTCACATGGTTATACTAATAAAGATGAGTTACTATGAGTTTGTTCTATTTTATACAAATTGCATAAAATTCTTGGAATTCTTTACCCCTAATCCACTGTTACTAGTGGTGTTTTGGATGAGAATGTTGTTTTTCCCAGTCTGTGGTTTATTTCTTTGTGATGTGAGGTGAAGCTAGTAGTCCAGAAACGTACGTGACAGATACAGCAAAAGCTTGAATTAATAAAAATGTTCTAGGCTGAGGCAGGAAAATCACTCAAGGCCAGGAGTTTCAGGCCAGCTGACACAACATAATGAAACCTCGTCTCTACGATGTGAAAAAATTTAAGAAAAAAATATTCTAATATTTATATAGGCAATAGCTAGGAACGTAGGGAGTAAATTATGGTAGGTAGTTCCACACACTCACTAAATTTTAAACTAACATTTTGCCTCCACAGCTCATTCATGATCAGATATTTTAAAATGGGAGGACCAAATACCATATGTTCTCCCTTATTTTTTTTATTTTTTTGAGACGGAGTCTCACTCTGTTGCCCAGGCTTCTGGGTCTGGCTCCTTTCACTCGGTGTAATGTATTTGAAGTTTGTCCATGTGATAGCATGTATCGGTACTTCATTGCTTCTTATTGCTGAATAATATTTCATCATATGGTGTAGTCATCTCTGTTTGCTCCAGGGGTTTCTCACTGGTAAGAAATTATACTCAGACCTTTCAAAGAAGTTTTGTAGTAGGTTTACCACTGTGTCCGTTTGGACTACTGCCATTATTAGGTTTGCAAGAGTTTCCCTGTTACCTGTTTTCCCTGTTTTTCATGCCAGGAAAGCCTTTCCTTCAGATAGTCCCATGGCTAGTACCTTCACTTCCGTTTTGTCCTCTTTTCTACTCAGGGCACCCCAGCTGATTTGCAGCATGACTCCCCCTTTCCTGCTTGCTTTTGTTTCCATTAGTATTTGTCACTGTCTAACATACTTTATTTGCTTTTATTTTATTTTCTTGAGACAGAGTCTTGCTCTGTTGCCCAGGCTGGAGTGCAGTGGTGCAATCTTGTCTCACTGCAACTCTGTCTCCCAGGTTAAAGCGATTCTCCTGCCTCAGCCTCCGGAATAGCTGGGACTAAGGACATGCGCAACCACACCTGATTTTTTTTTTTTTTTTATGTTTTTAGTAGAGAGAGGATTTTGCCATGTTGGCCAGGCTGGTCTTGAACTCCTGGGCTCATGTGATCTGCCTGCCTCAGCCTCGCAAAGTGCTGGGATTACAGGTGTGAGCCACTGAGCCCGGTCTAGCAGACCTTATATTTTATATGTTTATCTCTTCCACCAGAACACAGATTCCAAGAGGGCTTTTTGTTTACTACTCTATACTGCAGAGCGCTTGGCACATATTAGGTGCAGGCCAAGATCAAGACCAGCCTGGCCAACATGGTGAAACTCCGTCTCTACTAAAAATACAAAAAATTAGGCCAGGTGCGGTGGCTCATGCCTATAATCCCAGCATTGTGGGAGGCTGAGGTAGGTAGATCATGAGGTCAGGAGATAGAGACTGTCCTGGACAACATGGTGAAACCCTGTCTCTACTAAAATACAACCTGGCTCACTGCAGCCTCTGCCTCCCAGGACCAAGTGCTTCTTATGCCTCAGTCTCCCCAGTAGCTGAAACTATAGTCATGCACCACCATACCCAGCTAATTTTTGTATTTTTAGTAGAGATGGGGTTTCACCATGTTGCCTAGGCTGGTCTTGAACTCCTAACCTCGGGTGATCCGCCCGCAGGCTCACAAAGTGCTGGGATTACAGGCATGAGCCACAGTGCCAGGCCACTGTCTCTTAAAAAAAAATGTTTATGATATGAATGGTATTGTGAGTGGTGGTACCAGTAACAATGTAAAGTGTTTTTAAGTATTCCTGATCGGGGGTGGGTGTGTACATACAAACATGCAAATGACTGTTTTGGATGTAGGAAAAAATCAGTGTTTATCTTGAAATCTCATTCTACACATTCATGGACAGCATAGAAAGAGCAAGGAAGTGGCTTCCTGTTTTTAACACTAAAAGCAGGAAAGGACAGACAGTGGTATGACCCATATGAATAGTAAGGAAAGCTGTTAATTAACTGTGGTTCAAAGGTTTAAAAGTTGCAGTCTAGCCTTTTACCTCATTGCCTTTCTGAGAGCAAGATGGGTCACCAGCAGCTGTACTGGAGCCACCCGCGAAAATTCGGCCAGGGTTCTCGCTCTTGTCGAGTCTGTTCAAACTGGCACGGTTTGATCCGGAAATATGGTCTCAATATGTGCCGCCAGTGTTTCCGTCAGTACGCGAAGGATATAGGTTTCATTAAGTTGGACTAAATGATCTTCAAAGGATTATCCAAGACATCTACCATGAAAAACCATGATAGTTCTTTGTACATAAAATAAACATTTTTAAAAACCAA
>NW_016107369.1:1538349-1564681 GCF_001604975.1 Cebus imitator
TAGAGACGGGGTTTCACCGTGTTGACCAGGATGGTCTCGATCTCTTGACCTCGTGATCCACCCGCCTCGGCCTCCCAAAGTGCTGGGATTACAGGCTTGAGCCACCACGCTCGGCCATGCTTTTTTTTTATTAAGTAGAGGTAAAAACCATAATTTTCACTTATAAAATAAATACTTTTAGAATTTATAATGCTTTCTCTTTTCTTTTTTTTATTTTTTTGAGTCAGGATCTTACTCTGTCAGCCAGGCTGGAGTGCAGTGGCACAATCTCAGCTCACTGAAGCCTCCACCTCCCTGGGTTCAGGTGATCCTCCCACCTCAGCCTCCAGAGTTGCTGAAACCACAGGCACATACCACCATGCCCTGCTAATGTTTGTATTTCTTGTAGAGACTGGGTTTTGCCATGTTGCCCAGGCTGATCTTGAACTCCTGGGCTTAAGTGATCCTCCTGCCTCATCCTCCCAAAGTACTGGGATTACAGGCATGAGCCACCTTGTCTGGACCATTTTTTTGGTTCTTTTCTGAGACAGTTTCTTGCTCTGTTGCCCAGTCTGGTGCAGTGGCACAATCTCAGTTCTCTGCAACCTTTGCCTCCCGCCCTCTAGTGGCTCTCCTACCTCAGCCTCCTGAGCAGCTGGGACTAGAGGCGCACGCCACCACAACTGGCTAATTTGTGTATTTTTTTTGTAGAGACAGGGTTTCACCTTGTTGCCCAGGTTGGTCTTGAATTCCTGAGCTCAAGTGATCCACCTGCCTTGGCCTCCCAAAATCCTGGGATTATAGGCATGAGCCACTGTGCCTGGCTATTAGGTATTTTAACCATATGATAACTCCATTTTCAACACTTCCTCAGGTGGGAATTATTTGGGATTTTAAAATTTTCAGTTTAAGTTTTGAAGCAATTTTGTCATGTTTCGGTTATTCTAAATCTATCGCGTGATGCTGTTTCCTTTTTCAGTAGAAAATACATTAATTAAAATTTAAAAATTAGCCAAGCATGGTGGTGTGCACCTGTATGGAGTCCTGGCTGTATAGAGGCTGAGGTGGGGAGACAGCTTGAGTCCAATAATTGGAGGCTGCAGTGAGCTATGATCATGCCACTTTTCTCCAGCCTGGGTGACAGAGTGAGGTACTGTTTCTAATGACAACAACAACAAAAGTGTTGCCCAAATAAAAATTCAAAATGTTATGGATTTTTATACTAACTTGTCTTTGGTATGCAATGTTATGTTTATTTATTTTTTATTTTTTTATTTTTTTATTTTTTTTCCCCATTTATTTATTTTATTGCATTTTAGGTTTTGGGCAATGTTATGTTTATAATGAAATGTCTTGAACTCTTTCAGCAGTATTATAGTACCAGCAAACAGCATTAGTTATGCTTTTAAAGAAAAGATTTTCAGATGTGTAGCCCTTAATCTCAGTGGCTGCAAGTTATGAAGCACCTTAATCTTTTCCAGATCATAAGGGTCTTAGCACCATCAGACAAAGTAGATTTTTCTTGTGATCATCTATCAAGCTAAGTAAATTTGGATACATATTTTTTCAGGAGTCAGGCAGCTCAATAAACCCTGTCACATAAAACTTTCTGAATAAACCGCATGTCATGGAAAATTTTGTTTTTTTTCTATATGGTTTGGTTTTCTTTTAAAGTGAAACACACTCTTTTTTTTTTAGGTTTATGTTATTACCCCTACCCCTCTCCCACTTTTTTGAGATGGAGTTTCGCTCTTGTTGCTGAAGTACAGTGGTGCAATCTCAGCTCACTGCAACCTCTGCCTCCTGGGTTCAAGCGATTCTCCTGCCTCAGCCTCCCGAGTAGCTGGGATTACAGGCATGCACCACTGCACTCCAGTCTGGGTGACAGAGCAAGACTCCATCTCAAAAAAACAAACAAACAAAAAAAACCACAACTTTTTAAAAAATCAGGTTCATCATAGTCAAAGTCTTACGTGTACCTTTGAGAAACCAACACTTTTTCACCTTGGCTGTGCCATATTACATTTCTATCAGCAAATGTATTAAAGATTTTTCTAAGAGTCATGTAGTTTTATATTTAGGTCTATGCTCTTTTTGAGTTAATTGTATAGTGTGAGATTTTGAGCAGGGGTCATTTTTTTGGCCAGTAGATATTTGGCCACCTTAGTGAGAAAGTTTTTAAAATAAGTATGGCATTTAAAAGTAATCTGTGAAGGTCTAAATACTTTATAATTTTGTAGATTTTAATATTTCTCCCACCTTTTCCTTTACTTAGCAAGTTTTGAATAGAAGTAAAACTATTTGATGATTCTGATATAAATTTGTTCCTTAAAGACTCCTAGAATTGGTTTACTTGTCCCAGTTTATTTTCCATGCCCTGGGTGCATAGGTCAGGGGTGCAACTTTAAATCATCCTGACCTTGAGAAGATGCTGAGACAGTTCTAAGCACATTTGCCAAGCTTTTTATCCTAACATCAAAGCAGTGATTGTTTGCCTCAAATGCTCATGTTTGAGAGAAATTTTGTCTTTTGATATATTGAGATTTGAGGCCTAGACTCTAAACTAAATAAAAGTTATTAAATTAGAACTGACATTGAGAATTCTTAATGGAATTAGTAGTAACACTACCACTAATAGTATTAATTTGAAATAATACTAGAGTCTCAGTTTTGGCTTTGTCACTGCATTGTTATGTGACTTGGACAAAGAATTTAAATTTTATTCATTGAACTTATAAAATACAACAAATAAGTTATTAAACATCTGTTTGTCAGCAGTAATTACAATGAGCATGTTGTTGAAATCATCAAATTTTTGGTGGAGTTACCAAAAACAAACATAAGCCATTCAAGTAAACAGGGAATTAGACATTTATGGCTTTGTGGAGGAGCGAGAGCAGTGAGGTTTAGGGCCTGTCTCCTCTAACGAGGCAGCTACCTTAAACTCGGAAACTGCTCCTGCCATCACAACTGCTGCACCAGCAGAGGCTGGTGAATAGGCAGTGGCACATAAAATTGTGCTGGTGCCGATCCAGCACAGGTCTGCTGGGGCTTGCTTCCTACACTGGTACAAAGTGTGGCCCCTGCCTTGTATGTGCTTCTCACTGGTAGACCCTGTATCACATCCACACCCCGATCTCAAAGGTGTCCAGGAAATACGGTTTTTAGCCTTCCAGCTCCTAATTCTGTGTATGTGTGTGTCTGTGTGTCTTATAGGGGGTTTGTAATGTGTGTGTTGGTCATGTACAGAATTTAGGAAAAGAATGGGAAGGCCAGTAGCACAGTGGTCTTGAAGTGCTTTGAATGCTATCAAAGTATTTAAGATTGGGCCAGGCACAGTGGCTCATGCCTGTAATCCCAGCACTTTAGGAGGCTGAGGTGGCCAGATCACCTGAGGTTGGGAGTTCGAGACCAACCTGATCAACATAGAGAAACCCTGTCTCTACTAAAAAATACAAAATTAGCCAGGCATGGTGGTGCATGTCTGTAATCCCAGCTACTTGGGAAGCTGAGGCAGGAGAATCACTTGAACCTGGGAGCCGGAGGATGCAATGAGCCGAGATCGCGCCATTGTACTCCAGTCTGTGCCACAACTGTGAAACTCCATCTCAAAAAAAAAAAAAAAAAAAAAAAAAAAACCAGGTGTTTCAGGTTGATTTAGTAGCATCACCAAATGAGAGGCAGAGCGGTATTGGGGTTAGGAGCACAGAGTGAAATTAGAAGGCCTGGATCATCTGTTCATGGCTCTGCGTCTGGCTGTTTTCCTAAGTGGTGGGGAAGCCATTTAGCCTTTCTGAAAGTGGAAGAAATGATATCTTCCTTAAGAGTATGCAGAGTATGTATATTTATATACTTACATATATAAGTATATAAATATATGTGCATGTAAAGCACTTGGCAAGTGCCTGGTATGTCATAAATACTCAATAGATGGGCACTCTTGCTGCTGTTGTGATTATTCATCATCTTTATCATCATCATGTAAACATACTTGGCCATCTGTGTTGGGCCAGAATGATGCTTATCAAAGGGACAGTTGTTAGAAAGTGGACTTCAGAAAGTGATAGCACTCAACTTTTCCCTTGTGTCCTTAGCACCTGCATAGGCACTAGAATAGGTAGTACTTATTTCTATTACATCAAACAATATAGGAAGCTCACCTTAAATAGGCTTAACCAGTAAAGGATATTTATTGGCTTATTATTGTGATGTCCCCAGACTACTTTTGGTAAGGTCTTCATTGATCTCTAATCAGCAAATCCAAGAGTTTGAATTGTTCTCTTGAGTTGAGAAGGCTCTTAAGTGATGAGTATTTCAAGCCCAGTGATACAGCATTTAGTCTTGAGTAGGTACTGTTTTTCCTTTACTTATATGTGCTAGGATATGGGATTTGTGAAGGTCTTCAGAAAGAATGTTTATGGGTATATCCTTAAGGCTGCTTGAACTTTATCATTGTCACTCCCTTATCAGTTAGGTATTCTCTCCTTTGGGCAAACATCCTTTTATAATACTTATTATAATGTATTTATTTGTGTGTTTCTCCACTACACTAAGATTTCTTAGGGAGTATAGAGGTTGTTCTTACTCATTTTTATTCCCAGTGCCCAGTTTAGTGCCTGGAAGGTACTGCTCGGTAAATATTTGTCAGTGACTGAGTATGGGGTCAATGATGATGAGTATTACATAAGCCTTAACTAAAGTCATTTCACAGTGACCAAACTGAGGAGGAGGAAGAGGGTGTGGAGATGGGGGGAATGAGGGTTGGAATAGTGGGGGTATTACTTTTTGTGGAGAGAACTGTCTTGTACTTTAATGTATCCTGAAAGTCTAACACATAATCCAGTATGTATTGAGTACTCATTAAAATATATTTGAATGAATGAATGAATGAAAAGATTACTCCCCTAGTTTAACTGTGGTCTTAGACTATTTAAAGTTAACCTGGTATTTTTGGAAACACACTCTCATTGCCCAGAACTGAAACTACCAGTTGTGACCCCTCCCCTCATTTTTTTCATGGCTAGGTTGCAGGGAGTTTGGTTTGCTGCCCTTCGTATCTTTTTAAAATTATTATTATTATTATTATTATTATTATTATTTTGAGACAGTGTCTCACTCTGTTGCCCAGGTTGAAGTGCAGTGGTATGATCTCGGCTCACCTACGCATCCTCAACCTCCTGAGCTCAAGTGATCCTCCCACCTCAACCTCCTGAGTAGCTGGGACTACAGGCATGTGCCACCACACCTGGCTAATTTTTTTTATTTTTTGTAGTGACAGAGTTTCCCTAAATTGCCTAGCTGGTCTCAAACTCTTGGGCTCAAGCGATCCACCAACCTTGGCCTCCCAGAGTGCTAGGATTACAGCGTGAGCCACGGTGCCCAGCCATACCCATCAAATCTTTCTGCTGAACCTACTAACTGAGATCAGAGCTACTACTCTGGAGCTTAGCTAAGGAGTAAAGGGGGAACTGAGACTTCTGCCAAGAGTCCCTCTCTCCTACCATCCTATCCCACCTGCTTTTGGTCTCTAACATTCCTCATTGTGACAGCTTCTCCTCCTTTACCTTGTGCTAGCGTGTTCCTGTCTCAGGGACTTAATCATTTGTTAAGGGGAGATGGAGATGTCTGACCGTGGTGGACACAGTTCTTTGCTCAGGAAATTGGAACCCACTCTTTTCTTCCTAACCCCAGACAGCTGTGCCTCTGGCTTTCTTTGTTTAGCCCAAGGCTGAGGGGTAAAGCTCTACCTCATTCTGGCCTGCAGGCTTTTCTATCTCTGGTGTTTGGAGCAGACTCTAAGGTTTTTCTGTTTTGTATAATAAAAACAAAAAAATACTGATTTTGTTGCTAATAAGAATTTGTAAGGAAATATTTCTCTTAATATTGGAGTTAATACTTTGAACGTTAATGTGAAGTGTTTAGAAAGCTTATAAAGAAATGAGATCGGCCGGGAGCAGTGGCTCATGCCTGTAATCCCAGCACTTTGTGAGGCTGAGGCTGAAGGATCATTTGAAGTCAGGAGTTTGAGACCAAGCCTGACTGACATAGTGAAACCCTGTCTCCTCTAAAAAATACAGAAATTAGCTGGGCGTGGTGACGGGCACCTGTAATCTCAGCTACTCGGGAGTCAGAGGCAGGAGAATTGTTTGAACACAGGAAGCAGAGGTTGCAGTGAGCTGAGATCGTACCGTTGCACTCCAGCCTGGGTGACAGAGTGAGACTCTGCCTCAAAAAAAAAAAAAAAAAAAAAAAATGAGATCATCAGTACTGTCATTTTCTTCATTAGAAGAGTTAGTACTGTTATTCTTTTTGATGTGAATGAAAAGGATTTAAGACTACTTTTTGTTTTTTCCTTTGGGAAATAAATCCATGGGTAATAACAGCCAAATTAAAAGTTTTAATTAGAATTGGTTGTCTCTGTTCCTATTTTCATTCAACCAGTATACTTGTTGGAAAAGGAGACTATAAAAACGAACATACCATTTCAATGGAAAATTTGCGATTGTGATAGACATGTTATTTATGGATATTTTCAGTCCCGAGGAAAGGTATTAGAACCAATTGTAAGAGAGATGGGGGCCAGGTGTAATGGCTCACGCCTGTAATACCATCCGAGAAAGGTGGATCACCTGAGGTCAGGAGTTCGAGACCAACCTGGCCAACATAGTGAAACCCCGTCTCTACTAAAAATATAAAAAATTGGCTGGGCGTGGTGGCGGGCACCTGTAATCCCAGCTACTTGGGAGGTTGGGGCAGGAGAATTGCTTGAACCCTGGAGGTGGAGGTTGTAGTAAGCTGAGATCACGCCATTGCACTGCATCCTGGGCAACAAGAGCAAAACTCAGCCTCAAAAAAAGAAAAAAAAGAGAGAGAGAGAGATGGTATCAGGTACTGCAGATTCTTAGAGTAGCTTCTGATTTTGCTCAGCCTTATTTATAAGGAGATTTATCTACTGTGAGGCTCATTTAGTAGGCACTTGGGAGTCCAGTGTCATAGAAAGTTGTTAATTTTAGAGTTACGTCGTAGTCTTCTTTAGCAATGAAAATCTTTTACAGAATAAGGCTTACATTTTTTTAATGTTTTTGACTAATGTAGTTAACAGGTTAATTTATATTGGCATCAAGCCCAGATCTGATGGCTATAAACTCAGTGGTTGGCTGATATAGTAAAACTGTAGTTTCGTTTTCTTGTGGTTTGGTTTAACCTTTGCATTCAAGAGTTTAAGTAGATCTCATGTGGTCTGGTCATATGTGTAGTGGTCATACCACACCAGGCATAGCATTTCTGCTGCACTGTGACTTGATTTTTTTACAGAATTAAGCTTTAGTACAATTTAATCTGTCAGAGGAAGGGAGCCTTTAAGTTCCTGAGCATGGGAATTCATTTTGGGAATTTCTCTTCTCTTTCCTCTCTTCCCCTCCCCTCTTTAAAATTTTTAGAGTCCCACTGTTACCCAGGCTGCTCTTGACCTCTTGGGCCCAAGTGACCTTAGCCGCCCAAGTGTTGGGATTATAGGTGTGAGCCACTGTGTCCTGCCTTCTTTTGTTTTTGAGACAGGGTCTTACTCTGTTGCACAGACTGGAGTGCAGTAGTGCAGTCATAGCTCACTATCACTTCAGATTCCTGGCCACAAGCAGTCCTTCCACCTTAGCTTCACAAAGTGTTGGGATTACAGGCATGAACCATTGCACCTGGACTCTTTTTTTTTCTTTTTTTAAAAATTCTTTTCTAAAGGGAAAAGAACCTAAGGTGGGTAGTTTCCTATAAACCTCCATTGCCTTTTTTTGTTTTTGAGACAGAGTCTCATTCTGTTGCCCAGGCTAGAGTGCAGTGACCACGGCCCACTGCAACCTCTGCCTCCCGGATTCAAGCAGTTTTCCTGCCTCAGCACCCCTGAGTAGTTGGAATTACAGGTACATGGCACCATGCCCAGCTAATTTTTATATTTTTAGTGGAGACAGGGTTTCGCCATATTGGCCAGGCTGGTCTTGAACTCCTGAGACTTCAAGTGATCAGCCCACCTACCCGCCTCGGCCTCCAAAACTGCTGAGATACAGTCATGAGCCCCCACACCTGGCCCTTATAGCCTATTTTCTAGTATTTCTTGTTTATTATTTTCTCTTTGGATTTGTTTCATTTTGATCATTGAAAATATGCAAAGGATGGAATCTTAATTTTGGAATTATTTTTCCTGGTTGAAATGGGAATTATAGTGGTTTTTATGGCATTTCCCCTAATCTATTAATGTGGGGAGGGTTGTGGGGAAGGAAGAGCTGTCTTTTTGAGATTATTAGGAAGGGAAACTATTTAATGGCAGAATTATACAACTACATTTTATTTTTATGAGGCCTACTTTATTAATTTAAATTTGTTTGCTCTACATTCATGAAGTCAGTTATTGGAAACCATGTAATACATGTCAGCTATCAAAGTTAAGTGACTTTTATCTGATACGAGTTGTATTAAAATGAACGTAGAGAATTGATGCCTTTCCAGATGTTTTCCCGATACCTTAGGGTTTTTATTGTTGATTTTGTTTTGAGATAGGGCCTCTGTTATCCAACCTGGAATACAGTGGTGCCATCATAGCTCACTGCAGCCCAAACCTCCTGAGCTCATGGGATCCTCCTGCCTTGCTTCCAGAGTATCTGGGACTACAGCTACACTGCACCTTGCTAATTTTTAAAATGCTTTTGTTGAGACACAGTCTTGCTATGTTGCCTAGGCTGGTCTCTAACTCCTGGGCTCAAGCAGCTCCTGCATTGGCTTTCTAAAGTTCTGGGATTATAGGCGTGAGCCACCAAGCCTGTCCTGATTTAGCAGTTAATTAAATATAAGTGGCCTCTCATTCTCAGGTGCTCTTACAGTATGAAAATGGAAGTTGTAAAGTTTTTAAAGTAACTCAGTGGAATAATAGGCAGTGGAGACTAGGAAGGGTGAAGGAGTGAGGGTGGATGATGAGAAATTACTTAATAGATACTGTGTGTTATTTGAATGATTGATACCCTAAAAGCCCTGACTTGTCCATTACACAATCTTGCACGTAATGACATTGCACTTGTACCCCATAAATTTATATCAATAAAAAGTCATGTCATCTGTTAGAAAAATTGTAATAAAGTAACTAAATTTATGGTATGTCACCATTTCTTGGCAGGACTTTGTGTCATTGTATCAAGATTTTGAAAACTTTTATACAAGGAACCTCTACATGAGGATAAGAGACAACTGGAATCGGCCAATCTGTAGTGTGCCTGGAGCCAGGGTGGACATCATGGAGAGACAGTCTCATGATTATAACTGGTCCTTCAAGTGAGTTTTTGTTGGGAAATTATTTCATGACAACAACTACAAAAGGGTTTCTTCATTTGAGAAAATATGTTATTGCAAATTGAGTATTTTCTCAAAACAGGAGTAGTAGCTAGGATACAATACAATATGATTGGTTTCCTATTGTGTTTGATCCTGTGTTAGATTATAGTTCAGAACGAAATTTAACTTATTTATTTATTTTTTGAGACAGAGTTTCACTCTGTTGCCCAGGCTGGAATACAGTGGTGTGATCTCGGCTCACTGCAACCTCTGCCTCCCAGGTTCCAGCAATTCTCCTGCCCCAGCCTCCTGAATAGTTGGGACTACACGAATGCACCGTCATGCCTGGCTACTTTTTGTATTTTTAGTAGAGATGGGGTTTCACCATGTTGGTCAGGCTGTCTTGAACA
The DNA here is from genome assembly GCF_001604975.1 of Cebus imitator. Classification (NCBI taxonomy): domain Eukaryota; kingdom Metazoa; phylum Chordata; class Mammalia; order Primates; family Cebidae; genus Cebus; species Cebus imitator. Next base: position 1,548,051 of record NW_016107369.1, read on the forward strand.
CCTGACCTCAAGTGATCTGCCCCCATCAGCCTCCCAAAGTGCTGGGATTACAGGCATGAGCCACTGTGCCCGGCCTGGCTTATTTACTTTTTAAAATAACTCCTATTGATAAGAAACAGTATACAAAAGTCTAGTCCATTTTATTTTTGGTCTTACTTTTTAAAAAAATAAAAAAGAAAAGCTATCCTTTCCATTATGTCACTTAACAGAATCAAGTATCTGAATTTATTTCTGGCTATTTTGATTTCTCAAATGATTTAAGGGTGATATGTGGATTGTTTCCATTTAAATGAACTGAGTCATTTGGAAAACTTTTTATGTTTTTAACATTATTTTATTTATTTATATTTTTGAGACAGAGTCTTAATTTATTGCCCAGGCTGGAGTGCCATGTCATGATCTTGGCTCACTGCAACCTCCACCTCCCAAGTTCAAGTGATTCTCCCACCTCAGCCTCCCTAGTAGCTGGGACTGCAGGGATGCACCACCACACCCAGCTGCCTTTTGTATTTTTAGTAGAGACGAGGTTTCACCATGTTGGCCAGGCTGGTCTCGAACTCCTGGCCTCAAGTGATCTGCCCACCTCGGCTTCCCAAAGTTCTGGGATTACAGGTGCGAGCCACTGTGCCTGGTCTTAACATTGTATTGTTTAGACTGGACAAGTATTACATGATTAAATTGCTATTATAAAAAATAAATCATGCAGATAAACTGTTAGTTCCCATGATGTGTTCCTCTGCACGTCCACCCTCTTGCAAATCCTGCTTCACTTCCCAGAGGTGACTGTTACCACTTTATTTTGTATTACTTCTCAAGATCTTTTCTGTGGGGATGTGTTTATAGTGTGTCTACTGGGGTTACATGCAGGTAGTTATTTTTCCATTATGGAATTGGCCTGGCGCAGTGGCTCATGCCTGTAATCCCAGCACTTGGGGAGGCTGAGGCGGGCGGATCATGAGGTCAGGAGGTCAAGACCATCCTGGCTAACATGGTGAAACCCCATCTCTACTGAAAGTACAAAAAGTTAGCAGGGCATAGTTGCCTGTGCCTATTGTCCTAGCTACTCGGGAGGCTGCAGCAGGAGAATGGCTTGAACTTGGGAGGCGGAGGTTGCAGTGAGCCAAGATTGCGCCACTGCACTCCAGCCTGGGTGACAAGAGCAAAACTCTTGTCTCAAAAAAAAAAAACAAACAAAAAAAAAACATTATTTTACAGCTTGCTTTTTTAGCTTGCTCGTATTGGTATCACCCTTCTTGTGCATATTCACAGCAAGTTTATTATTTGTAGTGGCTATATCGTATTTTACAGTATAGATGTGACATAGAGTGACAGGCTGGACTGTGTTAACACCCAAAATTTCGGAGAATTAAAACAGTAACAGTTTATCCTTGTCCATACTTCATACTCATCCTAGGTTGGTGGGGCCCGTGAACCATGTTGTCCTTAGTTAGGGGCTGAGGCTGCGTCAGCTTCCACCATATGGAACGTCACTGGTCCCTGTCCTGAGGAATGGGTGTGGCAAATTGTGCAGTGGCTCTTAAAGGATCCTCATGTGTATTTATGCTCATGTGTGGCAATCACTGAAGAGTATATATATCTTTTTATGGATAAGTACTGCCAAACTGCCCTCCAAAAAACAAACAAAAAGTGTCCTCTAAGATAAGTGACTGTCCTGGGCAACACTGGATATCATTAGTTTTAAAATCTATTTATCACTATTAATAAATGAAAATTAGTTATTTTAACTTCTGTTTCCATAACTGGTAGTGTGTTTGAGATTTTTTTATATAGACTTTGTTCTCTCTGCTTCCTTTTGTGTTACCAGTGCATTTACTATTACATTTAAGTACTTTTTTGCCCATGAATTTCATTGTTTTATGCTATTGATACACAGGTATACAGGGAATATAATAAAAGGTGTTATAAACATGGGTTCCTACAACTATCTTGGATTTGCACGGAATACTGGATCATGTCAAGAAGCAGCCGCCAAAGTCCTAGAGGAGTATGGAGTTGGAGTGTGCAGCACTCGGCAGGAAATTGGTAAGTGAAAGCTGTATTTGGCCAGCTGCTGTTTTGAAACTGTTTTAGTCAGGGACAAATAATAGTAATATAGACCTAGAGTACCAAATATTCACACTTTGTCATGTCATTTGGATGAGGTGAGGAATCCTTTGTTTTTCTGAAGTGCGATGCATGATTTTAATGCTTTCAACACATTCTGAGATGTATTTATCTTTCCCGATGTGTTATACATATAGAATGTCTCTTGAAAAGTCTTGCCAGTATTTGTTTCATTTATAACTTTAATGTTGATTTCATTGGCTTTTGCAAATGTTAGTGGTTAAGAGTGCCACTTATTAGGACACTGGCCATATTAGAGTTAATCTGCTTTCATACTGATTAATTAGGACTGTTAATAATTCTAGCCTTATAGAGCTCTTTTAAGACTTAAGTAAGCCAATCCATGTAGAGCACTTGGAAAATAGTGCACAATAAATAGAAACTCTTTTTATTATTAAGTTCATAAAATATAAAAGTAATAGCTTTATATAAGGAGATTCAATTTATTTTAGTTCAGAGGAAGATTTCAGATTTTTCCAATTTGTTTCAGAGAACTGATAACCCTAGAAGTTATGAAAACTTTCCAAATACTTATTACTGTGAATTACCCCTAAACACACATTCAAAGAACAGTTCATTATTAGCTATTTCTCAGGGTTCTAGGGATTGGCAAGCACAGTTGGGTGGTTCCTACCCAAGGTTCCTCTCACGGTTGCACTCAGTGGTGGCTGTATGGCTGGAGACCTGTCAAGCCTTCTTCATTCACATGTTTCACCTAGGCTAGGGTGGCTGGAGCTCTGTGTGGCCTCTCCATGTTTCTAGCTTGGGCTTCTTCATACCATGGTGGTCTTGGGAGAGCTGTTTATCATGCATGGCAGCAGGCCTCTAGAGCAAGCATTCAAAGATACCTGTGACTGATGCCAGGAAAAGTGGCTCATACCTATAATTCCAGCACTTTGTGAGGCCAAGATAGGAAGAGCAGCTGAGCCTAAGAGATCGAGGTCAGCCTGAGCAACATAGTGAGACACTGTCTGTACAAAAAATAAAGTAGCCGAATGTGGCAGCACATGCCTGTGATTCCAGTCACTCAGAAGGCTGAGGCAAGAGCACCCCTTGAGCCAAGGAGTTTGAGGCTGCAGTGAGCTATGATCGTGCCACTGCACCCTAGCCTGTGACAGAGTGAAACCCTGTGTCAAAAAACAAAAACAAGGATACTGAGTTGAAAGCTGGAAGGCTTATTATGCCCTAGCTGTACAGGTCCAGAATATCACTTAAACACCTCTTCCTATTGGTCACCCCAGATTCAAGGGTTGTGGGGATTGCCCACCTCTACCTCCAAATGGGAAGAGCAAGAAAGAATTTGCATCCATATTTAATCTTCCGCAGCAACTCTGTCAACTCACTCAATTTAAAACAAAATGAAGAAAGGAAAAAGGAAAAGTAAAATTGTGCAGATTCAATATCTATTTATTTAGATAGATAGATACATAGACATATAGATAGATTGATACATAGATAGATGCAGGGTCTCTGTTGCCCAGGCTGGAGTGCATTGGCGCCATCTTAGTTCACCGCAAACTCCGTCTCCTGGGTTCAAGCAATTCTTCTGGCTCAGCCTCCCGAGTAGCTGGGATTACAGGTGCCTGCCACCATGCCCGGTTAATTTTTGTATTTTTAGTAGAGAAGGGGTTTCACCACGTTGGTCAGACTGGTCTCGAACTCCTGACCTCAGGTGATCTGCCCTCCCAAAGCCCTGGGATTATAGGTGTGAGTCACCATGCCTGTCCCACAATCTAATTTTAAATATTTTCATTCCTCCTAAAAGAAACCGCATACTTAGTAGCATTCATTGGATACTGTTTCCCTTCCCCCTACAGGTCCTTGGCAACTAGTAGTATACTTTTTGTCTTTCTAGATTTGCCTATTTTGGACATTTCATATAAAAGGAATTGTATAACATTTGGTCTGCGTCTGGCTTCCTTCACTAGCACAATATTTTCAAGATTCATTTGTGTTGTAGCATGTAATAGCATTCCATTCTTTTATATGACTGAGTAATAATCCTTTGTGTTGGGGGTGCCACATCTTGTTTATTATCCACTTACCACTTGATAGTCATTTGGGTTGTTTCTGCTTTTTGGCTATTGTGAATGGTGCTGCTGTGAACGTGGGTGTACAAGTTTTTGTATGATATATTTTTGTTTCTCTTGGGTTTATATTTACCATATGACAAGCAATATGGTAAGTCATATGGTAACTCTGTGTTTGACTTTTTGAGGAATTGCTAAACTGTTTTGCAAAGAGATTGTACTGTTTTACAATCCCCCCCTCGATGTATGAGAGTTCCTCTTCATTTTTATATCATCTTCCAGTCATCTTGTTTGTAGCCCAACTTTAAACCTTGCTTACTTTGTTGCCTGTTGTCTCTGGTTTTTAAGCTTCTCTGGGGTTCCATACGGTAAATTTACTTGATTTTCAAAGAATTCCACTCTGTAAGGTCATAGATATGACCTTTTTCTAACTCTGTCATTTTCCAGTTGTATTGGCTTCCTGTGGCTGCCGTAACAAAATATCAGAAACAGAGTGATTCAAAACAACAAAAATTTCTAGTCTCATAATTCTGTGGGTTATAAGTTTGAGATCCAAGTGTCAGCAGGGGGCCATGCTCTCTGATGCTCTGGAGAATCCTTCCTAGGTTCTGGTGTTACCAGCAATCCATGACGTTCCCTGGCTTATAATACATCACTCCATCACATGGCTATCTTCCTGTGTGTCAAACATTGTCGTCTTCTGGCCAGGCACAGTGGCTCATGCCTGTAATCTCAACATTTTAGGAGGCCGAGGTAGGTAGATCACTTGAGGTGAGGAGTTGAAGACCATCCTAGCCAACATGGTGAAACCCTGTTTTTACTAAAAATGCAAGAATTAGCCAGGTGTGATGGAATGTGCATGTCTGTAATCCCACCTACTCAGGAGGCTGAAGCAGGAGAATCACTTGAACCTGGGAGGCAGAGGTTGCAGTGAGCTAAGATTGCACCACTGCACTTCACCTGGGCAGCAGAGTGAGACTCTGTCTCAAGAAAAACAAACAAACAGCATTGTCTTCTTCTGTGTTCCCTCTGTGTATGTCTATCTCTGTGTCCAAATTTCCCTATTCTATAAGGATATTAGCATCCCCCCAATTGCCTCATTTTAATTTGATCACCTCTGGAAAGTCCCAGTTTCCAAAGAAAGTCACATTCTTCTGGGAGTGAGGACTTCAAAATATCTTTTTGGTGGGACACAGTTGAACCCATAACATCATCCTTCTATATATTTTCCATTTTCATTCATTGTGTTTAGAATTACAGATGTTCACTAATTAATAAAAAGTTGAGCCTTTTGCTTTTATTTCTTCTTTATTCAGTTGTTTTGTGTTGATTTTCAAGAGGAAAATGGGAGTAGAACTTTTTTTTTTTTTTTTTTTTTTTTTTTTGGGGGGTTTTTTTTTTTTTTTTTTTTTTTTTTTTTTGAGACGGAGTTTTGCTCTTGTTACCCAGGCTGGAGTGCAATGGCCCGATCTCGGCTCACCGCAACCTCTGCCTCCTGGGTTCAGGCAATTCTCCTGCCTCAGCCTCCTGAGTAGCTGGGATTACAGGCACGCACCACCATGCCCAGCTAAGTTTTTGTATTTTTAGTAGAGACGGGGTTTCACCATGTTGACCAGGATGGTCTCGATCTCTTGACCTCATGATCCACCCGCCTCGGCCTCCCACAGTGCTGGGATTACAAGCTTGAGCCACCGTGCCCGGCCTGGGGGTAGAACATTTTTATTCCCCTATCTTAAAGCAGAGTTTCTAGCTCTCACTCCAGAAATAACAACCCTTTTGATCTAATCCTGTGGTTAAAGGAGCATTGTGCAGTGATGACATAATAAGGATACCTTATACTTTTATGGCATTTTATATTTTATAAATATAAAATAATGCTCAAACATTATCTCTCTTGATCCTCACAACAATGTCATGAGGTAGATAGGGCAAATTATTATTGCTATTTAGCAATATTTAGCTCAGGGAGATTCTAAGTGCTTTGATTAAGCAAGCCTTAAGGACATGTAGCTTGGATGACATGTCCTTAAGGCTTGCTTAATCAAAGCACTTAGAATCTTTCCTAGCATCTTGTCTTTCTGTAATGTCATTTAGTCCTTAAAGATTTGAGTTCTAATATAAAATTGTAGTACAAATTTACCAGTCAATTCACAGTGTGGGTTTTTTTTGAGACAGAGTCTCACTCTGTTGCCTAGGCTGGAGTGTAGTGGCCTGATCTCAGCTCACTGCAACCTCTGCCTCCCAGCTTCAAGCGATTCTCCTGCATCAGCCTCCAAGTAGCTGGGATTACAGGCATGTGCCACCACGCCCAGCTAATTTTTGTATTTTGAGTAGAGATAGGGTTTTGCCATGTTGGCCAGACTGGTCTTGAACTTCTGACCTTAGGTGATCTGCCCTCCTCAGCCTCCAAAAGTGCTGGAATTACAGGCGTGAGCCATCCTGCCTGGCTGGGAAGAAGCATTTTTACCTATCTCTTGCTGCATAACAAACCATCTCAAAACTTAGTGGTTTAAAACAGCAACAGATATTTATTTGCTCGTGATTCTGCAATTTGGGGAGGGCTTGATGTTTTCTCAGCTTCATGTGGTATTGGGTAGGCAATTGTGACTGTGTATAGAGTATCTAAGATGTCTCAACTCACATGTTTGACACCTCAGCTGGGTGGCATGAAGGGCAAGGCCTGACTGGGCATCTCCCTGTTTCTCTCCCTCTTTCTATGTCTCCCCAACTCCTTACGTCTTTCTCTGCTCCTTCCATAGTCTGTTATCCTCCAGTCTCCCCTTCCCTCCGCCCATGTTCTGTCTTTACAATAGGCCAGTTAGACTGTTTCACGTGGCAGCTGACTTCAAAAGTGTAAAAGCAGATTTTGCTAGGCCCTCCTAAGGCCTAGACCTGGAACTGGTATGCACAGACAGGAATGGGAGAAATAATTGGCACCCCCCTTTGGAGAAATTCCACTGCAGGTGCTAAATCAGATTTTATTCAGTCATTTTGTTCTTTATGAGCCGTCACTCTTCATACTATTGACTCCTTCATAGATCTTAGTCTGAAAAGGACACAACACATACACTATGATTTATTTAATAATAAAGCAATAAGTAATTCTTAAATTCAGGATTTTGTGATGTTGACTTTGTTGACTTCTTCACACAGGAAACCTGGACAAACATGAAGAACTGGAGGAGCTTGTAGCAAGGTTCTTAGGAGTAGAAGCTGCTATGGCGTATGGCATGGGTTTTGCAACGAATTCAATGAACATTCCTGCTCTTGTTGGCAAAGTAAGACACTCTGTCATTTTTGAAAAAACTCCCTCTTTTGTTTTGAAAAGCATTCAGAGTGAACTGAAAGCTGTTGTAAACTTTAGACTAAACATAATTTAGCCAAAGATATTTCTATCATAAATTGTTTTTTTTCCTTTTTTTTTTTTTTTTTTTTTTTTTTTTTTTTTTTTTTTTTTTTTTTTTTTTGAGGCGGAGTCTTGCTCTATTGCCCAGGCTGGAGTACAGTGATGCTATCTCAGCTCGCCGCAACTTCTGTCTCGCATGTTCAGGTGATTCTCCTGCCTCAGTCTCCCGAGTAGCTGGGACCACAGGCGTGCGCCACCATGCCCGACTAATTTTTTGTATTTTTAGTAGAGGCGGGGTTTCACCATGTTGGCCATGCTGGTCTTGAATTCCTGAATTCAGGTGATCACCCCACCTTGGCCTCCCAGAGTGCTGTGATTACATATGTGAGCCACTGCACCTAGCCACAAATTGTTTTTCATAAAAAAATAATAATAAAATTGAGATGAGGCCTTACTGTGTTGCCTAGGCTGGTCTCTTAACTCCTGGGCTCAGGCGATCCTCCTGCCTTGGCCTCCCAAAGTGCTGGGATTATGGGCATGAGCCGTCATGCCCAGCCATATCACAAATTTTTGGACAGGTATATCCCATGGATATTCATCAGTTGGAGTTTTCTTGCTGGAACCTGTGATCTTTATGTCTTCCATGAGCTGATTCTTGGCTTCTTTATATCTGAAGGAAGTTGGATAAATTAAAAACTTGGAAAAGACTAAGCTTATTAAAGTAAGAAGGTTTAGTTTGGAAAATTTTTTTAGTTTTTGCCAAGTAGAAAAATATTAAAATATGTAGTTACCCTAATACTTGATTTACTGCAATACGTATTGCTTATTGCTTAGATTTATTTATTTATTTATTATTTATTTATTTTATTTTGAGATGGAGTTTTGCTGTTGTTGCCCAGGTGGGAGTGCCATGGTGCGATCTTGGCTTACTGCAACCTCCACCTCCCGGGTTCAAGCAATTCCCTTGTGTTAGCCTCCCGAGTAGCTGGTATTACAGGCACCCACCTCCACGTCCGGCTAATTTTTGTTTTTTAGTAGAGTTGGGGTTTCACCACGTTGGCCAGGCTGGTCTCGAACTCCTGACCTCAGGGGATCCACCTGCTCTGGCCTCCCAAAGTGCTGGGATTACGGGTGTGAACCACCGTGGCCAGCCAATATATTTAGAAATTTTTCTGTGTGTGTGTGTGTGTGTGTGTGTGTGTGTGTGTGTGTGTATTTACATATTTAATTGTATATATTTATGTATAATATATAAACATATTTATATGTAAACACACTATTATATATAATATATAAACACTGTAATAACTATAATTATATATGTATATATGTTGTATTTTATATATATATACCCGCAAGTGGGTAACACATGTGAGAGGGCACAATCTGTATGTAAACGTAAATTACATTTCAGCAGATTGGTACTCTCATCCTGAAAGGTCCCTTGAGGTTATTTATTCTCATGTGTAACATAACATCTATGAATGGTATATTGAAAACGTGGTAGGTTAACTCAAGCAGGAAAATTGAGTTTTTGTTGGTTGGTTGACTATATGGTCACACTTAGCTGTGTGACTGTGAGTATGTCAAATACTCTTTCTGATCCTCAGAGTTTCTTTTGTAAAATGAGGTAGTTGAGTTAGATGAACTCTATTAAAGTCCTTTTTATGTATGCACATCTGGTCCCAAGCATTTTGAATAAGGGATATTCAGCCTGTATTAGAAAAAATGTAAAGCTTGTAGCTTAAAAAATTAGAAAAAGAAGAATAAATTAAACCCAAACTAAGCAGGGTCTATAAGGTACAGATGGGACAAATAGAAAACAAACAGCAAGATAGATTTAAACACACCTGTATTGATAAACATTAAATATAAATGGTTTATACATTTCAATGAGAAGACAAAGATTGTCAGATAAAATTAAGTAGGTTTCCTAATATACAATAGCAACCTATTTTAAATATGAAGACACAGGTTAAAAGGAAAAGGATAGAAAAAATACAGTATGCAAATAATAATCAGAAGAAATTTGAAGTACCTGTATTAATATAAACAAAGATTCAGAGCAAGAAATATTTCTGGTGATAAAGAGAAACATTGTGTAATGATTAAGGAATTAATTCATCAAGAGGATATAATTTTAAATGTATAGATGCTTAGCCCATGTATGCCTAGCGTTCCATTATTGGAATGCTAAGCATGTGGGAGTTATTTGTATCTTACTGGTTAAGGTCATTCATTGCCAAGTCTGATGTTGCAATTCAAAAAATTGCACTTCTGCCATAAATGGGTTAATAACAGAGCTTCAAAGTATATGAAGCAGAAATTGATGAAATTAAAAGTAGACAAATTAAAAAATTGTAGTTAGAGACATTAACACCTCTCTCTTAATTGACAGAAGAATGAAACAGAAAATCAGTAATGATATAGAACATTTGGAAAACACTGTCAACCACTTGACCTAATTGAGAAACTCTTCACTCAACAGCAGCAAAGCATTTACTACGAAAGACAATAATGTAGTCTAGGCCATTAAGCAAGTTTTAGTCAATTTAAAAGTATTAAAATTATTCAAAGTATGTTCTCTGATCACTGTGGAATTTAGAGTAGAAATTAATAATAGAGATATCTGGAAAATCTTTGAATATTTGAAAATTAAACAATATCCTTCAAAGTAACTCATGGGCCAACAAAGAAAAAACAAGGGAAAATAAAAATATTTTGAACTAAATGGAAATGTAACCTATTATAATTTGTAGGATGAAGCTAAAGTAATGCTCAGATGGAAATGTATAGCATTAAATGTTTATACAGGTTGAGCATCCCTAATCCTAAAGTCTGAAATCTGAAATGTTTCAAACTGGTAAATTTTTGGATTGTCATCATGACAGCACAAAGAAAATGCTTAGGAGTGCTAAACCAGTACATATAAGGCAAATAATCCAAAATCCACAAAAATCTGAACTCTGAAACATGTCTGGTCCCAAGCATTTTGAATAAGGGATATTCAACCTGTATTAGAAAAAATATAAAGCTTGTAGCTTAAAAAATTAGAAAAAGAGAGCAAATTAAACCCAAACTAAGCAGAAGGAAGAATATAATGATGATAAATGCAAAAATCAATTAATTAGAAAATAGACAATAGGGAAATCAGTGAAACCAAAGCTGATTCTTTGAGAAAATGAATACAATTGATAAATCTCTAGCCAGAACGATTAGGATAAGAAGAAAGAAGATGCATATTACCAATAACAGGAATGAAAGAGGGGGACATCACTACAAATCCCATGGGCATTAAAGGATAATAAGAGAATATTAAGAACAACTTCAGGCCAGGCGGTGTGACTCACACTGTAATCCCAGCACTTTGGGAGGCTGAGGTGGGTGGATCATGAGGTCAGGAGTTCGAGACCAGCCTGGCCAACATGGCGAAACCCTGTCTCTACTAAAAATACAACAAAATTAGCCGGACGTGTTGGTGCGCGCCTGTAATCCCAGCTACCTGGGAGGCTGAGGCAGGAGAATTGCTTGAACCTGGGAGGCGGAGTTTGCAGTGAGCTCAGATCGCACCACTGCACTCCAGCTTGGGTAACAGAGTGAGATTCTGTCTCAAAAAAAAAAAAGAACAACTTCATGCCAATAAATTCAACAACTTGGATTAAATAGATAAAATTCCTTCACATTATAATACATTGCTGTCCTGCATTTTGGAGGTTTAAACCTAAGATTCTTGTTTGTTAGAATTTTTAACACTAGAGGATTAAAGAATCTCATCTTGCTGTTCTCTCTGTATGCTTGCAAACTCGAACAAAGGATTCTCTAGAATTAGACATTTTCTACATAGACCGGGAAAGTACAACCATAAAGATTTATATTCCAAATCAAACTATAGTTGAAATACCATTAAATATTGTTTAATCTGTTAAAGACAATAACTTATCCAGCTTTAATGATTCTTTGAATCTCATACTAAATTTCAATGTGAAGTGATTGATTGCTCAGTTTAACAGCAGGGTGGCGCAGTATATTGATGAAGAGCATAGGTTCTGGAAGCAGACGTTTGTATTATTTAATAATTATTTTGTTACTGTGCTTGTGACCTTGGGCAAGATTTTAAACTCCTGAACGAGAGTTTCCTCATATATAAAGTGGAAATGATGAAAGTGTCTACTACATAGAGTTATTATGAGGATTAAAAGTAATAATGCATTTAAATCTTTTAACATGATGTCTGAAACCTTAAGTGCTTAGATGTCAACTGCTGTTATTAATATCTATTTTTTTAACCAAAGATTTAATAAAGCTTCAGAATAGTTTCAAAGGGACAGATTGATACATTGAAATGGTGAATAAGGCTGTCTGAAAAGAGTTATCTTTTGCCAGGAAAAAGAACATAATGCGTTTGCAGGTTTGCCAGAAAATTGTTTAGCTGGAAAGAGGAGAAAATAAAATTTTGTGTGGAGGGAAAGGCAAGGGAGGGTTCTTTTTAAGATATATTTGAATGCCAAGAGCGGTAAGTAAAAAAAAAATTGAAGACTTGCTGAAGAGAAAGCTGACCTCTCTTTATTTTCTCCCCTAGTTTCATTTTTTTCCATTTTAAAACTTTTTTGAAACTTAAATTTAGACTTGTGAAAGAGTTACAAAAGAGTACAGAGAGTTCCGGTATACTATTCATTCAGCTTCTCTTTATGTTAACATCTTACATAACAGCAGAACCATTTCTTACAGCTAAGAAATTAACTGTGATACAATACTATAACTAAAGTACAGGATGTATTTGGTTTCACCAGTTTTTCACTGATGTCTTTTTTCCACTTCAGGATCCAGGTGAGGATCTACATTGCCTTTAGCTTTTGTGGCTCCTAGTTCTCCACCAATCTGGGATAGTTTCTGTTTTTCTTTATCTTTCATGACCTTGATACTTCTGAAGGGTACTGGTCATTTACTTTGTAGAATGTCTCCAATTTGGGTCTGTGTCCTATGTTGTTATGGTTTGACTGAGCCCATGTGTTACTGAGAAAGCTACTACAGAAGTGATGCCCTTCTTAGTGAATCATATGAGATTATGTGGTTTCAATACATGTTACTGATGATGTAAATCTTAACCACTTGGTTCAGGTGTCAGCCGGGATTTTCTGCCACCAACTTACTGCTTTTCCCTTTGTAATCACCATCTCTTGTGGCAGAGATACTTTGGAACTATATATCAGCATGTCAGATTAAACTTTCACCCACTAACTTTAGTATGCGTTTCTCATCTTGCCTGTGGCAGTTATATTATCTTGGTGTTCTAATAGTGATTTTTCTATTTTTCCTTATTTCTTCTATACTTATTAATTAGAATTTTTGTGTAAGGAAGAGTTCTTGCTTTTCCCTTATTTATTTGTATCATGGGTTTGTGAATTTTTTATTATTTGGGTTATAATTCAACACAATTGCTTCTTTTTTGTTGCTCGAGTTTTATTTTTGGCCATTGGGAGCTCCTTCAGGTGGGTACCTGTGTCCTTTGAATATGTAACAACTTTTTTTTTTTTTTTTTTTTTTTTTTTTTTTTTTTTTTTTTTTTTTTTTTTTTTTTTTTTTTTTTTTTTTTTTTTTTTTTTTTTTTTTTAAGCACTCTCATACTTTCTGGCATGATAAAATACTCCAGGATTATCTTATATTTTCCCTATCCCAGTTTTGGAATTAACCATTTCTCAAAGAAGCCCTGGTTCTTTTTATTGGAGAATGGTATCTAGAAACCAAGGTCTGAGAACTAGGTGTGTTTATTGCTGCAGGAGTGTCACTGCTTCTCACCTTTCAGTGGCTAGAGCTAGAAAATGTATGTATGTATGCTAATACCTCTCTCTCTCTCTCTCTCTCTCTCTTTCTCTGTGTATATGCGTAAAGATTTGAAAGCCAGGAGTCTATATTGATACTGCCAACTCTCCTCCTCCTCCTCCTCCTTTCTTCTCCTCCTCCTTTTCTTCCCCCCAGACAGAATCTCCCTCTGTCGCCCAGGCTGGAGCGTAGTAGCACAATCTTGGCTCACAGAAACCTCCGCCTCCTGGGTTCAAGTGATCCATCTGCCTCAGCTTCCTGAGTAGCTGAGATTACAGGTGCCCACCGCCACACCTGGCTAATTTTGTTTTGTTTTGTTTTGTTTTAGCAGGGATAGGGTTTTGCCATGTTGGCCAGGCTGGTCTCAAACTCCTGACCTCAAGTGATCCATCTGCCTTGGCCACCCAAAGTGCTGGGATTAGAGGCATGAGCCACCATGCCTGGCCCCACTTCATATTTAATCTGTACATTTTTAGCCAGGTAGCTTTTTTTATCTTACTAAGTATTATGTGCATAATAAAAATTTCAAACACAATTACTGTTACAAATTTCTTAAGTATTCCTTTAAGAATATTCTGTAATAAAATAATTTTTAAAAAAAGAATATTCTGTAATAAATAAGCATGTATATATACAATTGACCCTTGAACAACATGGGTTTGAACTATGCAGGTCCACTTATACGTGGGGTTTTTTTTCAACCAGTCATGGATAAAAAATATAGTATTTGGCCAGTCATGGTGACTCACACCTGTAATCTCAGCACTTTGGGAGGCTGAGGTGGGCGGATCACCTGAGGTCGGGAGTTCAAGATCAGCCTGGCCAACATGGTGAAACCCTGTCTCTACTAAAAATAAAAAAAATTAGTCAGGCATGATGACAGGTGATGGTAATCCCAGCTACTTGGGAGGCTGAGGCAGGAGAATCGCTTGAACCCAGAAGGCAGAGGTTGCAGTGAGTCAAGATTGCACCACTGTACTCCAGCCTGGATGACAAGAGTGAGATTCCATCACACACACACACACACATAGACACACACACACACACACACACACAATTCATGGAACACAAAACCCAAGTATATTGAGGGCCTACCTTTTATATAAGCAGGTCCCACAGGGCCAACTGCAGGACATGAGTGTGCAGGGATTTGGATATATGTGGGGGTGAGGTGGTTCTGGAACCAAGTCCTCCTGCAGACTGAGGGATGACTGTGTGTCTGTGTATCTTTTTTCTTTTTTTGTTCTCATGGGAGCATGCTGTATACTTTCTGCACCTTTTTCATCTAATTGGATATTTTGAGGCTATTTTTGACAGAGAAAAACCTGTTTCTGAGTTCCAGTCTGACAGGTTGAAGGGCTCCCTGAGAGATGGAAGAATAAGAACTGCAGTGAAAATAAAACAAACTGAGAGCTTCAGTATTTTCTTGTTGCCTTAGCAGAAACCCATGTTTGTGTGTTAAAGTAAAGCTTGTTTGGGGATTTTTAAGACAAAACTGAAGCCTGCAGTCCATGTTACGTGGGGAAAAGGTTAGTAATTAGGATAATTTCCCGAACTCTAGATATGAGTAATAGTGTGAGAATGCACCATTTCCACAGACATGACCCCATCAGCTGCCATTTCCCACAGATACACAGAACACCATGCTAAAACTACATGGAATTCTCTCATGTAAAGAAACCAAAAATGTTTCAGAGACTAATGTGTCAGATTTTAGATATAAATAAAGATCTGTTGCCATGTATCTGAATATTTACATCAATGAAGATATTAAATTAAAAGGGTAGAATTTCGCATCTACTTTTAAGGTGTCTTTACAAAAACCAGATCACCGCCGGGCGCGGTGGCTCCCGCCTGTAATCGCAGCACTTTGGGAGGCCGAGGCGGGTGGATCACGGGGTCAAGAGATCGAGACCATCCTGGTCAACATGGTGAAACCCCGTCTCTACTAAAAATATAAAAAATTAGTTGGGCATGGTGGCGTGTGCCTGTAATCCCAGCTACTCAGAAGGCTGAGGCAGGAGAATTGCCTGAACCCAGGAGGCGGAGGTTGCGGTGAGCTGAGACTGTGCCATTGCACTCCAGCCTGGGTAACAAGAGTGAAACTCCGTCTCAAAAAAAAAAAAAAACAAAAAAGACAGATCACCATGTATGCTTTTTTCCTCCTCTTAAAATTGGTCACTTTACTGTTGTGCACGATTTCCTTAGTAAGATATGGCTATTAGTGCTTGTGGCATTTTGTGATTTGTGTAACTAACCCTTTCCCCTCCAGCTTCTTAACCTTCCTGTTCCTGTGATATTGCAGGGTTGCCTGATTCTGAGTGATGAACTGAACCATGCATCACTGGTTCTGGGAGCCAGACTATCAGGAGCAACCATTCGAATCTTCAAACACAACAGTGAGTTTGCTGCAGAATTCCCTGGTGGCCTTGGCATTGACTGTTCTTTAGATCCATGTTGGGGTTAATATTAGTTATATTTGCAGTTGAAAATATAAATGAAGCTGAAGTAGCAACATTTAAAATGTTCTTCTGGTCCAGTCTTTTAAAATTAGACATTGAAGGAAGCCTTTTATACAGATATAATACTATTCTTTTATTTGACCTTCAAGTTTTCCATCCCATTTCCTTGTTTACAAATCCCTTGCTCAAATACATTACTAGATGCCTACAGGATATCTTGCCGTAAGACTAGGGGTATTTAGATGAATAAATTAAGATAGATGCTGAAGTACAGATATGAATAGATGCTATGGGAGCACAGAGGAGGGTGGCACTGAGCCAAACATTTCCTCCCTAAGTGGAAATATCTATGTATTATTAAAATGATTTATAATAAAAATGCATAACTTTCATAGTTAAAGCACATGCACAGGCAGAAAAATTACCAAATTATATGTTTAATATCATCTTATCCCAAAACGTATACAGATAGGTACAGAAAAAAGTTTGGAGGAATGTATACCAAAATGTTAGGTGTGTACCCCTGGATGGAAGGATCATAGATGATAACGTCATTTTTGCCTTTGTTTTTGTTTTTGTTTTTTCTAAAATGTTTTACAGTGAGAAATGAGATCTTATTAAACATAACTGTGTAATAAGGCCGGGCGCGGTGGCTCAAGCCTGTAATCCCAGCACTGTGGGAGGCCGAGGCGGGTGGATCACGAGGTCAAGAGATCGAGACCATCCTGGTCAAAATGGTGAAACCCCGTCTCTACTAAAAATACAAAAAATTAGCTGGGCATGGTGGCGTGTGCCTGTAATCCCAGCGACTCAGGAGGCTGGGGCAGGAGAATTGCCTGAACCCGGGAG
>NW_016107369.1:1565056-1589581 GCF_001604975.1 Cebus imitator
TCCCGCCTCCACCTCCTGAGTAGCTGGGACGATAGTTTTTTTTTTCCCCCACAATATACTGTGATTGTTGTTTGTCAGTACGTGTGACCCTACTTCATTCTTTCATACCAGTGTGGCAGTCAATGCTTGTATGTGCCCTCCTTTAATTGCCCCGTCAGTTGGACATCAACGTTCTTTGTACATTTTTCTACTGGAAACAGCACTACACTCATAGTTTTGTACAATCATCTGGTTAGTGCCTGTAGTGCCTTAGGTTAAATTTCTAGCAGTCTCAGAATGCGTGGTTAAAAGAGAGTATACATTTTTAATACTTTTCCAAATTGCCTCTAAGCATCGTATGAACTTTTTTTTCACTTTTATTTTAGGTTCAGGGGTACATGTTTGTTACATAGGTAAATTGCATGTCTCGGGGGTTTGGTGTACAGATTATTTCGTCACCCAGGTAATCAGCATAGTACCTGACAGGTAGTTTTTTGATCCTTACCGTCCTCCTCCCTGGCTCACCCTCAAGTAGGCCCCAGTGTCTGTAGTTCCCTTCTTCTTGTCTGTATGTACTCAATGTTTAGCTCCCACGTATAAGTGAGAACATGTGCTATTTGGTTTTCTGTTTCTATGTTAGTTTGCTTTAGATAATGGTTTCCAGCTACATCGATATTGCTGCAAAGGACATGATTTCATTCTTTTTTATGGCTACATAGTATTCCATGGTGTATATGTACCTAATATATATATATTTTTTGAGACAGAATCTTGTTTTGTTACCCAGGCTGGCATGCATTGGCATGAACTCAGCTCACTGCAGCCTCCACCTCTGCAGCTCAAGCGATTCTCTCACCTCAGCCACCCTAGTAACTACAACTACAGTTGTGTTTCACCACACCTGGCCAGGCTTTTTTGTTGTTGTTTTGGTTTTTTGTAGAGATGGGGTTTCACCATGTTGCCCCAGCTGGTCTTGAACTTCTGTGCTCAAGCAGTCCACCCACCTCAGCCTCCCAGTGGTGGGATTATGGGCATGAGCCACCGCGCCTGGCTTCACATTTTTTTAATCGAGTCTACTGTTAATGGACATTTAGGTTGATTCTATGTCTTTGTTGTTGTGAATAGTGCTGCAGTGAACATACACATGCTTGTGTCTTATATGAATTTTTACTCAACAACATGAGATCGACCGTTTCTACTCGATGACCAACATAGACTACAGTGGAATTATTTTAAATCTTTCCAGATCTAACTGAGTAAATAATATGTTAATTTTTATTTCATTGTTTATTAGGTATAGAGCAACTTTTAACATTTTTATTGTATCTGTTTTTTAAACCCTACTTGTAAGCTAATGTGTTTATATTTCTTACTTTATAAATTGGCCATTTTCAAATTGTTTCTATTTTTTATTGATTATAGAACCCCTTAATATTAATTATTTTTTCCTTTATGTTACTTTTTGTTTGTTTGTTTTGAGACAGGGTCTTGCTCTGTCACCCAGGCTGGAGTGCAGTAGCACAATCTCGACTCACCACAGCCTTGACCTCCTGTGCTCAAATGATTCTTCTGCCTTGGCCTCCCAAGTAGCTGGGACTGTAGGCATGCACCACCATACTGGGCTAGTTTTTTTTATTTTTTATAGAGATGAAGTCTCCCTGTGTTACCCAGGTTGGTCTTGAACTCTTAGGCTCAAAGGATCCTCTGGTTTCAGCCTCCCAAAATGCTGGGATTACAGGAGTTATTTACCATGCCCAGACTGCACTATTTTTATATTTTTTACTTGGTTTTCAGTGTCTTGCTGTGCAGACTCATTAAAGTATTTTTGTTGCCACACTTATTGTTTTACGACTTTTGGATTTTACACAATACCTTCCTCATTCTCAGATCATAAGATTATTCTCTCCTGCTTTCTTCTGGGAGTTTTGCAATATATTTTTGTTTAAATTTATGTGGAATGGGTGCGGTGGCTCAAGCCTGTAATCCCAGTACTTTGGGAGGTCGAGGCAGGTGGATTACCTGCGGTTAGGAGTTCGAGACCAGTCTGTTCAACATGGTGAAACCCAGTCTCTATATAAAAACAAATAAATAAATAAATAATTTATGTGGAATTTGGGGGTATAACATTGGAGAGAGGTTGAATTTTTTTTTTCTAAGTGGGTAATACGGTTAAGCATTCTGCTATAGATACTTCATTTTTTGTTTGTTTTTGAGACAGGGCCTCACTCTGTCACCCAGGCTGGAGTGCAGTGGTGCAGTCTCAGCTCACTGCAACCTCAGCCTCCTGGGTTTAAGTGATTCCGATGTCTCAGCCTCCCAAGTAGCTAGGATAACACCACCACACCCAGCTAATTTTTTTGTATTTTTAGTAGAGACGGGGTTTTGCCATGTTGGCTAGAACTCCTGACCTTAAGTGATGTACCCACCTCTATCTCCCAAAGTACAGAGATTTAAAGGCGTGAGCCACCACACCTGGCTGATACTTCTTTTATCTAAAATTTTGACCAGTATTATTTTTCTCCTCCTTCTGTATATAAACATAGAAAACTAAAATAATTCATACATTTTTAGTTGTCTTCAGCTGATTGCCGTACATTGCTCTCTGCCTGAGAACTGAAGGCTTTGCAGGACTTTCGGAGGCCGAGGAAAGTGGATTACCTGAGGGCAGGAGTTCGATACCATCCTGGCCAACATGGTGAAACCCCGCCTCTAATAAAAATACAAAAATTAGCTAAGTGTGGTGGCAGGCACCAGTAATCCTGGCTACTCAGGAGGCTGAGGCCAGAAAATCTGGGAGGTGGAGGTTTCAGTGAGCAGAGATCACACCACTGTACTCGAGCCTTGGCAACAGAGTGAGACTCTGTCTCAAAAAGAAAGAAAGAAAAAACAGGAGGCTTTGAGTCAGGACATATTTACTTCTGTGGGGAATCTCTCCTGAATCTTGGTTAGGTCGTATGCAGATTTTTTCTTAAAAATTACTGAATCTGCCGGGTGTGGTGACTCACGCCTGTAATCCAAGCACTTTGGAGGCCAAGGCGGGCAGATCACCTGAGGTCGGGAGTTCAAGACCAGCCTGACCAACATGGTGAAACCCCATCTATTTAAAAAAAAAAAAAATTGCTGAAAGTTTAACACAGTCACAACCTTAGGCTATCTTATTTGTGTTTGTGTTTTGTGTTTTTATTACCTTATTTCTTTTTCTGTCAAAATTGTTTTCTGCAAAGAACAAAACCATGTAGTTTTATAACCCCTTCTGAGAAATACAGAATACAAAATCAGATTTTATGATAGGGCCAGGCACGGTGGGTAGCACCTGTAATCCCAGCACTCTGGGAGGCCAAGGCAGACAGATCACCTGAGGTCAGGAGTTCAAAATCAGCCTGGCTAACAGGGTGAAACCCCATCTCTACAAAAATACAAAATTATCTTGGTATGATGGTGGGTGCTGGTAATCCCAGCTCCTTGGGAGGCTGAGTCAAGAGAATCACTTGAACCTGGGAGGCAGAGGTTGCAGTGAGCTGAGTTCATCCCATTGCACTCCAGCTTGGGTGACAGGGGGAGACTCTGTCTCAAAAAAAAAAAAAAGATTTTATGATGGAATGTCTCCCACCCCTATTAAGTATTCCCCACGCTTAATGTTGCTTAAATTTGGGGAGTTTTTTTTCTTTTTTTTTTTTTTTAAGGACTTCATTTCAGGGCATCTGTTTTAAGTATGAAATATGTAGTGTGGCTGCAATGGTCTGCAAAGCATTTGTCTTTAACAAGGAAATTATGATCATCAATAATGGCAGTAGCAGCCAAGTTCCTTCCAGGCCCAGTAACCATCGTAAGAACCAACAGAACCACAAGAACTTGGTTGTTTATAGACAACAGATGAAGTCAAACATGGAACAATATCAACTGATTGTAAAGCTTGCTTAACACAAAGACTCATACATGCCTTAGATGGATGCATTTTTTTTTTTAGATGGGCGTATTTTTAACCCGGTACCAAAATAAAGCTCTTTAACAAGCATTTATTGAGTACGTCCTAGGTGAAAAGAAATGGAGCATGCACTGTGAAGTTTTTTACCCCTTGCGTTTGATTTTTAGGAGGTATATGTGTGTGTGATAGTTTATCACACTCTCTTGCTCTTTTTTATGCACTTTTTTTCCTGAATGACTCACTAGGATTAGCTATACGGTTTGATTCTGTATTTTTTGATTAACACAAAAAAGCTAACTTAATGGCAGGGTATTCAACATGAGACATAGGTCATTTTATAAGCAAGCTGATGAACTGAATCAACCACCACAGTCATTTAGTCAAGTTTCAGTGGTTTTGAACATTAGTTACCTTTTGGATTTCAATTCAAGGTGGCAATAATTCACCTATTTGCCTCGCTTTTTTCTGCCGAATTCTAATTATGTCCTTTGCTATCTGAGATGCACTTTCTGAATGAGAAATATATCTCTGCATTTCTAGAATAAAGTTAGGAATGAAGAAGATACTGTGTGACTCTTCTTTTTTTGCGTGCTGTAGACATGCAAAGCCTAGAGAAGCTATTGAAAGATGCCATTGTTTATGGTCAGCCTCGGACACGAAGGCCCTGGAAGAAAATTCTAATCCTTGTGGAAGGAATATATAGGTAATCCTGCTTTATTATTCTTACTTTTGTGAGTTGGGCCCATTAAGTCACAGAATTTTTTAACTGAATGGAACAATACTCTGGCCTCCTCTGGAAACTAAGGAGACTGTTTATAAGTCACTAAAATACCTGGAAACAGAGTCAGCATTAGAACAGAAGTCTTTTTGTCTGGTTCTTCCTTATTCTTTCCATTATACTACATAGTCCCCAAATACCCTTTCTGTTTGGGTCTTTTATTTTTCCAGTTTGTAGAGGGAACTTATATGTAGGGGCAAGGACTGGAATATGTCAAAACAAATTATATGTCAGTTAACTTTAATAAATATTTTAGGCTGAGTGCAGTGACTCACACCTGTAATCCCAGCACTTTGGGAGGTCAAGGCAGAGGTTGCTTGAGGCCAGGAGTTCGAAACCAGCTTGGGCAACATAGTGAAAGCCTGTCTCTATACAAATAAATAAATAGGCTGGGCACAGTGGCTCACGCCTGTAATCCCAGCACTTTGGGAGGCCGAGGCAGGCGGATCACAAGGTCAAGAGATCAATATCATCCTGGTCAACATGGTGAAACCCCATCGCTACTAAAAATACAAAAATTAGCTGGTCGTGCTGGCGCACGCCTGTAGTCCCAGCTACTTGGGAGGCTGAGGCAGGAAAATCACTTGAACCTGGGAGGCAGAGGTTTCAGTGAGCCAAGATTGGGTTACTGCACTCCATCCTGGTGACAGAGCAAGACTCTGTTAAAATAATAATTTTTAAAAAAAGCTGTAAAGGTTAACCAAAATAAAATATTTTTGTTTTTATTTTTATTTTTTGTTTGAGACACAGTCTCACTCTGTCACCTAGGCTGGACTGCAATGGTGCGACCTTGGCTCATCACAACCTCCACCTCCAGGTTAAAGCGATTCTCTTGCCTCATTCTCCCGAGTAGCTGGGATTGCAGGCGCATGCCACCATGCCCAGCTAATTTTTGTATTTTTAGTAGAGATGGAGTTTCACCATGTTGGCCAGGCTGGTCTCAAACTCCTGACTTCATGATCCGCCCATCTCAGCCTCCCAAAATGCTGTGATTACAGGCGTGAGCCACCGTGCCCCGGCCAAACTTTACAGCTTTTACACATATTTAACCACCTAATTTTTTTTTGTTCTTTTGTGTCATTTTAATTGCCTGTGCAATGTGATGCAAAGTCACATGTTGCCTGTAGTTACAACCTTTAGAAGAATCTGCCATGAACGTAATTCTTTTTGTCATGAATTAAGATTGCTCATGTTGGCCTGGCGCGGTGGCTCACGCCTGTAATCCAAGCACTTTGGGAGGCTGAGGTGGGTGGATCACCTGAGGTCAGGAGTTCAAGACCAGCCTGGCCATCATGGTGAACCCCATCTTAAAAAAAGAAAAAAAAGATTGCTCGTGTTTGGTGCTTGTGTGTTTTTGGTTGTTGCTGGTGTTTTTTTTGTTTTGTTTTGTTTTTTGTTTTTATTTTCTGTTTTGAAACGGGATCTTACTATGTTGCCCAGACTGGAGTGCAGTGGTGCAATCTCAGCTCACTGCAACCTCCACCTCCTGGTTCTCCTGCCTCAGCCACCTGAATAGCTGGGATTACAGGTATGTGCCACCATGCCCAGCTAATTTTTTTATTTTTAGTAGAGATGGGGTTTCACCATGTTGGCCAGGCAGGTCTTGAACTCCTGACTTCAAGTGATCCGCCTACCTCAGCCCCACAAATTTCTGGGATTACAGCCCCTCCAAAATGCTGGGATTACAGCCCTCTGAATTGCTGAGCCACCACACTCAGCCAGTGCTTATTTTATTTTATTTCATTTTATTTTATTTTATTTATTTTGAGACGGAGTTTCGCTCTTGTTACCCAGGCTGGAGTGCAATGACGCGATCTCGGCTCACCGCAACCTCCGCCTCTTGGGTTCAGGCAATTCTCCTGCCTCAACCTCCTGAGTAGCTGGGATTACAGGCACGCGCCACCATGCCCAGCTAATGTTTTTTGTATTTTTAGTAGAGACGGGGTTTCACCATGTTGACCGGGATGGTCTCGATCTCTTGACCTCGTGATCCACCCGCCTTGGCCTCCCAAAGTGCTGGGATTACAGGCTTGAGCCACCGTGCCCACCCCAGTGCTTATTTTAAAATATCCAATTTCCTTTCCCCTAGTCTTTTTTTTGGGGGGGGGAGGATTATATAATTCCATTCTTTTATTTTGCAGGTGAAGAAAACGTGTGACTTTCTTTGAGCCACACAGTGACAGATACAAATGAAAGTGAAAATTAGGAATCACAGAATCCTAGTTTATTACTTTCCTATTATTTTCCATTTCTGACATTTTTCTTCTGTTTGGGTAGTTTGTTATTTTGCCCCATGATTCTGTGCTTCCATGAGGTATCACATAGATCCAAGATTTTATAATTCTATCCATGCTGAAGTTTTATAGTCTTCAAAAGTCACTCTGTCTAGGAATACATGTTTTTGTTTGTTTGTTTGTTTGTTTTTTAAAGAGTACAGGTAATGTTTTAAACATTCATATATGAAACTCAGTGGAATTTCTTTCTGCAGCATGGGTATTTTTTTTTTTCCCCTAGTCTTTTGCCTTACCATGGTGTAATCTACCTTTGCCAGTTTAAAACCACAGATGTGGCGGGGCATGGTCACTCATGCCTGCAATCCCAGCAGTTTGGGAGACCAAGGCAGGCAGATCATGAGGTCAGGAGATCGAGACCATCCTGGCTAATACAGTGAAATCTCACTTCTACTAAATATTAAAAAAAAATTAGCCATGTGTGATGGCACGAACTTGTAGTCCCGGCTACTCAGGAGGCTGAGTCAGGAGAATCACTTGAACCCTGGAGGCAGAGGTTGCAGTGAGCTGAGATAGAGTCACTGCACTCCAGCCTGGGTGATAAAGCGAGACTCTGTCAAAAAAAAAAAAAAAAAATCACAGGTCATTATTCAGGTTTTCGTGTTAAAGAAAAAACGAAAAAAAAAAAAACAAAAAAAATCACAGGTCAGACCATTTAAAAACCAATAAACTCAGCCAGGCATGGTGGCTTATGCATATAATCCCAGCACTTTGAGAGGCCAAGGGGGTATATCACTTGAGGCCAGGAGTTTGAGACTAGCCTGGGAAACATGGTGAAACCCCCTGCTTGCTAAAAATATAAAAATTAGCTGGGTGTGGTAGGGCGTGCCTATAGTCCCAGCTACTTGAGAGGCTGAGGCACGAGAATCACTTGAACCCGGGAGTTAGAGGTTGCATTGAGCCGAGATTGTGCCACTGCACTCCAGCCTGGACGACAGAATGAAACTCTGTCTCAAGGAAAAAAAAAAAAAACAGAAGTAGTAAACTTGATGAAGTGCCAGACTCCCAGTTAGTCTCAATGTATATATGTTTATATATATTTTTTTCATGTTTTGCCAGCATGGAAGGATCTATTGTTCGCCTTCCTGAAGTGATTGCCCTCAAGAAGAAATACAAGGCATACTTGTATCTGGATGAGGCTCACAGCATTGGGGCCTTGGGCCCCACAGGCCGGGGTGTGGTGGAGTACTTTGGCCTGGATCCTGAGGATGTGGATGTTATGATGGGAACATTCACAAAGAGTTTTGGTGCTTCTGGAGGATACATTGGAGGCAAGAAGGTAAATGAGCCATGAGAATGAGTGATTAGAGATACAGTTACTGTTAACTAGATTTGGTACTTCATGCTTAGCAGATGGGGCCCTGAACTGCAATGTCCCTGAATTTGCCCGTGGTTTAGGCTCATAATACTAATGAGTGACTCTAATCTCTCCTCACTGAACTAAAGGCTGGTTCTGTTCATTGTTTGTTGTTTTCTTACTCGAGCTTCTTTCTAAGCTACATGCTGATCTGAAATATAGAATACCCTCTTGTGTGAAGGAACACACAGTGGTGCTCCCTGCTTGCCCCAGCCTTCTGTTCGGTTTGCATTGTGCTCACAGTTTCAAAAACAGTGGGGTTGTCATGGGAGCCCGTGGGAATAGCAGGTCACCTTGCCCTTGGACACAAATGAGTGGACATGGAGACAGGAAGGAAAAAGGTTGTGCCAGCTCTGGGGTACTAGAAAGCATTGTATTTTTCAGATTTTAAACTATGTAGTTGTCTCCTGGGTTTTTGTAGTCAGAAAAAAAATCATATAGTGAATTTTGATGCAAGTAAGAATCTGTGTGGCATGGTGGAAATGGTGAACCATAAGGTGGAAATGGTGAACCATAAGGACAGAGACTGGGTGTGAGTATTTCTCTGCTTGCTTTGTTAGACCTTAGGGAAAACATTTAACCTTCCAGTTGCCTTGTCAGTAAAATATAGATAAAAATGGCTAGCTTGTAAGATTGTAGTAAGGGTTTAAAAAGTAATATATGTCCATGCTACAACATGGGTGCGCCTTAAAAACATTATGGTAAGTGAAAAAAATTAGTCACAAAAAGTCACATATTGCACGTTTTAAAATATGTGATATCTAGAATAAGCATAGAAACAGAAAGTAGATTAGTAGCTGCTGGAGGCGGACCGGATGGAGAAATAGAAAGTGAATGCAGGCCGGGCGCGGTGGCTCAAGCCTGTAATCCCAGCACTTTGGGAGGCCGAGGCGGGTGGATCACGAGGTCAAGAGATCGAGACCATCCTGGTCAACATGGTGAAACCCCGTCTCTACTAAAAATACAAAAAATTAGCTGGGCATGGTGGCGCATGCCTGTAGTCCCAGCTACTCAGGAGGCTGAGGCAGGAGAATTGCCTGAACCCAGGAGGCAGAGGTTGCGGTGAGCCGAGATCACGCCATTGCACTCCAGCCTGGGTAACAAGAGCGAAACTCCATCTCAAAAAAAAAAAAAGAAAGAAAAAGAAAGTGAATGCTAATGGGTGTGAGGTTTCCTTTCAGGGTTATGGAAATGTTCTAAAATTAGTAGTAATAGTGGCACAACTCTGGATATACTAGAAACCACTGAATTGTACCTTAAAATGGTGAATTATGTGGTATGTGGCTTATATCTCAATGAAGCTGTTATTTTTAAACATTGCAACATTAGGGAAAAAATAATGTATGTCAGGTATTTGTATATGACACGGAGGAGGTGCTCATGAATGTTCTTAATTTTGCTTTAAAACTCAATATTGGGAGTCTTAAAGAATGTGTATGCTGGGCACGGTGGCTCATACCTATAATCCCAGCATTTTGAGAGGCTGAGTGGGAGAATTAAAGACTTGAGCCCAGGGAGACCAGCCTGGGCAACACAGTGGAGCTTCATCTCTACAAAAAAGTAAAAAAATTAGCTGGGTGTGATGGCACATGCCTGTAGTCCCAGGTACAGGGGAGGCTGAGACGAGAGGATTGCTTGATCCTGGGAGATCAAGGATGCAGTGAGCCATGATTACATCACTGCACTCCAGCCTGGGCAACAAAGCAAGACCCTGTCTCAGAAAAAAGGTCATTCTTTTGATAATTGATTGCCTTTTACAGAGAACTCATTTTCAGTGACTTTTAATCAGGTTTGATAGATTTTTATCTCAAATTTACCTTTTTGGTAATGCAACCAGGCTCACTTTGGAGAGTTAGTTGTTTTTTAGTGAGCTTTGTGACTGTGAACCAAAAGATAGAAAAATAATACTCTGGGATAATATTAAGTAAAATATATTTGTGCTTTCAGGTTTTTTTTTTTTTTAACTATTAATATTTTTTAGATAAAACCGTTTTATAAACACATTTTGTGTCTCCCAGATTTGTTCTGGTACATAAGCTTCTTGTGTGCACATTTTAAAGATTGGTAAAATCAAAAGATATCAGAGAGTAGGGATATACAATTGTTTTTTGAAATCTTGTAAATCAGAGTTTTACTTTATTCAGTATGGTGTCATTGGCATTCTAATGAAAGACCTTATACATTTCCATTTAATTTCTTTAACATTTATATCATTTTATACATCTCTGCATATCAGGCGGAAGTTCTAATGTCCTTAAAGTTGATGTTAGAGAACTGTTATTTAGGGGTATAAGGATGGGCTTTACAGGAACAGAGAGAGCTGCAGATGACACTTTCTGTGATACTTGGAATTAAATCATATATCTAAAAAGCAATCCAAATACCTTCTTGTTTAACCTTGTTCATTTATTTCTAACTTTTTTTTTTTTGAGACAGAGTGTCACACTGTCACCCAGGCTGGAGTGTAATCTGGGCTCACTGTAACCTCCGCCTCCCGAGTTCAAGTGATTCTCCTGCCTCAGCCTCCCAAGTAGCTGGGATTACAGATGCCTGCCTCCACACACAGCTAATTTTTGTATTTTTAGTAGAGATAGGGTTTCACTATGTTGGTCAGGCCGGTCTCGAACTCCTGACCTCAGTTGATCCACTCACCTCGGCCTCCCAAAGTGCTGAGATTACAGGCCTGAGCCACTGTGCCCAGCCATATTTCTAACTTTAAATGATAAAGTCTCCAAATTTAGAGGGATTTTTAAAAAACTAGTTTTTCTCCTATATTGTTCCATGTTTAAGAAACAAAACCAAACCTAGGAACTTTGCCATGTTTCTGACTCAGTTGTTGCCAGCAGTATGCTTTGACCATGTTGGTTGACCTTGCATCTCAGTATTAGTGTCCCTATTCCAGTGCCATTGAAGTGAGGAGTCCTCTAGAACTTAGAAGGAAAGCACTGACATTGCCAGTGAATGCAAGAATTGTCTCTACTTATCTGCCTCTGTGAACTCCCCAGGAGCTGATAGACTACCTGCGAACACATTCTCATAGTGCAGTGTATGCCACGTCACTGTCACCTCCCGTAGTGGAGCAGATCATCACCTCGATGAAGTGTATCATGGGGCAGGATGGCACCAGCCTTGGTAAGTCTTTGTTTTTTGGAAACATTGCATAAGTCCAGTTAGCAGCCAAATGTGCTGCTTTTAGAGAGTTTTTTTTCCTAAAATAAAGAGTCAGGTTTACGACTAGGCAAAGCTGGCTGGTTTGTGGTTTCCATGGACACTTTTTAGTGTGTTTGATACATACGCCATGACAACAACCCTGGCTCACTTCCTGTGGAATTTTCTTGTTTATAGATGGGAGGCTTTACTCTTACTATCCTACATACCCTCTCAACTCAGAGGTGATATGCTTCAGGGTTTTTCTTGAATTGCATAATTTTATGTGAGGTTGTAATTCACTGTTAGTGATGTTTCATTAACAGCGTAGTTAAGAGCTGCTGTTTTCATAAGTTAGTATTCCTGATTTAATGCCTTTTTAAAGAGTTTCTAATTTCACATAGATAATAAATGACATCCTGAATCAGTTTATTTTGTCTTTGATGGGATTTGTAGTCCCAACTACATGCCTTGACTTAGATATACTACATGAACAATAAAGTGTAGTGTTCACTTTCTGACATTTGACTTTGATTCGGCATCACCAGAGGGCAGCATTGACTGCTGAACAGTGGTACTAAAAGGGGAGCAATTGGTTGTCTATTTTTACTTTAAAAAATGTTTTCATTGCACGTTATAAGAAAATAATTTCACTTGTTGCTTTTGTAATGCTTGTAAAGTCAGTTTGGCATTTGTAAAAGATTGCACATTATCAGCCGTGAGCTCTACACTGTACAGTTATGTAATACTTTGTTGTAAGATTGATTTGGTTTGGATTGAATAAAGTGGTACCTTTTGATTGGTTTACGACTGTTTTCTTTTCTCTTCTCTTCTCTTTCTTTTTTTTTTTTTTTTCCTAGACAGAGTCTTGCTCTGTCACCCAGGCTGGAGTACAGTGGTGCGATTTCAGCTCACAGCAACCTCCACTTCCCAGGTTCACAGGATTCTCCTGCTTCAGCCTCCCAAGTAGCTGGGACCACAGGAGTGTGCCACCATACCTGGCCAATTTTTTTGTATTTTTTGTAGAGGTGGGGTTTCACCATGTTGCCTAGGCTAGTCTTGAACTCCTGGGCTCAAGTGATTTGCCTGCCCTGGCTTTCCAAAGTGCTGGGATTACAGGTATGGGCCACCATGCCCAGCTGACTGTTTTCCTTTTCTTTCTTTTTTTTTTGTTTTTTTGTTTTTTTGAGATGGAGTTTCCCTGTGTTGCCCGCCCAGGCTGGAGTGCAGTGGCACAATCTTGGCTCACTGCAACCTTCGCCTCCTGAAGTTGCAATTCGAGGGAATTCAAACAGTTCTCTGTCTCAGCCTCCTGAGTAGCTGGGATTACAGGCACCTGCCACCATGCCCAGCTAAGTTTTGTATTTTTAGTAGAGACGGGCTTTCACCAACATGGTCAGGTTGGTCTTGAACTCCTGACCTCATGATCCACCTGCCTTGGCCTCCCAAAGTGCTGGGATTACAGCTGTGAGCCACTGTACCTGGCCGACTGTTTTCTTAAATCAGAATTTTGCCTTAACATTTTTTCTGGTCTGTGCTAGATCCTTGTTTTCTCTAATGAGAGATTTTTAGAAATAGTGAAGTGTGATCATTTTCAGTTTTGTGAATTAATTCCCTGAAGAAGTTGTTTTATTAATGTCGTAAAAACATTGTGGAACCTCTGAGTAGCTCCCTATTAGTAATAATTATAGCTTTATCTCCTCTCCTTCTGATGTGGTGTTAGTGGAAATAGTGTGTTTGAACCTGAGAGGTAGACATATATACACACATGTGTATACATATAGCTAGCATTTCTCTAGTTACGTCACATTGGCACATTTACTTTATTGATTGAACACACAGGTTTAGGTGACTAAGAAATGGCTAAGAGCTATCAAAGTTAACACTGGAAAATATCTTTGCCCTGTTCTACAACATGGATCTGTGTGACACGTTACCTACAGATAAATGACTTATCTGCACTAAATGATGAAATCTGGGCTGTGCTGGTAGTGAGAAAATGAAATGTGGTAAGTAGATGTTTGGGTCAGCACCAGTTTTCTAGTTTTTGCCTCTTGCCACCCCAAAGTTTAGTGCTGTGACACAACAGCCATCTGATTATGCTCACAGATGCCACAGGTCAGGAATTCTGTCAGGGCATAGCAGGGATGACTTGTCTTTGCTCCATTGTCTGGAGCTAACCTGGAAAACTCAAGTGTATGGAAATACTGAGATGGTTGGGGGTTGGCATCATCCGGAGGCTTCTCTACTCACATGTCACCTGGGCTGGAGTGACTTGGAGCCAGGCTCAGCTGAGGCTGTTGACCAGAGCATCATCATGCATGTATCCTTTCCATGTGGCTTGGGCTCCTCATAACGTTGTGACTGGGTACCCAGAAAGGATGCTTCAGAGAGAATGCATTTCAGAGAACCTGGTGCAAACCCCATGACCTTTTCTGACCTGTTGTTAACAAGCAGGTCACTAAGGCCATCTCAGATTGAAGGGATGGGGAGCTAGATTCCACCTCCCCAATGGAGGCATGTCAAAGAATTTGTGACTTTTTTTTTTTTTTGAGATGGAGTCAAAAAAGGGGAAGTACCATTCTCTTTTAAACAATCAGATCTTGAGACAACTCAGAGCAAGAACTCAATCATTACCTAAGGATGGCAGCAAGCCATTCATGAGGGATCCGCCCCATGATCCAGACACCTCCCACCAGACGCCACCTCCATCATTGGTGATCACATTCCAACCTGTGATTTGGAGAGGACAAACATCCAAACCGTATCAGTGAATATATTACTTTTACGATGAAAACTTCGTTATTGTTGAGTTCCAGAGTTGATATTGAAAGTAAGGCTTAAACACATACATAGACAGCATGCGGTTGCTTATTGTTAAATGTTTTCATCTTTTTGTGTGAAGAAATGTTGCTCTTGTGTGTGAATGCAGAGCCTTCAGAAAAAGCTGCAGCATGCAAGGGAAGGTGAGATCCAGTTTCCACGTGACTTTGTGATACTCCTTTCCCCTTCCTCCCAACCTTTTCCACATTTCCCCTCCAGTTTCTATACTTTTGCCAAGGAAGAACAGGATATGTGACTAGGTTGACAGAGTGAAAGGCAGCTTCACTAGGATCCCAGGTGAGATAATGATGAATGGAAGTTGTGCTGCCAGAAATTCTGTACCTGGAATAGGAATATTGAGTTAGCACAGGCCAGGGAGTGGGAAAAAAAATGAGGCCTAAGAAATTCTGACAAAGTCTATTAGACATTTGAAATTCTAGCTTTGACTTTACACATCACTAATCCATGTCCACTAATGGAATTTAGCTGTAATATCTACTTAAGAATCAAGCCAAAATTTTTGACCAAATAAACTAAAATTTTGTTTCTCCATTTTCCAGAACTGTGCTTTGATGTATTTTACTTCCGTTCAAAGGTGTAGTTAATAACATGCATAGCATCCAGCTTAGTATGTGACATCTAGGATCCCTTCAGTAAATTTATTGAATGAACGAATGAATAAATGCATGCATGCATGATTGGAAATACTAGAAAATCAGTGGGTTCTTCAAGTACTTTATTGTAAAATTGCTTGAATAGTTGAATGTTAAGCCAGAATAACCAAATTATGGAACCAAGTTAACTAGTTAGGTACATTTTAATAGATAAATTTTTAAATAATGACAGAACACTTAACAGAGTTTTGTACTTCTTTGTTTTGAAAGGAACTGGGCACATGCAGGCAGCTACTGATGTAGGAGAAAAAAGACTACCCTGAGCAGATTGAGGTTTAATTAAAATTAGGTTTGGCTCCTTTGAATTAATTCTGGTAATAGACTTGTTAATGAGGTGTTACATGATCACCTTGAGAATACCAGAGAACTGAGACGCTTTAAAAAAAAAAAAAAAAGGCATTCCAGGATAGTTCAGTGGTACTTGCCTGGAGGCCCAGCTACTCAGGGGGCTGAGGTGGAAGGATCGCTTGAACCCCAGAGTTCTGGGCTGTAGCGCACTGTGCCAGACACTGCATCAAGTTCAGCCATCAGTATGATGACCTCCCAGAAGTAATGGACCACCAGGTTGCCTAAGGAGGGGTGAATTGGTCCAGGTTGGAAGCCGAGCAGGTTAAAACTTCCACTTCTGATCAGTAGTGGGATTACACCTGTGAATAGCCACTGCACTCCAGCCTGGGCAACATAGTGAGACCTTGTCTCAAAAAAGAAAAGAAAAGAAAAGAAAAAGCATTCCAGGATTCCTATGCAGAAGGGTTAGAAGTGTTGAAAAAACACAGCCTTACTGTGAGGGGGCCTAGATAGAGACTTTTCCTGCCTGTCCTTGGGGGCTGACGGCTTTTAACCGTCCCACCAAGCACCATGCTTGCTGAGCCCAGGAACGTTTGGGTGTTGACTTTTTTCTTTATTGTGTTTTAAAGTAATTTATTTTACATTAGAAATTCATCAAAATATATATTAAGTTTTCTGGTAAGCACAGTTTTATTCTTACATACACTATAGCAGTTTATCTTATACTGGGAATCAGACTAGATTCCTCCTGTTTTGTGACTTTCCGCCTAGAATGCTATTGTTTAAAAAAAAATACTTACTTCACCATTTGGTAAACATTTATCAAGCAACTACTTTACAGAGTGGTAGATACGCGGAGTGGTAGATGCAGAGTTGAACAATAGGTGATCTTTCCCTTTGAAAAAACAGTCCCAGTAGTAGAGGTAAGATTCCTGGCAAGAACTAGTCTCAGAGCCATGGATAAATTCTTCCTTTGTTCAGCTGTGTTTTCTTAATTTCCTCCTCCTCTCTCTTCTACAGCCTCCTCCTTCACTCACTCCCACTCCTCTAAAACCTTAAACTTCCTCAAAACCAGCTAATTTTTTGAAACAAACTCCTATCTTAGATTTCTTATATAACTTTCTATATAAATTGAAATTTTTCTGTGGATACTATCACTCTAGTAAATGACCAACAATCAAAGAAAAAGAAAAGATTTTCCTTTTGTAAAGTAGCTTCTTCATTATTGAGCACAAGAGGCATTTTAACCAATGGCTTAAGCTTTCTGAAATTGCAAGCAATATGACCACCTTACAGGTGGTGATATATGAGCTCACATAAGGGGCAAGTTTACTCAATATCTTGTCTCCAACTAGAATGTAGCTTTTCTAACTCAATCTGCTTCTAATTCTGAGACTGCATGACGATAGTTAGAATTTTATTAAAACAGACTATTTTATAATCTGTAATTTTCTGCTAATTTTCCAAAGTTTAATTTTGAGTAATCAGCCCAAAAAATGAAAGCCCTTTTTGGACATTTGCCTTCCTGTTTTCTCCCCATGTATGAGTAACCCCTTTCACCACCTTTCTGCTTCAGAAATCTATTCTGAATACTCAAGAGCTTTTGCAACATGGTGTATCTATTTTTTATTCCACTGCTATTTCTTTCTTCCAAATCCAGATGCTATTAAAACTTTCTTGCAATAAGAGCAGACTCTCCTTTTGTGTCTTATTTCAGAGTTAGTTTACAGCTAACTATTAAGGTGCCCACAGGCTCACGCCTGTAATCCCAGCACTTTGGGAGGCAGGCAGATTACCTGAGGTTGACTGACATGGAGAAACCCCGACGCTACTAAAAATGCAAAATTAACCAGGCATGGTGGCACATGCCTATAATCCCAGCTACTCAGGAGTCAGAGGCAGGAGAATTGCTCGAACCCGGGAGGCAGAGGTTGCAGTGAGTGGAGATCACACCATTGCACTCCAGCCTGGGCAACAAGAGCAAAACTCCATCTCGAAAAAAAAAAAGGTGCTTACAGGCAGCAGGCTGGAAGCTAACCTTTGCACAAATGTAGGCTTGTTCACTGTGTAGAATATTGTTCTTCCTATGAAACATAAATAGTTTAAGTGTGTTCTTTTGGGATAGGAAAGGAGCCCTGGACTAGATGTCCCTCATTTTGGAGATGTGGTAAGATGCTATGAGGAAACTAAGCTCTTAAAATACTGCAAGTCAAATTTTGTGTTTTTTTTAAAGATTGAAGTGGATAAATTAGTTTTATTTAATAGTAACATTTGTCTTGTAATTTTAATTTAATTTTTAATTTTTAAAAATTAAATTTTTTTTTTTAAGATGGGGTTTCACGATGGTGGCCAGGCTGGTCTTGAACTCCTGACCTCAGGTGATCCACCCTCCTCGGCCTCCCAAAGTACTAGGATTACAGGCGTGAGCCACCACGCCTAGCCTAAAAATTTTTTTGAGATGGAGCCTTGCTCTGACACCCAGGTTGGAGTGCAGTGGCACGATCTTGACTCACTGCAACCTCTGCCTCCCACGTTCAAGCAATTCTTCTGCCTCAGCCTCCCAAATAGCTGGGACTACAGGCGCCCACCATCATGCCCTGCTAATTTTTTGTATTTTTAGTAGAGACAGGGTTTCACCATGTTGGCCAGGCTGGTCTTGAACTCCTGACATCAAGTGATCCACTTGCCTTAGTCTCCCAAAGTACTGGGATTCCAGGCATGAGCCACCATACCCAGCCTTCAGTTTTTATTTTCGATTTATGGGGTACATTGTACAGGTTTGTTATAAGAGTGTCTTGTGTGATGCTGAGGTTTGGAGTACAATTGAACCCATC
This sequence comes from Cebus imitator, assembly GCF_001604975.1. Lineage (NCBI taxonomy): Eukaryota > Metazoa > Chordata > Mammalia > Primates > Cebidae > Cebus > Cebus imitator. The sequence goes on from NW_016107369.1 coordinate 1,583,153, forward strand.
ACCAGGTAGTGCACATTGTACCCAATAGGTAGTGATTTAACCCTTATCCTCCCACCTCCCCAACCCCTCCACCCCATAGTCCCCAATGTCTTTTGTTACCATCTCTTTATGTCCATGTGTACCCAGTGTTAAGCTTACACTTATAAGTGAGAACATGTGGTATTTGGTTTTCTTTTTCTGCATTAATTCATTTAGGATAATGGCCTCCAGCTGCATCCATGTTGCTGCAAAGACATGATTTTGTTATTTTTATGGTTGTGTAGTATTCTGTGGTATGTGTGTATACCACATTTTCTTTATCCAGTCCACTGTTGATGGGCACTTAGGTTGATTCCCTGTCTTTGCTATTGTGAATAGTACTGCAGTGAACATGTTAGTGCAACTGGGTGCAGTGGCTCACACCTGTAATCCCAGCACTTTGGGAGGCTGAGGCGGGTGGGTCATGAGGTCAGGAGCTCACAACCAGCCCTCACCAACATGGTGAAACGAAAATACAAAAAAAAATTAGCCAGGCGTGGTGGCATGCACCTGTAAATTCCAGCTACTCAGGAGGAGGCTTAGGCAGGAGAATTGCTTGAACCCTGGAAGTGGAGGTTGCAGTGAGCCGAGATTGTTCCACTGCACTCCAGCCTGAGTGACAGAGCAAGACTCCATCTCAACAACAACAACAACAACAACAAAGAACATATGAGTACATGTCTTTTTGGTAGAACAATTTATTTTTTGAGGTAAGCATATACTCCCATAATGGGATTGCTGGGTCGAATGGCAGTTCATTTTTAGTGCTTTGAGAACTCTCCAAACTGCTTTCCACAGTGGCTAAACTAATTTACGTTCCCACAAACAGTGTATAAGCATTTCCTTTTCCCTGCAGCATCATCGTCTGTTATTTTTTTACTTTTTAATAGCCATTCTGACTGCTGAGAGATGGTACCTCAGTGATTCTGATTTGCGTTTCTCTGATAATTAGAGATATTGAGCATTTTTTTATGTTTGTTGGCCACGTGTGTGTTTTATTTTGAAGTGTCTGTTCGTGTCCTTTTCCCACTTTTTAATGGAGTTCCTTGGTTTTTGCTTATTGATTTAAGTTCCATATAGATTCTGGATACTAGACCTTTATCAGATGCATAGATTGCAAATATTTTCTCCCATTCTATAGGTGCCTGTTTACTCAGCTGATAGTTTCATTTGCTGTGCAGAAGCTCTTTCATTAGGTCCCACTTGTCAATTTTTATTTTTGTTGGAGTTGATTTTGAGGACTTAGTCATAAAATCTTTACCAAGGCCAGTGTCTAGAAGTGTATTTCCTTTTTATAGTCTGAGGTCTTACATTTACACGTTTAATCCATCTTGAGTTAATTTTTGTGTAGGTAGTTAATTTTTTGTATAGGTGATAGGTAGGTATCCAGGGTCATTCTTGTGCATACATACACAGTTGCCAGTTATCCCAGCACCACTTAATAGGGAGTCCTTTCCTATTGCTTATTTTTGTCAACTTGTTGAAGATCAATTGGTTATAGGTGTGTGGCTTTATTTCTGGGTTCTCTATTCTGTTCCATTGGTCTATATGTCTGTTTTTGTACAGTACCATGCTGTTTTGGTTATCATAGTATTGTAGTATAGTTTGAAAATGGATAATGTAATGCCTCCAGCTTTGTTCTTTTTGCATAGGATTACTTTGGTTATTCAGGCTCTTTTTTGATTTCTTATAAATTTTATAATAGTTTTTTCTAATTCTTTGTAAAATGATGTTGGCAGTTTGATAGGAATGGCATTGAATCTGTAGATTGTTTTGGGCAGTGTAGCCTTTTTAATGATAGTGATTCCTCCAATCCAATCCATGAGCACGGAATGTTTTTCCACTTGTTTGTGTCATTTGTTTGTGCTGATTTCTTTCAGCAGTGTTTTGTAACTTCTCCTTGTAAAGATCTTTTACTTCTTTGGTTAGATATAGTCCTAGCTTGTGTGTGTGTGTGTGGCCATTATAAATGGAATTGTGTTCTTGATTTGGCTCTTACCTTGAACATTATTGGTCTATAGAAATGCTACTGATTTTTATATATTGATTTTGTATCCTGAAACTTTACTGAAGTAATTTATCAGGTATACAAGCCTTTTGGTGGCATCTTTAGGGTTTTCTAGGTATAGATATTGTCAGTGAAGACAGAAATTTGACTTTTTTTTCTACTTAGATGCCTTTTATGTCCTTCTCTTGTCTGATCACTCTGGCAGGGACTGCTGTAAATTTAAGTATTTTCCCCCCACAATTTGATTTGTTCAGTTACTGTTTACCTGAAACATAGGACCTTTACTTGAGTCTTTTCTTCTTATCACTTTGTTTGTTTATTTTTTTGCTTTTTGAGAAGGAGTCACACTCTGTCACCCAGGCTGGGGTGCAGTGGCAAAATCTTGGCTCACTGCAACCTTCACCTCCCCGGTTCAAGCAATTCTTCTGCCTCAGCCTCCGGAATAACTGGGACTACAGGTGCATGTCACCACACTGATTTTTATGTTTTTAGAGACAGGGTTTGTGTTAGTAAATGGGGTTTGTGTTAATAGGGACGGGGCTTCACTATGTTGGTCAGGCTGGTCTTGAACTCCTGACCTCAGGTGATCTACTGCCTTGGCCTCCCGAAGTTGTCACCTATGGTTTTTCTGATTATCTAAATATTTTATTTGTATCTATCTCCCTTCCACCTACTTTGGCAGTAGAGTGAGGTGTTAAAGAAAAAATTATCCCTGGCACTTGTTAAATAGGATAAGGCAGACTTCTTCATTCAAGGGGGCCATGGTGATAAGTATAGGGACCACTGCAATGGCATCTTCCAGTGCGGTAGAGAGGGTGGGCTGCAGTCTGACTCCAGTAAGGACAGGTGAAGATTTACAGCCAAGTGGGTGGGAGTGAGTGGATAGAAAAATCCCAAGAGGAAACATCTGGGGTAAGGGAGATGCTTGCCTTCAGCATTCTTGTTGAAAGTAGGCCTGGGTGATAAGAAACCAGGGGTAGTCAGGTAGGGGATTTTCTCTAACCTGACTTAGCAGGATTATTGCTCAAACTGGATTCTACAAGAATAGAGAAGGAGGGCCAAGGTCAGGACCTTACCAGAAAGGACTCCGAGAGGAGCCTGACTCAAGTTTGGTCCAAGGAGAGAGTCTTTGCCAGAGGTTCAGAAGGACCTTATTAACATGAACTCTTTAAAGCCCCTGTTCTCAAACTTTGTCCATGGACCACCTGCATCAGAGATACTTTTAGTACAGTGGTTCATTCCTTGCTTACACAAAGGAAAGCTTAAAAAAACGTGCCAGTGTCAGAGACCTGCTGCAGACTCATTGAATATCTCGAGGTGAGGCCTCCCTGCCATGGCATGGTGTCATTTAAAAGCACCCAGGTGCTTCTAATATAATGCCCCAGTTCAGAACCACTGCTGTAGAGCCTGATAAAAATTAAGATTCTAGTTTGTTTCACCCACACCACTGAGTCTTGGTGGATGAGGCCCTAGAATATGCATTGAAAGGAAAACTGGGCATGGTGGCTCATACCTGTAATTCTAACATTTTGGGAGGCTGAAGCTGGAGGATCACTTGAGGCCAGGAGTTTGAGACCAGTCTGGGTGACATAGTGTGAGACTCTTGTCTCTAAAAAAAATTCTAAGGCCGGGCGCGGTGGCTCAAGCCTGTAATCCCAGCACTTTGGGAGGCCATGGCGGGTGGATCACGAGGGCAAGAGATCGAGACCATCCTGGTCAACATGGTGAAACCCCGTCTCTACTAAAAATACAAAAATTCAGCTGGGCATGGTGGCGTGGGCCTGTAATCCCAGCTACTCAGGAGGCTGAGGCAGGAGAATTGCCTGAACCCAGGAGTCGGAGGTTGCGGTGAGCCGAGATCGCGCCATTGCACTCCAGCCTGGGTAACAAGAGTGAAACTCCGTCTCAAAAAAAAAAAATTCTAAAAATAAGCCAAGTGTGGTAGTGCACATCTGTAATCCTAGCTACTTGAAAGGCCAGGACAGGGGGATCGCATGAGCCCAGCTATGATCACGCCACTGCGTTCCAGCTTGGTGAGGAAAACCTATCTCTAGAAAAAAGAAAAAAAGGAGGGTTATCTTTTTTTTTTTTTTTTTTGACTTGTTTACCTCAGAGACAACTAAAGCAACTCTACTGATTGATGGCAATTGAAAAAGGAAAAGAAATTGGAAGTCAAGATATATAAATGAGGGAAATGTTTGGCTTGTAAGACAGGAGTTTGGTGGCAGAGCTAAGTTGCCATTTTTGGTTGTTTCTGGAACTCTGAATGCCTGGGGTGCTGACACTGCCTTCTGGACAGCTGATGATTCTTGCTGATTGAATCAGCGGCATAGGTGGAGAAGTTAGAAACCAATGAAGTGCAGGAGAAAAACAGAACTAAGTATTCAGAGATCTGTGGTCATGATTCTTAAGGCTAGTTGGAATTAATTATTTTTGTTTTACTTTTCTTGGCTACTTATATTTTTATAACCTATTAATTCTCAAATTCTTTAGTACATAAAGAGTCCTTGGTGTTTGCAAGCACTTGTATTGTTAGCAATAAAAATGGCCTTGCCCCCTTTTTAAATGTTTAATATTAGTTGTTTTGTGAAACTCTGATTGTCTTATTGTCTTACCTTCTACCTCTAAAACTGTTAATTTAAATCCAAGCCAAGCCTTTATCAGAGATTAGCTTTACTTGCTAGCCATCATCACCTGTGGGTAGATACATTACTACACTGTTCACACTCGTTATCTCTTTAATTCTCAGAGTAGCCTGTGATATGCTCCAACCCCAGCAGAGGTCAGTAGAATAGTCTTTCTGAGGCCGAGGTGGGTGGATCACTTGCGATCAAGAGTTGGAGACCGGCCTGGCCAACATAGTGAAACCCCACCCCTACTAAAAATACAAAAATTAGCCGGGTGTAGTGGCCCACGCCTGTAATCCTAGCTACTCAGGAGGCTGAAGCAGGCGAAGAGCTTGAACCCAGGAGGCGGAGGTTGCAGTGAGCTGAGAACATGCCACTGTGCCCCAATCCAGGTGACAGAGTAAGACTTGGTCTCAAAAATAAACAAATAAACAGTCAAACAAACAAAAGACTTTCTGTGCTGCCTGTGGGTTGGCATCAGTTAAAACTCAGTTCCTTGCTCTTTCAAAGGTATGGCCTCTTTTCTGCCTTCGGTGGAGGGCCCTCTGTTTCTGGTTGTGCATTAGCAACCGTTTTTTTAAACTTCTGATTATATTGAATCAACAACTTTAAGCTTGGCCCCTGCATCCTGTGACAGTCCTCAGGAAATCCTAGTTTCTGGCATTGAAATGAATTAAAGGATTAAGCCACAAGAGAGTGGAAGTGATAAACCGTGCTTTTAAAAGGAATTTACTGTGCAGTACTTGGTGTTAGCAAAAGCAGCTCTAGTTCTTGCAGGGAGATAAGAAACCAAGGGCCTGCTTTAGAACAGTATCCCTAGGGTATGAAGAGGCAGATCTGTTTGCTTTGATGTTCTTTAGCTTTAGCTTGACAGTTGCCCCGGCTGAGCACTTTGATATTTGTCAATAGTCTAGCAAAATAGGGGTTATATCTTGGAGATGGTAAACCTAGTTCCCTTTCACGTTGCTTCAGTGTTAAAAAAATTACTGAACTCTTGCTTCCTGGAAGTCCTTTGTAAATCTCTCTTTTACAAGACTGTTCACTGGGACATGGAAATGCCTTCCCTTGTAAAGAGCCTGTTGAAGGTCCATTTATTTACTTGTACTTAACAGAAAGATTTTCCAGTACCATTTGGTTAGGACTTACGGGAAACTTGTTAAAATCAGTCTGTCCTATCTTTTAGCTAGTGTTTCTTTTATTTTCATTTTGAGCTTTTATTTTTATTTATTTATTTTTTTTGAAACGGAGTTTTGCTCTTGTTACCCAGGCTGGAGTGCAATGGCACGATCTCGGCTCACCGCAGCCTCCGCCTCCTGGGTTCAGGCAATTCTCTTGCCTCAACCTCCTGAGTCGCTGGGATTACAGGCACACTCCCCCATGCCCAGCTAATGTTTTGTATTTTTAGTAGAGACGGGGTTTCACCGTGTTGACCAGGATGGTCTCGATCTCATGACCTCGTGATCCACCCGCCTCGGCCTCCCAAAGTGCTGGGATTACAGGCTTGAGCCACCACGCCGGGCCCATTTTGAGCTTTTAGATAAGATTCATTATCTTTCTCTGAGATAATGTGAAAAAAAACAAAAACAAAAACAAAAAACAGAAGAAATAGGGCTGGGCGCAGTGGCTCAAGCCTGTAATCCCAGCACTTTGGGAGGCTGAGGCGGGTGGATCATGAGGTCAAGAGATCGAGACCATCCTGGTCAACACGGTGAAACCCCGTCTCTACTAAAAATACAAAACATTAGCTGGGCATGGGGGCGCGTGCCTGTAATCCCA
>NW_016107369.1:1589601-1596792 GCF_001604975.1 Cebus imitator
CTCAGGAGGCTGAGGCAGGAGAATTGCCTGAACCCAGGAGGCGGAGGTTGCGGTGAGCCGAGATCGCGCCATTGCACTCCAGCCTGGGTAACAAGAGCGAAGCTCCGTCCCCCCCCCAAAAAAAAGAAGAAATAAATTCAAATACCAGTGTACTGTGGTTTTAAAAATATCTTCACTTTTTTTTTTCTTTACATTCTCTACTGTCCCTCTCACCCTACTTCCTTCTTCAGTTTTCACTTGGTACTTTAAGATATTGTGTGTGTGTGTGTGTGTGTGTGTGTGTGTGTGTGTGTGTGTGTGTGTTTGACACAGAGTCTGTCTTGCTCTGTTGCCCAGGCTGGAGTTCGGTGGCACAATCTTGGCTCACTGCAACCTCTGCCTGCTGTGCTCAATCCATTCTCATGCCTCAGCCTCCTGAGTAGCTCGGACTACAGGTGCATGCCACCATGCCTGGCTCCTTTTTTGTATTTTTAGTAGAGATGAGGTTTCTCCATGTTGGCCAGACCGGTGTCAAACTCCTGACCTCAGGTGATCTACTGACTTCAGGTTATCTACCGGCATCAGCCTCCCAAAGTGCTGGGATTACAGGCGTGAGCCACCGTACCTGGCCTAGACATTCTTAGATATATTCATGATGCATCCCATCTGGATACTTGTGATAAGTGTATAATTTACTGATCTGGAAAGTGTCGTGACAAGAGTTTAAAGTGTTATCTGCTGCTTTCTCTCCCCACTTTAGAGCTGTTCAAAGAAAAGTGACCATTGATAATTTAAAAAGATGAGTGAAGGGAAGACTGCTTCTTTTTTTAAAAAATAAAATGTGGTGACTTAGTATTAGAACACATTTCCACATGGACCCCATCCCTTCTAAATTGTTGTATCTTCAGATCATCCAGTCTGTGTACGTAGAGTCCTTGCATTTCCAAGTTCAAAACCGTAATTTAAATAAAAGTGGGCCATCATAAGGCATTGCTAGGAAGAGATTACTCTTGATAGATGAATGTGCTGCTTTTAGTAAGAATTAGTTTGTTATTTATATTTAAACTGTTTTGTAGGCCAGGCCTGGTGGTTCACATGTGTAATTCTAGCACTTTGGGAGGCTAAGGCAGATAGATTGCTTGCTCAGGAGTTCAAGACCAGCCTGGCCAAAATAGTAAAACCATGTCTCTACCAGAAAAAAAAAAAAAAAAAATTAGCCGGGTGCAGTGGCTCATGCCTGTAGTCCCAGCTACTTGAGGTGCTGAGACAGGAGAATCACTTGAGCTTGGCAGGCGGAGGTTGCAGTGAGCCGAGATCGCACCACTGCACTCCAGCCTGGGTGACAAAGTGAGTCCTGTGCAGACATACCTTCTCAGTGCAGCTACACTTTGACTTATTCTTGGATTTTACATGTTATATATATTTTTGGTCCTATGAACAGATTATCTATGGCACATTTGTAATTCTAACCTACCTCTGCAACTCAACATGCATTATCACTCATTTCCACTCTCAGTGGAACTGGTATATATGGACTTAAGCCATTATTAAATGTTAGCAATGAGAAAAATCTACATTTAAAATAATAAAATCTGCTGGGTGAGGTGGCTAACCTTATCAAGTAGGTAGTTATCATCATCCCAACTCCCATTCCCATTTTGCGGATGAAGGAACTAAACTCAGAGGTTAAGTGACTTGGCCAAAGCCATACAGCTACTAGATACTCAAGCTAGAAGACAAACTAGATAGTTTGGCTTCAGAAGATTATATACCACAGGCTAGACGTATTGGCTTACACCTGCAGTCCCAGCACTTTGGGAGGCTGAGGCTGGTGGATCACCTGAGATCAGGAGTTTGAGACCAGCCTGACCAACATGGTGAAACTTGTCTCTACTAAAAATACAAAAATTACCCAGGCGTGGTGATGCATGCCTGTAATCCCAGCTGCTTGGGAGGCTGAGGCAGAAGAATCATTTGAACCTAGGAGGCAGAGGTTGCAGTGAGCTGAGATCTAACCACTACATTCCAGCCTGGGCAACAGAGCAAGACTCCGTGTCAAAAAAAAAAAAAAGTTTATATACCACCAAAAAACCAAATACGAAATTAAAGCTAATAAGTGAAATTCAGGAAGATAGTGGAATTATTAGTTCTCTCTTTCTTTCTGAGACGTGCATTACTGCTTTGATGTACGACATCCAAAATGACTGTCTTATTATTTCAAGTTTAAAATGTCCTCCATGCAAGCATATCTCTATGCCTATTCTAGATTATTAGATGTGAGAATAAAATTAGCTCAGGTAGAGGCAGGGTCCCATCCCTGGTATGGTGGGGTGTGCATGAGTGGTAGTTTTCAGAAAAGGAGGGTGCTACTTGGCCATCTTGAGCACTTTGGGATAGGAAAGGAGCCCTGGACTAGATGTCCCTCATTTTGGAGATGTGGTAAGATGCTATGAGGAAACTAAGCTCTTAAAATACTGCAAGTCAAATTTTGTGTTTTTTTTAAAGATTGAAGTGGATAAATTAGTTTTATTTAATAGTAACATTTGTCTTGTAATTTTAATTTAATTTTTAATTTTTAAAAATTAAATTTTTTTTTTTAAGATGGGGTTTCACGATGGTGGCCAGGCTGGTCTTGAACTCCTGACCTCAGGTGATCCACCCTCCTCGGCCTCCCAAAGTACTAGGATTACAGGCGTGAGCCACCACGCCTAGCCTAAAAATTTTTTTGAGATGGAGCCTTGCTCTGTCACCCAGGTTGGAGTGCAGTGGCACGATCTTGACTCACTGCAACCTCTGCCTCCCACGTTCAAGCAATTCTTCTGCCTCAGCCTCCCAAATAGCTGGGACTACAGGCGCCCACCATCATGCCCTGCTAATTTTTTGTATTTTTAGTAGAGACAGGGTTTCACCATGTTGGCCGGGCTGGTCTTGAACTCCTGACATCAAGTGATCCACTTGCCTTAGTCTCCCAAAGTACTGGGATTCCAGGCATGAGCCACCATACCCAGCCTTCAATTTTTATTTTCGATTTATGGGGTACATTGTACAGGTTTGTTATAAGAGTGTCTTGTGTGATGCTGAGGTTTGGAGTACAATTGAACCCATCACCAGGTAGTGCACATTGTACCCAATAGGTAGTGATTTAACCCTTATCCTCCCACCTCCCCAACCCCTCCACCCCATAGTCCCCAATGTCTTTTGTGAGCCACCGCGCCTGGTCTTGATTTGCATGATTTTCATCTAAACTGCAGAAAACTGTCCATAGGAGTTTTTACTAGTAGTATTTTATCTTTACCACTGATCTAATGGTAGAAAAGGAATTAGAACTCTAAGAGAGGTTTTTTTCCCTTCTTTTTCATTTTAAAAGTTATCACTTGTCTTTTGTTTACACAGAAACGTGTGGCTTTGGAATAAATTATATTACTCGCCCCGCCTCCCACAAAAGTTTTGCTTAAACCTGAACTATAGGCTGGGAGGACTGGGCTGAAAAGGGATTGCTAAAGGGTACTGGTTTCTTTCTGGGTGATGAAAATATTCTAACATTTATTGTCACGATGGTTGCACAACTCTAAGTACACTAAAAAACATTTAATTGTATGCTTTAAATGGGTGAATTTTATGGCATGTCATATATGTCTCAATATAGTCGTTTAAAAAAAAACTTGTGACATAAATCCATTGGTCAAAAATAAAATTAAAAGGAAAAAAAAAATCTGACCTATAGTGTCTGATTTATTTTAGATGACACTGTCAGCAAACAGTGTCATCTAAAATAAATAACTTTAAAACTTTTTTATTGTGGTAAACATATATATATAATAAAATTTACCATTTTCCCTTTTTTTTTTGAGATGGAGTCTTGCTCTGTCACCAGGCTGGAGTGCAGTGGTGCATTCTCGGCTCACTGCAACCTCCGCCTCTCAGGTTCAAGCGATTCTCCTGCCTAACCCTCCCGAGTACCTGGGACCACAGGCGTGCACCACCATGCCTGAATAATTTTTGTATTTTTTGTAAAGATGGGGTTTCACCATGTTGCCCAGGCTAGTCTTGAACTCCTGGGCTCAAGCAATCCTCCCACCTAGGCCTCCCAAAAGTGTGAGGATTACAGGCATGAACCACTGTGCCCAGTCCAAATTTATTTTAAAAGAAAGAAGCAGGCCGGGCGCGGTGGCTCAAGCCTGTAATCCCAGCACTTTGGGAGGCCGAGGCGGGTGGATCACAAGGTCAAGAGATCAAGACCATCCTGGTCAACATGGTGAAACCCCGTCTCTACTAAACCTACAAAAAAATTAGCTGGGCATGGTGGCGCGTGCCTGTAATCCCAGCTACTCAGGAGGCTGAGGCAGGAGAATTGCCTGAACCCAGGAGGCGGAGGTTGCGGTGAGCCGAGATCGCACCATTGCACTCCAGCCTGGGTAGCAAGAGCGAAACTCCGTCTCAAAAAAAAAAAAAGAAGCAGAAATTATAATGGGAATTCAAAATTCAGTTGGCACCAGAAATCCCCTGGAGACTTAGAAATATTTTTTGTTACTTTTGTTATCAAATCTAAATGTTCACTTGCCCAACTCACTTTCCCCTTTCTTGAAAGAAGTAAAAATTATTTTTGGGAATCTGATATCCTAAATAAATGGGAGTCAGGAATCCCAGCAGTTCTTACTATTAAAGGACATGCTAGCACATGTAAAGAATGGTCTGTTTACCTAAGGTTTATTTAGCTCAGGAACATCGTAAGCCCTGGTATAAGTCTAGCCTTCGTGAAACTGTCTCCTTGCGTGTACACTCCCTGCTCAGCTTCACCCCTTTTAAAATGAAAGTTAAACATTCTAATTTGGTAAAGGTGTTAGGTCCTGAGAAATTATTACTTTGCCAATATTACCATATTTGCTTTTCAGAATTTCAAATTCCAGTGATCCTGCAGAGCATATTATTTCTATAAAAACTGTTTTAGGAGGACTTGTTATACGTTGCTGTTGTACTCACCCGGAGACATTTACCTTTTTCTTTTTCTTTTTTTGGCAATGGAGTTTCACTCTTGTCACTCAGGCTGGAGTACAATGGCACAACCTTGGCTCACTGCAACCTCCACCCCCTGGGTTCAAGTGATTCTCCTGCCTCAGCCTCCTATGTAGCTGGGATTACCAGTGTGTGCCACCACGCCCAGCTAATTTGTGTATCATTAGTAGAGAAGCGGTTTCACCATGTTGGCCAAAAACAGTCAGAATCAGATTTTTATGTTAAGTTACTAATTTTTTGTGCCAGCTGTCCATCAGCTTCCCCATCTTGGCAGAGTATGCAGAAGAAAAACCTAATACTAAAATATCTAGGGAAAATGTCTTCATGGGAATTAAAGCAAATGCGCAGATGAAAAATAAATATTTTTATTACCAGGATTGTCTATTCTGTGTATTCATTCACGTGAGCATTTAAAGAGAGAAAGGGAAAGAAAGGAAGGCCAGCTTTCACTTCCTGCCTCAGGACACGAGCTTTAAGTTTGAAGTGTTGTTTTCATAACACTTAACCTGTCTTACAAATTCCTGGAACACCCAGTGCCAAATATTTCAGTATTTTTACAGATTTGTCTTAAAACCAAAGGTTAGGAGGAGAGCTCCTGTGCCCACACCTGTAACATTTAGATAGTTCTGTTTTGTTCTTTTTTTTTTTTTTAAGTGAATGAGGAATTATTAAATAGTAGTTGGCTCTATTTAAAATCGTGAATATAGAGATGAGAAATTTAACCTCAATTCCATTTTTTTAACTTTAGATGATTTTTCAAGTATTTTAAATTTTATTTTTGTTCTTATTGAAATACTGACATTCATACAATAAAGTGTACAGATCTCAGACATAAAATTTTCATGAATAAATATATTCATCTAATCACTACCCAGATTGTAGTTTAAAACATTCCAGTCCAGGCGGGTGGATCACCTGAGGTCAGGAGTTCGAGACCAGCCTGACCAACGTAGAGAAACCCCTTCTCTACTAAAAATACAAAATTAGCTGGACGTGGTGGCGCATGCCTGTAATCCCAGCAACTCGAGAGGTTGAGGCAGGAGAATCACTTGAACCCGGGAGGTGGAGGTTGCAGTGAGCTGAGATCATGCCACTGCACTCCAGCCTGGACACGAAGAGCAAAATTCAGTTTCAACAACAACAAAAATTCCAGTATCCCAGAAGGCTTTCTTGTGCCACTTCCCAGTCTGTTCTAAAGATAACTACTATTTTGACTTCTATTGTATATTTTGCCCATTCTTGAACTTCATGTAAATGGAATTATACAGTATATACAATCGTGCTTTTGGGTCTGCCTTATTTTATTCATAATTTTGTCTTCGAGATTTATTCATGTGTTTGGGTAGTCTGTGTCTTGTTTCTTGAATATGTGACAGCTTATCCATTCTGCTGATGGACATTTAGATTGTTTCCTGATTAGGGCTGTTATTAAGAGTGGTGTGTGGCATTCTTATACATGTATTTTGGCACATGATTCTGTTGGGTATATGTACCTAGAAATGGAATTGCTGGGTCATGGAGTAGGCATATGTTTATGTTCAGCATGTATTGCCATTTTTACAAAGTACCAGTTTACAATCCCACTAGCAATTGTGATAGTTCTGTTTGTTCTATATCCTTGCCAACACTTGGTGTAGCCTTTCAAACTTCTTTTAAAACAAATTTCCTATTAGGAGAAATTAGCAATGGAAGTAGAGAGAAGGAGAAAATCTGTTATTTATTTTTACTCAGAATTTATGAACCATGTCATTTCATATTTAATGTCTATTCATTTCTTACCTTTGCCTTACTTTTCCAACCCAACTTATATTTTTGAGAATACTTACCAAATTCTACCCAAGGAAAAAAATGTAGAAAAACAACAGGAAGAAAATCTAAATAAATGAAAAGACCTCTGTGTTCATAGTTGGAGGTTTTAATATTGTTAAGATGGCAACACTCCCCAAATTGATCTATAGATTCAACAATATCTTTAACAAAATCCCAGCTGTCTTTTTTTTGTAAAAATTGGGAAGCTGTTCCTGAAATTCATGGGGAAATACAAAAGACCTGGAATAGCCAGACAGTCTTAAAAAATAATAAAGTTGGCCGGGCGCGGTGGCTCACGCCTGTAATCCCAGCACTTTGGGAGGCCGAGGCGGGTGGATCACGAGGTCAAGAGATCGAGACCATCCTGGTCAACATGGTGAAACCCCGTCT